>NC_046170.1:64037-364037 GCF_011064425.1 Rattus rattus
AAAGAATTCCTAACTCCCAGCACAGCTCCCTCAGTCTCATGGGCTCATTCCAGGGCACAGCCATGCCTTCAGAAACATTTGAGTCAAATTGAGAAGAATGAAAAATCATGACCTGTTCTACCAGCCCTTTTTTCCCTCTTTCATAAAATCATTATAGTCTACAAAGAGTCAAGAGTCAAAAATGAAGAATTAAGCATGTGGTAACTCCTAAGGTTTAAGCAGATGCAGTAGCTTCCCAGCCCATATATCCTAAGCCTAGGGCCTCCTGTCTGTGGTCCGTTTCATGGACACAGGCCCATCCATGATTTTGCCTGCTTTGTCATTTTCATTATCTCCTAATATTCCCAAAGACAGCCTGTAATGGACCCGAAGCCCCCACTCCAGCCGGGCTATTTTACATTACCAAGGGCCTCCTGGCTGAAGATAAACCCATTTGATGATCGGTTTAGAAGTTCAAGTTCAAAATTGTCCTTACAGACCGGTGTCGTTCCAGCATACACGGAGAGTCTGTCCTTCCCTGTTCTTAGTTTCTACCCTGTGCTCCTTGTTCATGGTTCTTCTTCTTCTTCTTTTTCTACAAAGCACATCTCTCCAGCCTCTTTACCCACTGCCACAGCAGCAGTGTACTCTCAATGTACACCTTTCCCACACACCTCCTCATATAGACACTCGTGATGACAGAAGTCCGCTTAGGGACACTTTCTACCCTACTTTCATAGTTCCTTTTACCGTAATACAACACTAACAATGTAGGAATTATCATGCATGGTCTGAAGGACATCGCTTTTGTTTCCCCATCATTCTCACTGTCTCTGTGAGGCTCCTGTCCTCAAATCTAGCTCTTCCTACCCCACTGGCCCAGTGATACCGTTTCTTCCTTGTTCATGTAGCATCTGGGGCCTGCTATGTACAAACGTACCACACACCACCTCGTCACTATTGGTTTATTTGTTTGCCTGCTTGGACAGAGGGCATGGCACCCATTTCACACAGACCCATGACTAAATATGGCAGGAACTATTTCATGGCTTCCTAGGAACATAGGTTCCAGAATAAGAACCCTGACTTCCCTCATGGAGATGCCCCCAAGAAGCCTTGAGTCCTGGTTTCCACGGAGCCTTGTGGTCCTAGAATTGATACTCCCTGGGATGTCGAGTCCTCTGAGCATTTCAGGGTCCCATTTTCCTAGCCATTCATCTGTCTGATTCCCTCTGCACTGGAGTGCAGTAGATTATCCTAAGTAAAAGAGAATAGACAAGTTCCCATTAACACTCACGTTGCTTTTCTTTGCTATTTCTTGGCCAGGGTTGGCAGACTGGGAGGGCTGCAGAAATTGTTCTAAATAATGTCTCCATTAGTGGGTGGATTTTGGCTCTTTGCTGCTGGACTGTGGTAAAGAAGAGGTGTGGGGGTCTTCTGAACCCAGGATGGGAAGGGGGAACGAAGGTCGGACCAGACACTGCATGTTCACTTCACTGCACTCATGCCAAGCACACACTGGTGTGCTCCTGTGTCAGGCCATGGCGTGGAGAATCCACGCCTAGTACTTAGTGAGTGGATATAAAGTGCCACACCCTTTCCACTTGATGGTTTTCTTTTGTTTGTTTGTTTCTCTATCTTCTACCTTTTTTTTTATTTTTCAGACAGTGTCTGATATAGTCCAGGCTATAACCCCTAATCCTATTGCTTTTGTCTCCATACTTCAGGGATTACAGGCTTGCACTGCCAAGCTTGGTTTATGCAGTGTGGGGGCCAAACCCATGGGCCTCGTGCATGCTAGGCAAGCACACTGTCCTTTGAACTATTCTGTTAGCCCGTTTTTCTTTCATTTAGTGATGTTCGGAGAAAAGAGATTTGAGGCGCAAAATCGTAGGAAGAGAATTTTGAGTAATCCGGAGGGAAATCAGGGTACTTACAGTACTGGTAAACCAAAAGTGAACCAAAGTTCACTCTGACAGGAAGATGCACAACTTTGAGTAAAAATGGATCTATTATTCCCCACAAGTTCATTCTGTACAGAATTCAGGAGAGACCACCACAGGCTCTGAGCTAAGATGCTGTGCACAGGGCTTAGAACCTCACAGAATCAAGCCAGCTGGGAGACGAGTCAGAAAGCCATGGCTCCCAGCTTCCAGTAGGAACCGTATACCTTGTGTGGATACTGGTGTTAGCAGCATGTCACCACAGCATTTTAAAGTTTAGAAGTTTGAGACAAGCTATATGTAACTCCACCTTCTTTCTTCAGAAATGATGAACTGACCTGCAAGTCTGCCTCTCAGATTTTATACAGGGGTATTGGGCTGGTGACAGATACGGCGTACTCTAGGAGCCCAAGACATACAGTATTCAACAGGATTGTTTGAGGCAGTCCTCTTCAGATGGAGAGGGTGGTGCAACGCTGTGGGAGCTCCCCACACAGCGACGTTTGGGAATCTGTTCATTTGTGATAAAAGGCCAAGAGTAAGCCCTGAAGAACAAGCATTTCTCCATGGCCTCTGCCTCCACTCTGACCTCCAGGGTCCTGCTTTGAATTCCTGTCCCTGGGTTCCCCAAGCTGCTTTCAGCCATGGTGTTTAACCACAGCAAGAGAAACCCAACTCAGCTGGCAAGGGTTTGCTGGTTCTGAGAAAGGTCTTGTTCTTGGTTTTACAGCAGCCATTGGCCCAGAACCATGTGGATAACTATAGTGCAGGAGTCTCCCTTCAGACATTTCAGTCTTAAGGAAACTTGTTCTTTACTGACCGGTGCTATGTGGTGTGTCTTTCTATTACCCGCAGAAACTGAAGGCAGGTGGATATTGGCTTAGCCTCTTACGTACTATATTTTAATCATAATTTTTCCCACTTGAAATGGATAGCAGGGAACGTTGGCTTCATGCTAGCCTTCTTGGCACAAAGAAATTTATTTTCATAAGCAAATTACTGAAATTATTGAAATGATGCCTGACGAGGCACATTATGGGAACCATAGTGCAGGTGATTCTGAACTACATGGGAATGTCATCCTGGTGCAAGCTGGCTTGAGAGCCCGCTACCAGCACCATCCTCTAGGTATCCCGACTTGGTTCTTTGGCTGTACATTCTTTGGTCAGCAGTAATGCTGCGTGGAGTAGCAGGCAGGCTCGCCGTCAGGTTCCTGCTTTGGCTTCCTTCATTGACGGAAGAGTTATAAGATAAACTAATTAAAATCCGAATTAAACCATTCCCTTTCCTAAATCCCTTCTGTTCTGAGTATTTGTCATGGCACCAGAAATGAAAGGCGGGGACCCTGCATTCCCCTCACCCATGGATCTCCTTACTTCCTAAGGGACCTCTTACCATCACTTGCGTGTGTTGTCCAGAACCATCTGTACATGGTAGGACGAGACCTGTTGCTTTAAGGCAGACATAGCCTTTGTGAATGCCTATTGGAAATGAGCTTGGATAGGCCCAGGCACATTGGGCAACTTGGGAGATGAGGACTTAGCAAACTTATCTGTGCCATGAGAACCGGATGGAGGGTGACGAAATGCCACATCTTCGAAAGTGCTTGTTGAAAATCTTCTGGCCTATGGCAACCAAGTTCCAGCCCTGCCTGGGTCCTGATTTCACTGAGCTGTCACTGTTTGCTTTTTGAGAAATGGTGTTTAACCAACACCCCATCGCTCTCTCCTCTCCAGGACTAATGTCATAAGCATTGATTAACTCGTTACAGTAATAACCAATCTATTTTTAAAGCCTCCTGTCCTTTTATCTTCTAGAAAAGGGACGAACCACACCTTCTTACTGGCACAACTCTCTTTCTTCCTCTGCAAACCTCAATGAGATGAATACTTAGTAGGTGTGGTGCATCCATGACTACCTGAAGCCTGTGTTTGAGTTTCGAAGGCAGTGGTACAGGGGTGCCCGGCATTCTATGGCATATTTACTGGTGCATGGGGCGCATGTGCAGGAGTGGGGTGTTTGTATTCCATGACTGGTCCTCCGCCCACTGTGTTTGAGACGAGGCAGACTGTACTCTCCCAAGACTGCCCTGTGTTCTGAAACCATGGGCCCTTCTGAGGCAAAGCTTGAGAGTCTGCCTCACTGGCTCATCCTCTAGGTACCTTCTTTTGAATTGGGAGAAGCTGAAGCTGTGGTTCTACAAGGTCCAGGAGAGCTCCATCAGTGTGTCTGCTTTGCTGTCCAGAATCTGTCAGAGATTGGTGGTTTAAGAAAAACTGAATTAAAAGTGGTCTTAAACCATTTCAATTCCTAAATCCTAGTGATATTGTCTGAGATTTGTCAGGGGACCAGAAATGGCAAAGGCTAGGACCCCAATGGCCCCTTCCCCTCACCTCTTGGATCTTATTTTTTTTCATCTTTACTTCTTAGGGTTATTCCCTCTGGTTTCCTTTCAACCCCTTCTTGTGTGTTGTCCAGAAAACATTCTTTTCATGGTTTTGCAAAAATTACTTTTTTTCTTTTTATTAGACAGGGTAGTCCATTGTTAGCTTTATTGAAAATGATTGTCCTATTCCCCCTTTCCTGGCATTGGGCAACATGGGGTCCTAGATGAGATGAGGACCCCTTCTTATCTGTGATTCCTCCCAGAACCCCCATCTAGTTCAGTGGTTTGCTCCATGCCAACATCTTTTTGCATTCTGGGGTGTCAGTTTGGCCTAGGAACCAAGTTCCCCCCCACTGGCTCACTTAGATTTCCATTGAGCTGTCACTGTTTGGAGAAATGAGCCGTCCATGTAACAGTCCATAGGTAGTGGCTTAGTCCCTGGAAATGTCATAAGCATTGATTAACATTGTTGCAAATAACTAATCTTATTTTTAAAGCCTCCTTCCAGTTTTTTGGTCTTCTAGAAAAGGGGTTCCTGTTCTGGCAGTCTCTGGTTTGCCATGCTGGGCAAACCTTATCAATGAGATGAATACTTGTTTTCTGTGGTGCATCCATGATATTCTGAAGCCTGTGTTTGAGTTTCAAGCATTGGTTGGGTGTTGCATTCTTGTATGGCATATTTATCAATGGGGCTGTTGAAGGCAGTGGGGTGTCTTCCAGCCTTGTTCCATGATGGCCTCCGCCCTCCCAATGTATGTTTGAGACGGAAGGAGAGATAGACTGTCCTCAAGGTAGCTCATGTGTCCATCTGGGAATTCCAGACTGAGGAAAGTTTCAATGAGGAGTCTGTTTCACATCACTCAGATGATATTCCCAGTTCCTACCTTTGACTGGGAGAGGTGGAAAAGCTTGTTTTGATTTGTGCTATGACTAGATCTTGGAACAGCTCTAAGGTGTCCTTGCTGTCCGAATTCCTCAGCAGTGGGTTTTGTTTAATGTGGAATTTTTTAAAGGATTGCAGGAACATGGTCTTTTGTATATTTTGACATATGGCCTATCTGATATAGGATTGGTTCTTACCCATTGAGCTGTTTTGGCCTAAATAACAGGAACTTGTACTACAGAAGCAAAAGCTAGCCTCCCAATGGCCTTTCCCTTAGCTCTTCCTCTCTTTTCCCTCTTCTGTGGTTTGTTTGAATCTTTATTAACTCCAATTTCACTCACTCTATGGAGAGGCCCTTCCTCTTAACCCCACCTTGCTCTCTTCCAAATCTCTCTCTTGGTTGTTAGTACAGATGTGAAACTGGGGCCACCTTGTTACCTGGGGATGTAGATGCTGACCAGGCAATGACGGTGATCCTCATAGCTCTCAACATCTCTACTTGCAGATGCACAGCCAGCCTGTAAGGCAGGCTCCGGAGCACCTGTCCTCTTCATCCCTTTCCAGGTGACTTGCAGACACACACACACACACACACACACACACACACACACACACACACACACACACACACACACCAAGCATGTTAGAAGCAATACTCCCCCAGTGTAAGGAATACTCTAAAATATCTGAAAACCCAGGCATTCTCTTACTTTTCTGCCTTCTGGTTATGCTTTTGTAGTGGTTTGAATTTCAATGGGTCCCCCATATGTTTATATGTTTCAATCCTCAGTTCCCATTTAGTCGTACTATTTGTGAAGAATTAGGAGTTATGACCTTATTGGAGAAGGTGTGTCACTGGGGAGTGGCATTTGGGGTTTCAGAAGACTGGCATCCTTCTCGGTGTTCTCTCCTCATGGCTCAGGATCTGAGCTCCCAGCTGTCGCTACCAGCTGTCGCTCCCAGCTGTGTCGCTCCCAGCTGTTGCTCCAGCCACCTGTCACCATGCTGTTGCTCTGCTGTCCTAGACTCTGACCCTCTGGGATCATGAGCACGACTGAACCAGCCGTGGCCCTGGTTTCTTAGCACAGTGATAAATGCTGTAGGGGAACATCTATTCATTCCTCCATTGGGATTTCACCCAGCGCCCACTCTTTTCCTCCTGTCCCCTTCTCTGTGTTTTGCTGTCCCTAGAATATCCCTTGTCATCAGGATCCAGTTCCTCTTTATCCTGCTCTTTCTGTACTTAGCGTATCTGCCCTCACTCTGTTCCATACCTGGCCCCTCCTCTACTTTCTCCCTCCAGTCTTACCTCTTTCTTGTCCCCTTCCCCCCCTTCCTCCTTTTTTCTCCTTGTATGTCCCATTTCTCTCCGCTTTATTTATTTATTTTGTTAGTCAGTAAAGTCCCTAGGTCACCTCTCAGGGATGAACACATCCCTCTGATTCATTGTCAGGAGGCCTCGGCTACCCAGTGTGAACACCATAACTAAGCTACAATCCCTGTGCTCTCCTCAGGGTATGACCTGGACTTCTGCTTCCTGCAGGACATGTACCACCAATGGGCCAAGCGAGTGGCAGCACATGTCTGGAGCTGAGAACTTAACCATTCTAAACTCCATAAAGTTCCAGAGTAACTTCTCAGTGCCCTGAGTAACTTAGCCAGACACGCATGTGTAGTCATGCGTGCTCTCTCACCTATGGGCACCCAAACACATTAAGGCAATGAGTCTGCTAGTTACCAGTCTACTGTATAGTCTACTATATAGTAACACACAATTTTAAATATGGGCTTGTTTAGAAGAGAGATGGTCACTATAGCAACTATAATTTTTAATTTACTGTCTTAGAACTCTAAATTAAACTTTCTGCTTAATGTAGGTTATTTTTTGCATTTGGGGGAAGATTTAACTTTTCATGCTAAGACAGGGGCTTGGGATGAGGTCTACACAGGGGGTGAAATAGATGGGTGATAGAGACAGGGATGGAGCCTGGGGGAGAGGGCATCCAGTCTAGCTTCTGTATCAGAACTGGAAAAATTGGAAAGTGGCTAGTTTGTGGGGAATTGTCAAGGAGGAGGAAGGCATCTTGGGGACCCCAAATCTGGTTTAAAACAGAGCAGCGGAAGCCTTTTGGTCTCTGCAGAGCTATGTGACATAGGCTCTGTAGGTGCTGAGCACTGTTTCTCAGAGGTGGGTGCTTTCCCATTTCTGGTCCCTGCAACTCCAAGAAGCAGATGTCTTTTTATAGACGGCCACTAAGGGAGAATGGGTCTTTAGGCCTAGGTTTCTGCCTTAGTTGGCTGGCTCTAGAGCCGTCAACTTAGCTATGCTTTAATGGGTGTCTGTGCTTACTCACGTGTATACTGGCTTGCACATGCATTACTCACGTGTATACTGGCTTGCTTGCTTACTGTGCTGTGGGAAGAACCTGGGGCCTCGCACATGCTAGGCAAATGCTTCAGCCCTGACTTACATACCCAGGATTGACGTAGTTAATGACTTTGTTTGATACTAGCAGTGTTGTGTTAGGTAAGTTTCTTTTAAACCTTCTGTCTCAACTTCCTCCTCTGGAAGAAGAGAACAGTAACACTCTTATGGTTGTGAGGAATCCTGGCACGGTATATGGCATATGGTAGTTCTCTGTAGGTGTGCCGTGCAATGCTTATCATGAAGGGAAGGACCCTTTTAAAAGAAGGGAAAAATTAGTATTAGAATATTTTTACTTTTTTAGTGGGTGGCGCTCATTTTGGCGTTGATCTCACCTGACAATGATGCTCTCCCTCCCTCCTCCACATAAGAGGGGGAGCATTGGTCTTCCAGTTTTCTTCCCTTCTCCCAGCATAACACACTCTGCCTGCCCAGCAAAAGGTGTAATTGTGAGATCGACTGCACCTGCTGAGCTGTTGTGCAAGCAAAACTGATGTCCTCTGGAACAGAGAGGAGCATAGGGTCTCCGTGAGCGCCCATCCATCCATTCTTTAGGTCATTTCTTTTCCTGTCCCAACTGTGTGTCATCTGGTGTTCTCAGCTCCGGGGATTCATTAAAGGCTTCAACAATCAGAGTTGCAGGTTAACAAAGTTTCCTTTCCAGTGAGGGGAATGGATAAGAAATCAATTCTGTGAGGAAGGATAGACACTAAAAATAATAAGGGCCAAGGCCAGCTGGCTGTGAGAGTGCAGGCTCTACCTGAGTCCAAGACTCAGGCGACAGAGCCAGACGGGTCTCTTAGTTTGAAGCCAACCTGGTCTACACAATGAATTGTAGTAGCCAGAGATAGACAATGAGACCCTGACTAATAAAAATGAAGCAAAACGAACAAATGAAGAAAAAATAAATAAATCTGCAGGGCTAAGGAGAGAGCTCAGGTGACTAATTGCTGAGGACATTAGTTAAGTTTCCGGAATCCATATTTTAAAAAGATAGGTGTGGTGGAATATGCTGATGACGCCAGTGATGGGGAGGCAGAAACAGCCACATCTCCCTGGGGCTCCATGGCCAGCCTGCTGGAACCACATGATGGTATATTTCAGGTGGATAGAAGGCCCTGTCTTTTAAAAAAAAAAGAAAAAGAAAAAGTGAGCATCTGAGTAAAGATAGTTAAGATTGTCTTCTAGCCTTCACACAGACACAAATGAACACACACACACACACACACACACACACACACACACACACACAATGGATAAGTATAAAGTGGAAGTTTTTCAGGGAAAGGAAGACTTCGTTATTGAGGCTGTCTTGGTCCAATTGGACCTGAGGACCCAGCTATACCACTCCTGAGCAAATATCCAAAAGATGCTCCAACATATAACAAGGACACATGCTCCACTGTGTTCATAGCAGCCTCATTTATAATAGGCAGAAGCTGGAAAGAACCCAGATGCCCTTCAACAGAGGAATGGATACAGAAAATGTGGTACATCTACACAATGGAATATTACTCAGTTATCAAAAACAATGACTTTATGAAATTCATAGGCAAATGGATGGAACTGGAAAATATCCTGAGTGAAGTAAAACCCAATCACAAAAGAACGCACATGGTATACACTCACTGATAAGTAGATATCAGCCCCAAAGCTCGGAATACCCAAGATACAATTTACAGACCACATGAAGCTCAAGAAGAAGGAAGACCAAAGTGTGGATGCTTCAGTCCTTCTTAAAATGGGGAACAAAATACTCACATGAAGAAATATGGAGACAAAGTGTGAGGAAATATGGAAACAAAGTGTGGAGCAGAGACTGAAGGAAAGGCCATCCAGATACCGCCCCACCTGGGGATTCATTCCATATACAGTCCCCAAACCCCAACACCATCATTATTGCTGATGCCAAGAAGTACATGCTGACAGGAACTTGATATAGCTGTCTCCTGAGAGGCTTGCCAGAGTCTGACAAATACAAAGAGGGATGCTTACAGCCAACCATTGGATTGAGAATGGGGTCCCCAATGGAGGAGTTAAAGAATTGAAGGAGCTGAAGGGTTTGCAACCCCATAAGAACAACAATAATATCAAGCAAACAGAGATCCCAGGGACTAAACCACCAGGAAAGAGTACACATGGACAGGCCCATGGCTCCAGCTGCATATGTAGCAGGGGATAACCTTGTTGGGCATCAATGGGACAAGAGGCCCTTGTTCCTGTGAAGGCCCCACCTGGAATGCCAGGTTGGGGAGGCAGAGGGGAGCGGGATGTGATAGGGAGTTTCTGGAGAGGAAACCGGGAAAAGGGAATAACATTTGAAATGTAAATAAAGAAAAAATCAAATAAAACAAAAGAAACAAGGAAAAAAAAAAAAAGGAGGCTGTCTTGGAGTAGGTATATCCCTAAAGCTGGGAAAGTGGTCAAGCCAAGACGGAAAGGATGGTTTCCAGACTGCGGAATGTAAGAAGCCTAGGGCTAGTCAAGATCTGTTCGGTGAAAGGACAGCTAGAAGGAGGAGGTGACAATGGGGTGAGGCTGATGGCACTGATTTAGGTCTTCACAGATACTCATCAGGAAACAGTTTTGTTCCCAGTGGCAATACTGAACCACTGACATAGGGTTGCCGAAAAGAAGCTCCAAGATGGCAGGTCGAATGTGAATGGCAGACAACAGTTGCTCAGGTTCTCTGGACTTGGAGTCAATTGTATGAGTCTACTCATCAAACCTGGCAGCATCAGCTCAGGAGTTAAGTACCTGGTGGGGAAAGAGAAGTGGAGAGGGAAGAGGAAGCGTGCATTCCCAGTCATCAGGCAGGAAAGCCTTCTGGTCCTTAGAACAGAGAGGAGGATCTGGTTCACACTGTGGTAACACGGGCAGAGGTGGGAGGAGTGTTTGGAATCGGAATATATTGTGATGCTTATTGGAGATGTTAATAGCTTGGCTATGGCAGAGAAAGAGGGAGGTAGGACAGGGTGGAGCCTAAACTCCTGTTTCCTGGGAGCACGGAGTCCATCCAGAGTCTGGAAACTATTCACCGTGTTAATAACTGGGTAGGTTGGCACCTCCAATAGTTAAAGACTTCAATATCTGCAGACAGACAAATTGAGCAGACTTAATTTGCGGTGCTTTGTCACATTGTTTTACTCTCAGTGAACTTACGCATACCCTGTGTGACTAGAGGAGTCAATAGGAGTCATCTTTGGAGCAGGTCTATGCCAGGTCCCCGGCTGACTGGGCTTCCTGTTTGTAGCTCTCCCAAGCTCATGGGTCATGCTATGATCAGACTCCCGTTAGAACTGAGGAAATCGAGACTCAGAGAGAAACTGGCACACGTAACTGTTGTCTCTTTTGAATTTGGTTAACTTGTTGTTGTTCTATAAAGTTTTATGAGAAATGACTCAGTGGTTTAAGAACACGTGCTGCTTTTATTAGAAAACCAGGGTTACACCCCCTGTAACTCCCGTTCCTGGGAATCCAGCACCCTCTTCTGGAGCATGAAGAGACTTGCCCATGGTAAACATACATACATGCAGGTATGTAGAGACCTGCATAAAATAAAAATGAATAAATATTGAAAATACTGTGGGCACCTAAGTCTATTGGACCCATGCTCAGCCCTTAATGGGAACGCTGTTCAGGTGAGACTATTATAAATGCCTCAAGGAGGCAGACACGCCTGCGAAACCAGAAGAGACTGCTCTCTACACACATTGCTGATTCCAGAGGAAAACACCGGAGGCCATCTGGAACCCTGGTGCACGGAGGCTCCCGGAAGAGGCGGCACAGATCTTCCCGGTCGCTGCCACCGCGGAGAGCCCGTGGGCAGAACCCCGCGAGCGAACTCGAGCCTCGGGGCCACAGGTAAGACTAACTTATCTGCTGCAAGTGACTTGCCTGGTGAACTCAAGGCACAGGTCCACAGGAACAGCTGAAGACCTGTAGAAAGGAAAAACTACACGCCCGAAAGCAGAACACTCTGTCCCCATAACTGACTGAAAGAGAGGAAAAAAGGTCTACAGCACTCCTGACACACAGGCCTATAGGACAGTTTAGCCACTGTCAGAAATAGCAGAACAAAGTAACACTAGAGATAATTTGATGGCGAGAGGCAAGCGCAGGAACCCAAGCAACAGAAACCAAGACTACATGGCACCATCGGAGCCCAATTCTCCCATCAAAACAAACATGGAATATCCAAACACACCAGAAAAGCAAGATCTAGATTCAAAATCATATTTGATCATGATGCTGGAGAACTTCAAGAAAGACATGATGAACTCCTTAGAGAACAAGTAGAAGCCTCAGAGAGGAATCGCAAAATGCATGAAAGAATTCCAGGAAAACATAAATAAACAAGTAGAAGCCCATACATATGAGACACAAAAATCACTGAAAGAATTAAATTAAAACACAATCAAACAGTGGAATGAATTAAAAATGGAAATAGAAGCAATCAAGAAAGAACACATGGAAACAACCCTGGATATAGAAAACCAAAAGAAGAGACAAGGAGCTGTAGATACAAGCTTTACCAACAGAATACAAGAGATGGAAGAGAGAATCTCAGGAGCAGAAGATTCCATAGAAATCATTGACTCAACTGTCAAAGATAATGTAAAGCGGAAAAAGCTACTGGTCCAAAACATACAGGAAATCCAGGACTCAATGAGAAGATCAAACCTAAGGATAATAGGTATAGAAGAGAGTGAAGACTCCCAGCTCAAAGGACCAGTACATATCTTCAACAAAATCATAGAAGAAAACTTCCCTAACCTAAAAAAAGAGATACCCATAGGCATACAAGAAGCCTACAGAACTCCAAATAGATTCGACCAGAAAAGAAACACCTCCCGTCACATAATAGTCAAAACACCAAACGCACAAAATAAGGAAAGAATATTAAAAGCAGTAAGGAAAAAGGTCAAGTAACATATAAAGGCAGAGACCTATCAGAATCACACCAGACTTTTTTCCAGAAACTATGAAGGCCAGAAGATCCTGGACTGATGTCATACAGACCCTAAGAGAACACAAATGCCAGCCCAGGCTACTGTATCCTGCAAAACTCTCAATTAACATAGATGGAGAAACCAAGATATTCCATGACAAAACCAAATTTACACAATATCTTTCTACAAATCCAGCACTACAAAGGATAATAAATGGTAAAGCCCAACATAAGGAGGCAAGCTATACCCAAGAAGAGGCAAGAATCTAATCGTTTTGGAAACAAAACAAAGAGAAGAAAAGCACACAAACATAACACATCCACGTATGAATATAACAGGCAGCAATAATCACTATTCCTTAATATCTCTCAACATCAATGGCCTCAACTCCCCAATAAAAAGACATAGATTAACAAACTGGATACGCAACGAGGACCCTGCATTCTGCTGCCTACAGGAAACACACCTCAGTGACAAAGACAGACACTACCTCAGAGTGAAAGGCTGGAAAACAACTTTCCAGGCAAATGGTCGGAAGAAGCAAGCTGGAGTAGCCATTCTAATATCAAATAAAGTCAATTTTCAACTAAAAGTCATCAAAAAAGATAAGGAAGGACACTTTATATTCATCAAAGATGAACCAAGATGAACTCTCAATCCTAAATATCTATGCCCCAAATACAAGGGCACCTACATACGTAAAAGAAACCTTACTAAAGCTCAAAACACACATTGCACCTCACACAATAATAGTAGGAGACTTCAACACCCCACTCTCATCAATGGACAGATCATGGAAACAGAAATTAAACAGAGACGTAGACAGACTAAGAGAAGTCATGAGCCAAATGGACTTAACGGATATTTATAGAACGTTCTACCCTAATGCAAAAAGGATATACCTTCTTCTCAGCTCCTCATGGTACTTTCTCCAAAATTGACCATATAATTGGTCAAAAAACTGGCCTCAACAGGTACAGAAAGATAGAAATAATCCCATGCGTGCTATCGGACCACCACGGCCTAAAGCTGGTCTTCAATAACAATAAGGGAAGAATGCCCACATATACGTGGAAACTGAACAATGCTCTACTCAATGATAACCTGGTCAAGGAAGAAATAAAGAAAGAAATTAAAAACTTTTTAGAATTTAATGAAAATGAAGGTACAACATACCCAAACTTATGGGAAACAATGAAAGCTGTGCTAAGAGGAAAACTCATAGCGCTGAGTGCCTGCAGAAAGAAACAGGAAAGAGCATATGTCAGCAGCTTGACAGCACACCTAAAAGCTCTAGAACAAAAAGAAGCAAATACACCCAGGAGGAGTAGAAGGCAGGAAATAATCAAACTCAGAGCCGAAATCAACCAAGTAGAAACAAAAAGGACCATAGAAAGAATCAACAGAACCAAAAGTTGGTTCTTTGAGAAAATCAACAAGATAGATAAACCCTTAGCCAGACTAACGAGAGGACACAGAGAGTGTGTCCAAATTAACAAAATCAGAAATGAAAAGGGAGACATAACTACAGATTCAGAGGAAATTCAAAATATCATCAGATCTTACTATAAAAGCCTATACTCAACAAAACTTGAAAATCTGCAGGAAATGGACAATTTCCTAGACAGATACCAGGTACCGAAGTTAAATCAGGAACAGATAAACCAGTTAAACAACCCCATAACTCCTAAGGAAATAGAAGTAGTCATTAAAGGTCTCCCAACCAAAAAGAGCCCAGGTCCAGACGGGTTTAGTGCAGAATTCTATCAGACCTTCATAGAAGACCTCATACCAATATTATCCAAACTATTCCACAAAATTGAAACAGATGGAGCACTACCGAACTCCTTCTATGAAGCCACAATTACACTTATACATAAACCACACAAATACCCATCAAAGAAAGAGAACTTCAGACCAATTTACCTTATGAACATCGATGCAAAAATACTCAACAAAATTCTGGCAAACCGAATCCAAGAGCACATCAAAACAATCATCCACCATGATCATAGGCTTCATCCCAGGCATGCAGGGATGGTTTAATATAATGAAAACCATCAACGTGATCCATTATATAAACAAACTGAAAGAACAAAACCACATGATCATTTCATTAGATGCTGAGAAAGCATTTGACAAAATTCAACACCCCTTCATGATAAAAGTCCTGGAAAGAATAGGAATCCAAGGCCCATACCTAAACATAGTAAAAGCCATATACAGCAAACCAGTGGCTAACATTAAACTAAATGGAGAGAAACTTGAAGCAATCCCACTAAAATCAGGGACTAGACAAGGCTGCCCACTCTCTCCTACTTATTCAATATAGTTCTTGAAGTTCTAGCCAGAGCAATCAGACAACAAAAAGGAGGTCAAGGGATACAGATCGGAAAGAAGAAGTCAAAATATCACTATTTGCAGATGATATGATAGTATATTTATGATCCCAAAAGTTCCACAGAGAACTACTAAAGCTGATAAACAACTTCAGCAAAGTGGCTGGGCATAAAATTAACTCAAATAAATCAGTAGCCTTAATCTACACAAAAGAGAAACAAGCCGAGAAAGAAATTAGGGAAACGACACCCTTCATAATAGACCCAAATAATATAAAGTACCTCGGTGTGACTTTAACCAAGAACGGGAAAGATATGTACAACAAGAAACTAAAGACTCTGAAGAAAGAAATTGAGGAAGACCTCAGAAGATGGAAAGATCTCCCATGCTCATGGATTGGCAGGATTAATATAGTAAAAATGGCCATTCTGCCAAAAGCGATCTACAGATTCAATGCAATCCCCATCAAAATACCAATCCAATTCTTCAAAGAGTTAGACAGAACAATTTGCAAATTCATCTGGAATAACAAAAAACCCAGGATAGCTAAAACTATGCTCAACAATAAAAGGACTTCTGGGGGAATCGCTATCCCTGAACTCAAGCAGTATTACAGAGCAATTGTGATAAAAACTGCATGGTATTGGTACAGAGACAGACAGACAGACCAATGGAATAGAATTGAAGACCCAGAAATGAACCCACACACCTATGGTCATTGATTTTTTTTTGACAAAGGAGCCAAATCCATCCAATGGAAAAAGATAGCATTTTCAGCAAATGGTGCTGGTTCAACTGGAGGTCAACATGTAGAAGAATGCAGATCGATCCATGCTTATCACCCTGTACAAAGCTTAAGTCCAAGTGGATCAAGGACCTCCACATCAAACCAGACACACTCAAACTAATAGAAGAAAAACTAGGAAGCATCTGGAACACATGGGCACTGGAAAAATTTCCTGAACAAAACACCAATGGCTTATGCTCTAAGATCAAGAATCGACAAATGGGATCTCATAAAACTACAAAGCTTCTGTAAAGGCAAAGGACACTGTGGTCAGGACAAACGGCAACCAACAGATTGGGAAAAGATCTTTACCAATCCTACAACAGATAGAGGGGCCTTATATCCAAAATATACAAAGAACTCAAAAAGTTAGACCGAGGGGAGACAAATAACCCTATTAAAAAATGGGGTTCAGAGCTAAACAAAGAATTCACAGCTGAGGAATGCCGAATGGCTGAGAAACACCTAAAGAAATATTCAACATCTTTAGTCATCAGGGAAATGCAAATCAAAACAACCCTGAGATTTCACCTCACACCAGTGAGAATGGCTAAGATCAAAACTCAGGTGACAGCAAATGCTGGCAGGATGTGGAGAAAGAGGAACACTCCTCCATTGTTGGTGGGATTGCAGACTGGTACAACCATTCTGGAAATCAGTCTGGAGGTTCCTCAGAAAATTGGACATTGAACTGCCTGAGGATCCAGCTATACCTCTCTTGGGCATATACCCAAAAGATGCCCCAACATATAAAAAAGACACGTGCTCCACTATGTTCATCGCAGCCTTATTTATAATAGCCAGAAGCTGGAAAGAACCCAGATGCCCTTCAACAGAGGAATGGATACAGAAAATGTGGTACATCTACACAATGGAATATTACTCAGCTATCAAAAACAACGACTTTATGAAATTCGTAGGCAAATGGTTGGAACTGGAAAATATCATTCTGAGTGAGCTAACCCAATCACAGAAAGACATACATGGTATGCACTCACTGATAAGTGGCTATTAGCCCAAATGCTTGAATTACCCTAGTGGCCTAGAACAAATGAAACTCAAGACGGATGATCAAAATGTGAAGGCTTCACTCCTTCTTTAAAAGGGGAACAAGAATACCCTTGGCAGGGAAGAGAGAGGCAAAGATTAAAACAGAGACTGAAGGAACACCCATTCAGAGCCTGCCCCACATGTGGCCCATACATATAGAGCCACCCAATTAGACAAGATGGATGAAGCAAAGAAGTGCAGACCGACAGGAGCCGGATGTAGATCGAACCTGAGAGACACAGCCAGAATACAGCAAATACAGAGGCGAATGCCAGCAGCAAACCACTGAACTGAGAACGGGACCCCCGTTGAAGGAATCAGAGAATGAACTGGAAGAGCTTGAAGGGGCTTGAGACTCCATATGTACAACAATGCCAAGCAACCAGAGCTTCCAGGGACTAAGCCACTACCTAAAGACTACACATGGACTGACCCTGGACTCTGCCCTCATAGGTAGCAATGAATATCCTAGTAAGAGCACCAGTGGAAGGGGAAGCCCTGGGCCCTGCTAAGACGGAACCCCCAGGGAACGGGACTGTGGGGGGGAGGGCGGCAATGGGGGGAGGGGGGGGAGGGGAACACCCATAAGGAAGGGGGGGGAAGGGGATGTTTGCCAAATGTACATAAGAAATACTCAAGTTAATAAAAAAAAAATCTAAAAAAAAAAAAAAAAAAATAAATGCCTCAAGGACCCAGTGCTATCCCAGGCTTTGTATACAGAAGCATTCTCAGATGTTGCTGGGGATAGCTTACCCATGGAGTTTCTCTCCACAGCGAACAATCCTGAACTGCTAAGGGACATAGCTTAGCGGCACAGTAACTGACCTGTACGTATGAGATTTTAGCTTTGATTCCTGGTAGCAGTAATAGCAAAAGTGAGCAGTCAGCAATCCTTGGCCCCGTGTTTAGAATTCTGCTTCATTCAGATGTGGGTACAGCACATGTATGTGTGCCTGGACAAGCTTTATCCAAGCAGGTTGAAGAACTGGAAGCTTGGTCTCCGGTGCTGTGTAGTCAAAGGTGGTCAGGCAGTGAAGAGGTGTCTGTGTCATGACTCCTCCTAAGGGATTCATACTGGTCTTGCTTTCAGTTGAATAGTTCCCAAAAGGAATCTGACTTCTGTGTGTTCATGCGGCTTGCTCTCTCTCTCTCTCTCTCTCTCTCTCTCTCTCTCTCTCTCTCTCTCTCTCTCTCTCTCTCTCTCTCTCTCTCACACACCCACACACACACACACACACACACCCACCCCATCCACAATGCTGCCATAGCATGCTGTGGCATTGCCAGATGACCCATAGCAGAGGTTAAATGGGTAGGGTTCCTTAATCTTGAACTGTCAGTCTCCCCAGACTGTGAACTAAATAGAACTTCCCTCTAGACAAGGTGCCCACCCTCAGCTCTTTGTGTATAGTGATGTCAGAACAGATCGAAGCAGTCAGAACATCTCTAAGCAAACCCACGGTTGAGTTAGGCGCTGTTATCCCGCCTTGTGCTGTGGGAATGCTTCTCGACTTTGCTTACATTGTGCTACATGTAGGAATCCCCAGAGTTCCACACAGCTCTGGGGAACATGTCTGCATTCAGTAACCGAGGGCCAGGGTTAGGAGTTTGAATCTGAAAGCAGGTACCACTGAGATTTGGGTTTCTGGGAATTTCCAGAGGTTTACTAGACAGATGCCTCTGAAAGCCGCTTCTTCTGCAGCTTTTCTTGAGGACTCCCCTTGGAATCTTCTTGCGGATTAATAGTCTCTTGCTTAGCACGGCAGCCAGTACTCAGAGTTTCACGTCCCTGTTACGGCTCTCATCTGGAAGCTGTGCCAGTAGCCACTGCTTTTGCTCCAACCAACCTCTCACCCTCTCCCTGCGTGTAAAGTTCAGGATGGCTTCTGGCTAGCTGGCCTTCCCAGGCTTCAGAATGGGTTTTGATTGGCCAGAGTTTCCACCCATCTCTTCCCAACGGTAATTTGAACTCTTGGAGTGTAATTGGTGCTTGGCTGGATGTTAGGAAGTCGCCCAAATCAAGATTCCATGAGCATCGGCAGCTGTGACCCAGAACCTTGAAGAAGTGAAGAAGTTCAGAGCCTTTTCTGTTACAGTGTGTAGGGCGGACCTTGCAGTACAAAGCAGATGGGATTGGGGAAGCATTCTGGGTGCAGGAGTATACTGAGGGGAAGAGGGTGGGGTACACATTGCCGTGCTGTTCCTGACCTCCTACCTACGTATCTGACTCAGCAGTGCTTTTCTCCCTCCTCAGATCTACTACTGAGGAATCAATATTATTTACAGAGAGACCACTGATGAGCTGGATTTCAAAGTTCCTCCTGGTATAGGCACCTGCCGAGTGGGTTATCCTCTTTTAAATCATCACCACTACTCAGAAATGTCATGGAAACCGCCAGCTTTATTAGTTACAGGAAAGGTCCTTAGGTATTTCTCTAGGATTCTTTTCCCCTCTGTCTGGGACTCATCTGGCTGGTATTTGGCAGCTTGTAGGTGTCAGGATCTGAAATACCCAGAACACTGAGGTACCTGGGCTGGGCTCTGGCATGTACTTAGTGCACGTATGTGCATGCCTGTAATGCGTGAACACACATAAAATAAAAGTGATCTTTGAAAATGTATGTGAGCATTTGGGTCAGACCTATATTCAGCACCCGATGAAAACACTATTAGCTGAGATATCTGTGTGCTCATTGGCTTTGATTATCGCATTGTCGTTCGCGTGTTCCCTATAAACTTGTTCACACATTGACAACAGGTGACTTGAACAAGGAAAGGAACAGTGCTCGAAAGACTGGATCTAGCCAGGACGTCTACGTCATTTCTGCTCCCAGACACATCTGTACTTTGTGGGTGCTGCCGATCTGAAGGTTAGCATGCGCGTTCTTAAGCTCGCTGTAGCACAGTTAGGAAGGTTTACGGTCAGCACGTCTGCCTTGTTGCCGCCGCAAAGTCTCACGAGTACATTTGTAGACCGATTTCAGTTGTACACCATTTAGTGTATTAGTTGATGGAAACCTGATTCTTCAGAGGTATATGAGAACTGGTTATGGGTTACTCACGAGCACTGGTAGGATTTCATGCTAAGAGATTTTTTTTTTTTTTTTCAAAATTGAAGGGTCCCCGCGGGCAGAAGATCTAGTCAGGAACAGGTACGCTCTGCTTACGAGTGTCAGGGGGAGATCACAGAGAGTTTATTATTGGGGGATCTATACAGTTGAACAAGAAATACCTGGTGGCGGGTAGCAGCACAAACTATTATGGGAAAGAGGAGGACAGGCCACAGGCCACGGCTACATCATTAGACAGTGGCCAGCTTTCTAGCAGTTCAGCATTTTTTTTTAATTATTATTATTTTAAGTTACCCAATTGTCATGAAGTCTTATGTTCAAATGAAGTACTTGTATTGTAGTATTGCTTAAACATGCAATTTGACGAACCTTCCTGAAAAGACTTCAAGAGTAAATTAAATCAACATAGGAAAGAGACGCCCATGTCTTCTTGCTGCTTCTTATGGCATTGTTTGAAGTGACTGGGATGTGGATGCAGACAAGGTAGCTCTCAGAAGAAGAATGGACAACGAGAATACAGAATTATGTTCTGTGTACACAACACAGGATTACCGAGCTGTCAAGGAAGACGAGATCTTGTTATCTGAAGAAAAAATGGACGGAACCAGGAAGAATGTGTTAAGTGGAGCAACCGTACCACATAAACATGAGTATGCTTGGGTTCATTCATATGTGGAAAATAAATAATCACATCAGTAAATAAATTAAGACACCCACGAGGGTCCTGATGGGGAGGGGAAAGAGGGGAAGGTAGAAAGAATAAGGGTAGGGTGTTATATAAACATATGATATACGTTTGTAGAACACTCAGTGAATAGCCTTGGTCTAGTTATAGACTAAAATTTAAAGCATATATTGGGTTAACCTATGAACGGTAACAAAGGCCTCACAGGTTTGAAATCCTGATTGTTCTGTTAGCCTCTGAGCCTTGACAAGGGATGGGTCACTGTGCGCTGGGATTTAGACTGCTCACTGACAGCCCAGGCTTTCCACACTTAATCCCAGAGGCTCAGTCTTGGTTTGTGCAACTGATTTATGTGCCTATCTAGCCTTGCTCTTTTTCCTTCTCATTACCCTGGGATGCTTAAGGTCATGGCAGCATTGCTACCAAAATAGGTTCAGAATAGGTTCTGGCATTGGGCACTAGGTAAAGATGGTGGTGCAGAGGACCCGGATGTGTTTCAGAAATGAGAGGAAAATGTTCAGAGAATTTTACATGCGCATGTAGACATGTCACAGTGAAACCCCACTGTCTAAGTAACATGTAGGAATAAAAGTGTATCCCATCTGAGTTACTATCAAAGTGGAAATTTCAAATTAGCAAGCACTAGGAAATACAGCAACCCCCCCCCACACACACACACAGTCATTTACATTTGAGAGGTAGACTTGTGAAAGAAATGTGGGGGAGATCTGGTTGGCCAAATTACGCTCACAGAGAGGGAAGTATTGACAGTTGACGTTATTGTTCACATAGCGGTAATTATTATCAATGTTGGAAATATTGCTTATTCTAACAGATGCTTAAGTATTCTTGGCAGTATTCTAAAAGGTGTATACATGCTGTCTGGATTACCCATTGCCCACAACCCATTAAAAGAGCTACTGTTGTCGTTCCCATTTAGCAGGAGGGAGGTGAGACCTAAAACTTTTGTCAAGCGTGACTGGGGAGGGGGAGGTGTTGACAACTTGTTACATTTAATATTTAGACAGCAATTGTTTACCATATTTGATATATTTTGTCATTCTCTCTGTCTCTGTCTGTCTCTGTCTCTGTCTCTGTCTCTCTCTCTCTCTCTCTCTCTATATATATATATATATATATATTCTTTTTACTGAGTCTTTGTAAATCTTATATCATGTACCACAATCCCACTCATTCCCTAGTCCCTCTATATCTGCCCTTGCAACACCTCCCAGAGAAAACAAACATCAACAACAGCGTCAACAGCATCTCAGCAAGAAAGCTGCATGTGTCACTCACTGTGTGTCACCCTGTATACCCTTTTGCCCAAACAGCTTTAATTTCAAATGTTCACTGCACTGTGTCATTAGTCAGGCCTCTGTCTTCTGCAGCACCGTCAGTACCGGGTACTCCCGGGGACTCCTCTCCACATGCTCTTGTTGCTCTGTGTAATGGAACTCTTGAAGCTTTGGTTCTGGAGGACCAGCAGTTCGTAGGGTGGGCAAACTGAAACCCTGGGTCTGGGCCTGAGTGGTAGCTTAGTTGGCCAGCCTGACTGCTCTCCCAGGAAGCTCTCTAGCACTCCTATCAGCAGGACCAGCTCTCCAGCACTGCCCAGGTTAGGGGCAGGTTAGCTTACCTGAGTACAATAGGCAGAAGCCTCTCCCTATACCCCACCCCCGACTCCCCTATATCCCCATCCTGCACCCCTGCACTTGAACGCCCTTGGCACTAGCTTTCCCACCCTACTAGGGCTTGCAGCAAAGTGCAGGGCCTGCTTTCAGGAGTAATGCAGCTAGGGAGAGGTGGGGCCAGTTTACCCACTCTCACGCCTTAGGGGCCAGCTCTGTTGCACTGCATATGCTAGGGGCGGTGCCAGTTCTGCACCACCCTGGCCCATCAACATGGCCTCAGGGGTCAGTCAGGATCTGGTATTGTTTCCATGAGCCACAGACATCAACACAGACCCATGCAGGTCCATGGACCTACGCACGGTCCTCCACAGCAGCAGGGAACAAAGCTTTCCTATGGCCTCAGATGGAGTCAGATTTGTGTCTAAAACTGTCAGAGTGGTGAGTGGGGCAGAGTGTGCTGGAGATGACCGCTTCCCACACACTCAGGCCCTTCATTCATCAGGTTATCCCTTATCTCCTTGAGCCTCTCTCTTCGATCCTCCTGCTCCTCCCCTCCTCCTCCCCCTCCTGCTTCTCCTCCTGCTCTTCCTCCTCCTCCTCCTCCTCCTCCTCCTCCTCCTGCCTCCTTCCTCCTCCTCCTCCTCCTCCTCCTCCTCCTGCTCCTCCTCTCCTCTGCTGCCTGCTCCTCCTCCTCCTGCTCCTCCTCCTCCTCCTCCTGCTCCTCCTCCTCCTCCTCCTCCTCCTCCTCCTCCTCCTCCTCCTCCTCCTCCTCCTCCCTCTCCTCCTCCTCCTGCTCCTCCTCCTGCTCCTTCCTCTTCCTCCTCCTCCTCCTCCTCCTCCTCCTCCTCCTCTTCCTCCTCCTCCTGCTCCTCCTCCTCCTCCTGCTCTTCCTCCTGCTCCTCCTCCTCCTCTACCACTCCTCCTGCTCTTCCTCCTGCTCCTCCTCCTGCTCTTCCTCCTCCTCCTCCTGCTCTTCCTCCTCCTCCTCCTCCTGCTCCTCCTCCTGCTCCTCCTCCTCTACTGCCACTGCTGCTGCCTCTCCTCTCATCACACAGTGTTCGGCTTCTCTTTCCATTCATCTCTCCACCACTTAGTTGCTTGTTTCTGTGGTACCTGGGCCTCTGAGTGTCTAGGGGGGAGGGATCATCTCCAGCACGCTCTGCCCCACCCACCAATCTTTGACAGTTTTAGATACAAATCTACCTTAAGGATGTATGAGAACAAATTATACCGTTTGATTTCTTTTTTAAGTGCTTTTTCAGACATACAAGTAATGGAGTGTATTGGAGCAGGTATAGTGCACTAAACTGAGTGTAATTAAGACTGTGATATTTTTAAATTAGCAAGGGGGAAAGGTGGTGGAATTAAGAAATGTGCACGTGTCTTCACAGCCTCCTTTAGTTAATAACTGGGCGGGTGGTTGCTGAGAGTATTGGGAACATGGATGCTCTGGGTTTCAACCGTATGGTAGTTGCACTTCATCTAAACGATGCTTCCTTTCACTTCTGCACAACAGGCAGCTGCCATTTTATAAATGGACCAGCATCTCTCTCCTCTCCTCTCCTCTCTCCACCCCTCTCCGTCTCTGTCTCCCTCTCCCTCCGCAGATGATAACGGTTATTCTGAGAAGCCATCTGAACTGAAGTAATGATTCACCTTCTGAGTTATGTCTCGAGGAGTTGCCTTAAGTTAGGATTCTTCCTGCTAATCTCAGGGACAAGCTGTGTTCTTTCACACTCATAGGCACTCATCACTCTTTCCAAAAGCCAGAAGTCTGTTAGTGGGAACCCGGAGTACAGTGCGGTGTTAACCTTGCTTTTCATGACTTCCCTAAAAGTTGGGTTTGTATGGAGTGATGTCTGCTTATACCCAATTCCTGGAAGTGAAGGTGAAGGCTTACCTGTACAGATTATACGACAAGGATCTCCTCAGTGGCTGTACAGGGTACTCAGTGGTTAAGAGTGTCAACTCAAGTTTGGTTTAGTACCTATTATAAGGCAGCTCACCACACGAGATACAATTTCCTCTTTTTTCCTCTGTGGACACCTACACTCATGAGTGCACATCTCTCTCTACACACACACACACACACACACACACACACACACACACACACACCTATATATAATTAAAAATAATTAAAAAAATCTTGAAAATGTTGTGTATGTGCCCTACCCTGGTTGAAGGCCCAAGCAAGATACTGTTGACTATTTTATGATAATTATTTATTATTACTTTTTCATTTTTATCTAGTGATAATCCTGTAAATTAGTGGTCTCACTTACCTGCCCACTTATTCTGACCTTTTTCCATCTTGAGGGATTCCTGAACTCA
Source organism: Rattus rattus (assembly GCF_011064425.1). NCBI lineage: Eukaryota > Metazoa > Chordata > Mammalia > Rodentia > Muridae > Rattus > Rattus rattus. Next base: position 88,507 of record NC_046170.1, read on the forward strand.
CTGGGAACCCCATATATTATGTGTGTTAGTTATTTGAGCATTTTGTATGTGTTCTGACCATATTCATCCCTCTTCCCCAAATTTCCTCAGATCTACTCCCTGTTCCCCATCTACTCAACTTTTTAAAAGAAAAGCTGTGAAAACCAATCTGTGTTGCCCAAATATTGTTGGATGTATGGGTCGCCACGGGAGCATGGCTGACTTTCCAGGGGCTGTGAATAAGGGGTCAGTGTTCTTAGGAAGACTGGCTACCACTCTCCCAGCTATCTGTCATCTGTGGCTCTGCAGCTGGGGGATGAGGTTTTGCCTAACCCTCTCCTCTCCATGCTGGGATTGGTCTGTCTTGGGCATACACAGATCTCATGCATGTTGTCACAACTGCCGTGAGTTCATATGTGCAACTGCCTTGCTGTGTCCAGAAGAAACCTTTTTCTTGTGGTCATCCACTGCCTCTGCTCCCTTCCCGTCTTTCTGGCCCATCTTTGCAGTGGTTGCAAGCTTTTGGAGGAAGGGGTGCATCATTTGTGTGAAACTCCACCTCTTCTCCCTTCCAATAGTTCCTTGGACTGTGTTTTCCTATCTCTAGTCTGTTTTTCCTCCTCTTCCAAATTCCTTACTTTTAAAATAATAGTTTGCATCCTTTGAAGGTCTCATCCATGTGTATAATGTATATAATGTATACGGATCATTGGCATCCTTCGCTACCTTCCCTCACCTTTCCCATGTGCCTCCATCCACTCTCCTTCCCAACTTCATGTTCATTTTGCTGTTGCTGTGGTTAATAACCCTTGAGTCCAATCAGTGCTGCCCATCTGTGCATGTGTATGGCCAGCCATGGAGGGATGGGAGGGTGCACATTTCTTTTACGAGACTGTCAGATTTATTAGAGGAGGTCCTTCCCTAGTTAAAGCTGACCTCCTCTTAATTAAATGCATCTCAGGAACCCTGTTTCCATTACACTTTGATGGGCTAGAATACAGATGTAGAAATTTAGGGGTGACATTGTTGGACCCCCTTCAGCTTGTGTCCTACAAAGAGGCTGGCATGTAGAAGATAGGATAATGTGAATATTTGGAGTCCTTTGTACCTGGTAATTTGTAGACAAAAGAGATGAAGCAGTGAGGGAACTGTTCAGATTTCAAGTAGCTTGTATTTTAATGACGATGACAGTTACAGAGAAATACAGTGTGAAGTACTGGTTTATGCACTGGAAAAAAGAAATGGATAATCATGTATGGGGCACGTGTATGGGACTGGTTCTGAGTGTTCCATTTCCAGAAGTAGGAGGGTAAATCAGCCATGCAAAGGTCTGTCTCAAACAGGTGGATACACAGTTTCATACTAGTTAAATTTTACATGAATGCAGGTTGAGTCTTAGGAGAAATACTAGGTTTGAGCAGGGCCATTTTTAAAAAAAAAATATCCTGGGCGTACCTGGGGAGTAAATATTGGTAACTCAGAAAAGGAGAGGTGGCCCAGTCTTAATTCTTTTAGGTAAGAGGCATAAACAAACTACAGAAGGACTGTGGCAAAGTGAACATTGGCCAGCAGCCCCTTCTGAGATAAGGCTCCTGGGGTTTCCCATTCAGAACTTCAAGACTTTCTATTTCTGAGAGAAATCCTAGTGGTGTTGGCACTCAGTTCCTTCCGAGTCCTCTTGGAATAGGAGTTGGCTGTCGTTGTTCCTCAGGGCCCACATCACTACTGTATGTAGATGTGGTTTTAAGCCATGCTCTTGGCCCATGAAAAACACTGCTGTCCTTAGGTGCCACGTATCTGTGTCTAAAACCAGTTGTTCTGAACGCTAATTATGCAAAAAAAATCTGGAAAACTCTGCAGATGGCTGATTTGGGGGTCACAATCTGAATTCGCTGATTCAGAATCTGTATGGTAATGGGTTCGTATATATTTTTATGCAGTGCTCTAAAAATGGTGTCGCTGTGCACTCACTGCTAAGAATCCCTGTCCTAACTCGCTGGTGAGATTCTCCATGGGTTCAGTTCTTTCATGAGAACCTGAGCAAGGAAAGCAACTGCATAAGGGACGTCTCCTGTACCTCCACAGGGACGCCTTGACCGTGTAGCGGTGTCGTCATTGATGACCACACTGTCATCAGATCCTGGTATGTCATTAAGACACTCAGGGAGATCTGGGCCAGCCAGGAGCAGACGCAGAGGGAGAATTTGCTGACTCTACTGCAGGGGCTAAAAATAGAACGGAAGCTGCGATTTTTCTTCCTATCTCTCACAGACCATTGGACAGAGGAAGCAGAGACTTTCTATCCTAGCGTCTCCATTCGTAACACGCCTCTCGAGTACACGTCAGGGACATGCTGCTTGCCGTGCGCCCATGGACAGCTGCTGTCATAGTTGATCTATTTCTTCAGGTCCAATGTTCCTTGCCCTTGTTCTCTGTCACACCTTCCTTCACGAGAAATACGAAGCAGCCTTCTACAGCTGTCTAAATAGTATCTCCTTCTGTCAAATCAGAGTGCTCTCCCATTTATTTATAGTTCTACATGCTGAATTTCACATCTGTATCATTATTTTTATCATGCTCCTTTGGAGTCTTCCAGGTCCTTCTGATTCTTGCCGAATTGCACAAATCCATCCTTCTTAGGTACATCTTTTTAGCCAATGTATCCTGTTCAATTTGGCCTTTTGTACTTTGGGTCTGACCACACTTTCCCCTAGGTTGCGAGGTGGGGCATGCGTTTGCCTCTCTTTGGACAACTTACGTTGTGTGCTCAGAGCACTGGCTAGTGTTCATGGTACCACAGTCCTATATGTGTTTGCTAGCATAGGGCTGCCCCATTCTTGTTCATGATTAGATGGACCTGTGTCTAGTGGTTCTAAAGTGGTTGACCTGGCAGCCTTCTCATCTCAGGAATTTGGAGAGGCAAGACAGAGTTCAGATAGGTTCAGTAAGTGGCACTTGTCTAACAGGTGTCATTGGGAGATGTGATGTTGTAGGTGTCTGTGAGTAAAGAGAGCAACACAGGCAGCCAGGACGGGCTGACAGGAGAGAAACTTAGACTTCTGAGGGGAAAGGAGAAGATATATGGACAGAAGATGATGGAGATAGTCCTCGCTTTGACTAACAGCTACTTTGATTTCCCTCGGCATGTTCTTCTGTTGGGTATATCGTTTGCTTGTGGTTATGGTCCAAGTGCCTCTTCCCTTGGGCCAGTCTGCAATGGTCAGTCAGTCTCTCTCTCTCTCTCTCTCTCTCTCTCTCTCTCTCTCTCTCTCTCTCTCTCTTTCTCTTAAAAGATTTATTTATTTTAATATTATGTATGTGAGTACACTGTTGCTGTCTTCAGACCCACCAGAAGAGGGCATCGGATCATATCGTTGTGAGCCACCATGTGGTTGCTGGGAATTGAACTCAGGACCTCTGGTAGAACAGTCAGGGCTCTTAACCACAGAGCCATCTCTGCAGCCCCTCTGTTTTTGTACAATAGATGTAGACCAGGTCATATTTTGAGATTTTTCAACTCACAGGATGCGTCACAAAGTTGCTTTCACAAAGCTGATTGTTTCTCTGCCCTTCAACACAGGTCAATATGGTCAAAAGCACCAGAATGGGAAGATTTTGCCTTGTGTGGATTCTGACTCTGTTTCTGACACAGCTGGACCGCCCTGTATAAATGTTTAAAATCTTAGTGTTTTAGTGGTTCCTTTTGTTGAGTCAGAACGAGTGAGATTGGTTCGACAGAATAAGGATCTGGAAATTTTAAAAGCATTCTTCTAGTGTGAGAGCCAGTTTCTACATTATTATTTTGACAGATCTGAGAAGACAGGTAGGGTCATAGAATTCTATACAGAGGCATTTTTAGAACAGATTTCTATCATGTATATGCTCATAGTTGATGAGGTAACAAGAGTTTGTGTAGCCCACAAAAGTCTAGACTATTTACTGTTTGGACATGCATTGAAAGAGTTCTGAAGGTTTCATAGTTTCACTCTGAATGGGTAAAATAGCCTTCTCAAATATAATATGTCCATGGTCTGTCATTGCAGACCTCATTTTATTGTACAGAACTCTTTCTCATGCTTTGTTAATGTATGCTGGCTTCTCCCATAATCTTCTGATGCGTGTTGTGAACTCCCAGTTGTTTTTTCCTGTCACCAGGGAGCTTCCATAGCTACTAACACGCCGTATTTCAATTCCTGTCATTGAATGTACAACGTATAACGTGTATACAGAAGCAGGTGTACCGCAGTCTTTGATTTGAAGACGTGGGTGGACCGACTGGCATCGTTTGGGTGATCCCCCTTGCTGTGATTATAGGTGCCTCAACTTTTCAGTGAGTCTCCGGAATCCGGTTCCTTTGGGAATCACTCTGGAACTGGGACACAAGTATTTACATCAGTGACCATATGCAGAGTGAGTCTGCATCAGGCGCTTTTCAGTATTTTGTGAAAAAGCGTACTTTATTACCAAAATACCACCCTACAACTTGTGCTCTCAGAGTACTTGCAGTGCAGAAGAATACAGAGCTGTCTTTCAGAGCGTGGCTTTAAATAGGCAACCCTTAACCTTATCTCCAGGCTCCACAAGAGCCATGGTCTGTTAAGGTGCAGTTACTGGTTCATGCCCCATGTCTCCCATTGCTTGGAGTCTTAGCTAAGATCACTCTGTTAGATTCGTGGCAGTTCCCTTTGTCCTAGCTTCTAGATAGTAGCAGAGATGCCCCATCCCCCCCATCCAGTTTTCTCTTCCATCCCCCTCCCTCCCTCCCTCCCTCCCTCCCTCATCCAGTCTGCTTTCTCTGTCCATCATGGATGTCCAGTCTGTTTCTCCTTGACAGTGAGATTCAAGTATCCTCCAGCCCCAGCCGTCCCCGTTGTTTCTCTTCTTTGGGTCTGTGCTTGTAGTATCCTATACTTCCTGACTAACATCCACTTCTCAGTGAGCGCATACCATGGCTGTCTTTCTCTGTTTGGGTTACCTCACTCAGGAGGATCTTTTCTAGCTCTGTCCATTTGCCTGCAGATTTCCTGATGTCCTTGTTTTTAATGGCCGAGTACTACTCCATTGTATAAATGGATCACATGTCCTTTTTCCATTTTTCAGTTGAGAAACATGTATAAAGGTTGTTTCCAGTTTCTGGCTATTACAGATAAAGCTGCTTTGAGCACAGTTGCTGGAAACAGATCTTTCTGTAAACCTCAGACGCCCACACTGAGCGTCAAAAACGGCTTGGGGGCAGTTATACAGCTCATCTTGGCCCTTGTTCGCTCTCTCCACAGCTGGATGGAGAATCTGCTGTAAACCATGGAGAAGATGGAGATGGTGCTTTCTCAGCAGTCAGTAAGACTGTCCGATGCACAGTTCCACCATAAGGTTTTAGGCAGGCACAGCTTACTCCATTATTGCAGTTCACATTAAAACTGTAACTTCCTTGAGTTGAAGCCTTTGGCAGTCTCAGTCCCTGCCACGTGAGGCAGCCCATGGTCTTAGCTCGTAACAGCTAACTCTCCCTCTTATACACGTGTTTGCACATAGGTTCCACTATTTTGCTTGGTTTTACAGGTGTCTTTTGGTTTCCCAGCTAACCCCACATCCGTATGCCCTTAGCGGTTTTCTGCTGAGGACTTCTGTCTTAGACATTCCATGCCTTCCATTTTTACCCCTCCCTTCACTCTTGTTCTGGGATCAGACCTCAACTTTCTTGGTGTGTCTTTCCTGAACCACTCTAGGTCTGGTCCCATTCTAATGTTCAGTTTTAAACGAAGGAACAGTAATTTATTGAGAGCCCCTCCATTAAGTCTGTTTGTTGCTTCAGAGAGATGAGAACTGAAAAATGCAGACTTGTTTGTTTGTTTGTTTGTTTGTTTGTTTTTAAGTATCTGCTTACTTTCTTGTGGATACTTTATGGAGGCTCATGGCAGAATAGCAGAAAGAGGAAGGTTCTGTGTGCAGAAGAGGGAATAAGGTCGAAATCCTGTATTCCTACACCAGTATTTCTGACTCCAACATTTAAATGAAACTTTTGTTAAGCCCTGTTCTGACATCATTTGTGATAGGCTTTTGAGTCTATTTTTCTTACTCTATGTTATTGACAAAGTCTCGATCCAGGCTAGTCAAATATGGTCATTCTCTGATCGCTAAACTGGCCTTAGTGTCTGAGGGGGGAAAATGCACGGTGAGGTCTGAGCTGTGCTATTTCCTACTGTTTGCCATCCTATGTGTCTTTGATTCCATTGAATAATTGGGCCACTCTGCCTTTCAGTGAGATAACCTATGTACCAGGAGCAATTGCAGGGGCTAGAAAGTAGCATGGTCTGTGATTATGTTGCTTCAGGTTCTGTTCCTATCTTCCCAGAGACTTGTGGAAGAGCCCATGGCCCTCTGGGTCTCTCACAAAGAGTGGCACAGTGGCAGTCCCCCATGTTTACATCACCTCACGTAAGAGATAGAAACATGGACACAGGATGCCGCGAGTGCGGCCTTGTGGTTTTCTGACACGTAGAGTGCCTCAGTGTCTCTTCCTGTTGCTGCGATAAAGGACCTTCACAAGAACAGCATGAGGAAGAAGGGATTTACTTTGGCCCTGTGGTGTTGCAGTACGTATCTCATAGGGTGTAAGTCTCAGCATGTGGAGCTTGAAGGGCGTGGCCACATTATAGCCATAGTCAGGAATGGTGAGAAATGACGACTGCATGCCAGTGCTCAGCTCACTTTCTCGGCTTCACCCCGTCCAGGTTCCCCTGCCTTGAGAATGAACCTCCTTCAGTAGTTGACATAATCAAGACGATTCCTCACAAGCAGGACCAAGGACCGGTCTCCATGGGATTCTAGATTCTGTCAATCTGACAGGAAAGGGCCATCCCCTAGAGCATGTTACTTTATCAGAAGCACGTGGGTGGCTTATTGAGAGCCCAGAGTGCCTTGGCCAGGATGGCAGACAACTGAGAAGCCTCTTACCTCAGCTCTCAAGGCTGGGAAGCTAAAAACATCAACTGTGTGAGCTGCCATTCAGTCTTTCCTGCTGGGCGTCAGGGAGGTGCTCCTCAGGAGGATCTTAGGTTGTCTTCACTTTGGAAGACTTGCAGGAACAGTTTTCCTTTCAGAATGCCCTTCAGTGTTCAGTGCGAATGGAGTAACCTCCCCCCCAGCCCCCACACACCCCAGGAGCCGACTTCCCAGAACCATCTGCCAAAACTCATGCTACCAGCTAAATTGTGTAAGGAGCAAAAGTCATTTTAATGTATAGTGCCTTTTATAACAGATTGTTCATATCATTTAATAATTAAGATTCCATTATTATTTCTAGTCTTGACACAGTAGTTTAGGAAATGTCTCTATAAAAACACTAATTTGTATACCTTGAAACGATGACCAAAGGTGAATCATTCTTTTTATTTTTCTTTTCTTTTTTTTTAAACTGGATATTTTTTATTTACATTTCAAATGTTATTCCCTTTCCCAGTTTCCTGTCCAAAAGCATCACTCAAAACGAGATGTAAGCAAGGAAACTTTAAGAGGAAAGTGAGAAAAAAGTTAAAAAAAATATGAAAGTGATTCTGTTACTTTTACATTAAACTGTGCCTTAAATCACACAAACATCATGTGTTTGGCATTTTCTTTGTGTCTTATATAAAAAGAACCATGTGGAATTTCAGGCCGTTGACATATCCTGATAGAAAAGTCTTCTGTCCCATAGCAGAAGATTGGAACATTGAGGCATGATTAGATATTTACACATTATAAAGTAAATTCCTGGCTCATGTACAAGGACTTCTAAAGAGTTCTTTTTCTCCACTTTCAGAAAAAGATGGCAGGTTATCATGGGGGTCGCAAACCCAATCAAGGGCAAAGAGAACTTTTACTGTTATTTTGTGCCTGTTGTCTGTTTCTTTAGACGATTGTGAGGCACCTGTGGTTTTCTTACTACTCTCAGAACTCCTAGAACCTTCAACTGACACTCACAAGTTGAAGTTCCTGATTCTTCAGTTCATGTTGAGGATAGCGTCCTCTTTATCCTTTTGAGCGTGTTGACATCTTCTGGTGCAGTGTACTTCCCTAGAGGAGACCATACTCTTGAGAGAGCTTCCTCCTTATAAACCAAGGTAAAAGTAACAGAGCTAAGCCATGCTCTGGTGAAAGAGGTGCTGCTGGCATTTCCACTCAACTTACTCTTCAGTGCTGAAGCATCTCCGTGAGCAATGCAAAGAGACTCAAAGCCTCAGGAGTCAGCGGCAGAGATGGGAGCTTTCTGGAGGAATTCAGCCCTGCCCCACGATGCAGTGAGTCAGCCCAGGAGTGTAGTGGACTGGGTGTTCAGGGTACGTGGGCATGAGCCTGCACCTAGCCCGATAATCACCACCCTCATAGCTGCTCACTGTGAAACGCATCCTCTTTAAATCTCTTGAGAGAGGCCTCTTATGTGAGCTCTGGATCGTGATAAATGGCATATTTTGGGATATGGGATTTATTTCTGCTGAATGTCTGGCTTGATTAGCATGGAGCTGCACATGCAGAGCAGGCTGGATCCCCACCCAGCCTCATCCTCCCTGTGCTGTACAATCAGGAAGCACATTCTCTCTCCCATTGTGGCTTCTGAGGGAAGCGTGCTTTACATATGCAAATGTTAGCCTCAAGTTTCACTTAATAATTATCAGCTGGAGATTCTATTGATGAACAGCTGAGGAAGCTGAAGCCGCTCATCAGGGAAGAATCTGCGAGTTTAACCATTTGTGGGTTTCCCCGGAGCCTGCTGCCTCAGATCAGCCTCTGAATACTCTGGTGATTGCAGACCTCGGGCTCTGATTTTCCTCATTCACTCCTCCTGCCTGGCCTGAGTCTGGCAGCTGAGTTTCCAGGATCCCTTTAGTATCCTGAATTCATTCCGTTCCTGTTCAGCCTTCTCCTTTCTGTATTAGAGGCTGGAAGGGCAGAGGGGACCCAGCTCTGTTTGCAGCAACAACACTGCTTACAGCTCTAGAAGTAATGGCCTCTTCCTCTTCCTGCAGCTGCTTTGCCCAGCTGACTATTGAAAGTTCATGGCGTGCCCAGAGTGCCCTGGTTAGGATGTCAAACCTAGGCATCTTCCGGGGTGTCTCATAGTGGACCGTCTCTGTCACCCTCCTTTATGTTGCTGAACCAGGGTGAAGTTCATTGGGCTGTTAGAGAAGCTCCCACTTAAAGCCTTCAGTGTTCATCATTTTATAGGAATTTCTTCACTTTTCTCATTCCTAGTGAAACTATCCTTCCTCAGATCCCTCCCATGTTTAGTAAGACATGTTCCCACCTTGTTACTGGGAAGTGCAACCTTTATTTTCTGATTAAAGCTGTCTAGAGGCAGAATGCCGAGTGAGCTGTAGAAAGAGCTTACTCTTGGTAGGTTATCTAAGCTTGGCAGGCTTCTGTTTCATTCTCCTTAATATACGGGCAATAAAACCTTCTTCAGAATCGAGACAGGTAAATTGGGTTATGTGTCAGATTTATCCGGGCAGAGCGGGTAGTCAGTAAGAACTGTAAGGCCCATCCTCCTATCCACTGGTTCTAGTAAGTGGACAGTGCTAGTAATTGTCTCTACTCACATACGTCCTTTATTTTTGATGTCGAAGGCTACCTGTTGCCTAGAATATCGCTGTTTCTAAGGATTAGAGATGGCGTGGTGGATGAAACAGGACCACAGTAAACTGTGACACTTTGGGATGTATCCTCTAAGGGAAGGGACAAGCAAAGGAGAAGAGGACAGAAATGTTCTTCCTAAAGAGCAAGCATGTGATGCTTGTGGTGTAAGATGTGCCAGGGTGGAGGGAGAGACCCAGGGCTTCAGTGTGGACGTGAATGTGGGCATGGACAATGCACCCGGGGCTTCCGAGTGGGCGTGGGCGTGGTCAGTGCTCCCTAGGTGGATTGTCCGATGCTTTCTTAAGAGTGGGGTTCGAGTAGAGTCTTACTGAAAGGGTCACAGCCAGCAGCCCCCAGGTAAGCATTGGTAGAAAACATCCACAAGGCCAACGCAGCAGACACAGAATGCACACAGGATTACACTGAGGGCAGAAAGATAGCTGGAGCCAGGTAACTGCTTATGAGTCACTGTAAAGTTCTGGGGTCCAGCTTTATGTCCGATGGGAACTATGGGGAAATCCAGAGTAAGAGAGTGATGTGATATGATCCAATGACGATGGTTAAATGTCTGCATAGTAAGTAAGTCAAGGTGACCAGTCAGATGGTCACTGGGCAAGAGTGATGGGGTCAGGACACAGGTGAGAGCAGCAGCTTAGAGTGCGTTCAAGGTGTAATTTAAAGACACAATGACTATTTTTAATGCAGTTCTGAAATGCTGTGTATGGGTCGTGAGGAGAGGAATCAATGCATTGTTGCAACAGGAATAATAGCGATGTTGTCAGCAGGAAGTGTTCTTCACCAGCACAGTATCTGTCCCAACAGGTATGCAGCTGACCTGTGCTGAGGGACCATTCCTGGTGCGAAGTGGGTTGCAGACACAGCCAGGGCATGGAGAAGAAGACAATCATTTCTAGGCAAATGGCGGTTGAGGAAGGCGTTTTCCACTGCCGCCCTCTCTATGGCATAAGGCAGTGGGTATCGAGCGACCATGAGGGAGATGTCAAGCTAGCTCACCCTGGGCAGGTTAAGGGTCTTACACAGGATGTTTGAGCTGGTGTGAGAAGTTCAGTGTTAATTCGCCAAGGTATAATGCTACAAATGTCACCTAGCTGCTTCTCCATGTCCACTCACTTTCCCTGGAACTTAGCTTACACCTTTCATGTGCGGGACCCCTAGGAAGCATGTCTTTCGGAAGATGGTGTTGTGTTATACAGGGGACTTAGAAGTAATTAACAAAGGTCCAGAAAGGCTTAAACCTACAACTCCTCATGCTGTCTGTACCCTCTGATTCTGGCCCTGGCTTTAAGTTGTGTGGGCGCCTGCTCTTCCCGGAACTCTTCCCTTTAGGATCATGAACTAAGCACTAGAGGCTCTACAGCCAAAGGCTTCACTTTGGTTCTGGGTGTCTCATATGGTTTCTGATACCCCAGTTTTGCTTTACAGTGAAGTTGCATCTAGAGTTTTCGATAGTGGGGGAAGGTGTGGTTTAATGGTTAGGAGTACCCACCCTTCTTGCATAGCTCAAAAGCAGCAGTAACTCCAGCTCCATGGATCTAAAACTGTCTTCTGGTCTGCGTTCATACATACATACCCCACAAAGATACACAAGCATAAACATAATAATAATAAAAGTGAATCTTAAAAATGGGTCCTTAAGTTTTATTGTTACTTTTATAAGAATTTTGCAACTATTTATTATAATATCCCACACCAATGTAAAAAAAAATTATTGTCTGCACAGTGTAAAAGATGACAGGTTTTGAGTTTAATGGGTATTAACAAAATATATTAGACAAACATGCATCTTTCTCTACACATGTAAAGTGCCCTTATGATAAAATGACATTTTTGTCAAACTCAACTCCTGGTAAAAATCTCCTGTTCCCTTCTTCCCTAGCCTACCCTGATAAAGACCCATTCTTCATTTTGATTTCCTGAAGAAGCCTAATTTGGATTTTTGAGAAAAATAATAGCTAACAGGTTCCTCTCTTGTCTTTCTTCTGACAGTATAACTCTCGCTAATCGGAATATAGCACTAATGTTAGTGAAAGTGACAATGGGAAAAGAGGGCATAAGAAAGGGGGATATTGTTTCTAGGTAAAGGGCTCTCCAGGCAAGCTTTATCTTGTTTGTTTTTTTTGTTGTTTTTTTTTCTTGTTTTTAATTTATAATCAAGCTGAGCCACAACAGCATTGTTTTTGGTGGCATGGGGATTTATAGCAGTTGGGTGGTACAGAAAAAAATTCTGCCACATTCACAAAAAGGCTTGTCTGTTTCCGTTTGAGATGTAGCAAAGCACAGTGTGTGGCAGCCTCCCACGGTGTCTTGGGGTAGCTTTGCAGGCATCACTAACATTAATCAATGCAAATGCTGTCCCACTACCTCTGATATCAGGCTCTTCCTGGTGATGCAAGCCTTTTTTCTGAGGAGACTTACAGGATTCAGCTCCCTGATCAACACTGGATGGCGAGGGTGCCCTGCACGCAGCTTTACATTAGTAGGTCAAGCAGTGATGATAGAGGCTTGCTGTGGCCTGTGTCAGAGCCAGTTGATGGAGAGGAGGGGAGAACTATCAGAGGGCCTTGAGGAGAGTGTTCATTTCAAGTCATCCCTCACCTGAAAGGTCTGCTGATGGGGTCTGGGATCATTCATGTGATCATTCGTTTACAGGAAGTAAGCAGGAAGAGGTGAGGGAGATCGCTCAGCACGGAAATTTCTCACAGCACAAGCCTTATTAGTTGAGGTTAGATCCCTTTGCGGTCCCAGCTCTCTGGGGGTTAGAGCAGGGAATCTGGTAACAATCGGGCTACCTACGTTAGCTCTAGGTTCAGCAAGAGATGGCCTTGACATTTATGATGGAGAACAATTGAGGTAAACTTTCAGACGTAACTCACGTCTCCACACTTATGCCCACGTGTCCTCCTGCATTTACATACCATACATACATGCACACTCAAAGGAGAAAGGCAAAGAGCTTCTCTTGTGTGTAATACCCATTGATCAGATATAGAAACCGATTGTCTCTGACAGAGATGGTAACGTACAGTCATGCCTCCTGCTCCCTATCCTCTTCAGATTTACTTGTTTAGTCCCAAGGCCTTTGTGACTTTCAAACCGAGAAGAACGTTATCAGAGTCCAGGTGGGTGATTTTTCTATTTTTTAGTCCCCATCAAATGCTAGAAGAGAAATCACAGTAGTTTAGACCTCCTATATTATCATTAAAGACGCTCATGGAGTAACAGGAGTCTTCCCACACTCACTGGATAGCCAGACATGGTATTTTTTTTTACATCAACAAAGTGCTGGAATTAAAGGTGTGTGTTATAACACTTAGATTGTATGGTACTGGGCATAGACCCAGGGCTTCTTGTATTCCAGGCAAGCAGTTTACCAACTGAACTACATCCAGTAGCCTACTATTAGACCCTTACTTAGAAAAAAAATAAAGATCTTATTTTATTTTTATTTATGTGTATACATCTGTTTCTGTATGCCCAACTCGAGTACAATTGCTCACAACTGTCAGAAACAGGCGTTAGAGTCTCTGGAGCTGGAGTTCTAGGCATCGGTGGGCCCTCGGGCTTGGATACGGGGAAATAAACTCCACTTGTGCAAGAGCAGCAAGCACCCTGAGCTGTTAGGCATCTCTGCTCACCCTTTGCACTCTTCCATTTAGTACTTCTGTGTTCTTTCAACTTATTTCAGCAGTGGAAAGCATTATGTGACACAGTACACGCGGAGCTTGAAATTAATGCTTGTTTATGAAGGCCACTTTAAATATCAATCTAGGCTTGATGGTCACAGTTTGTTGGAGGAGCGTTGTTTAATCAAGTGGAAATGCGGTGACAGGGACCTGTTTACCAATATCAAGGTATGCTCCTGTGATGGTGGGCCCATCCACGTAGCCTAAGGGAGGAAGGGCAGGCCAGGGACAGCCTTTGGCACTGCTGCAATCCTCTTTGATCAGATGTCCCTAGACTCTTAAGAGGTGTGCATGCTCAGAACACGGGCTTTCAAGTGACAGCCAGCACAAGGTCTTTTTCTTCAGTGCTCACGGATGTGCTCATTAAAATAGATGCCTTATTGAATATGAATGAGCTTGAAATTCCATCAATTTTAAGTAAGTTTAGTCTTTCCCTTCATATTGTTAATCCTCCAAGCACATAGTTGACTCTAGCCCCTCCAGTCTACATCTTTTTTTTATTGCATTTTTTATTTACATTTAAATGTTATCCCATTTCCCAGTTTCTCCTCCAGAAACCCAATCTCCCATCCCCCAGACCCCCTGCTTCTGTGGGGGTGTTTCCTCACCCACCCACCGATCCCCTCCCACCTCCCTACCCGTGACATTCCCCTACACTGGGGCACCAAACCTTGGCAGGACCAAGAGCCTCTCCTCCCATTGATGCTCGACAAGGCCATCCTCTGCTACATATGCGGATGCGCAGGTCCATCCCTGCGTACTCTTGGGATTTTCTCTTCTCTGAAGGTCTGGGTTTTCTTGGACTGTGCCATACTTTAGAAGCAGAGGGGGTGGTGTCAGATCTTGGTTGTTTTGTCTGTTCCTCGCCATTCAGGTCTTCATCTCTCCATGATCTGAATCGGATGTCATTGTCCATTGCCATCCCTTAAAAAAAACAATAACTCCATCTTGAATACTGAATATAGTCAACAACGATGATATTTTCAAATTTCTGTCAAACTGGGTAAAGTACCTGTTCTCATGCTATGGCAAATGGAAAGGAAATTTTAAAACCTTGTTCAAGAATCATCCCATATGGCCAGCTAGATTTCTTTTAGATTTAATCTACAAAGAAACACATGTACACACACACACACACACACACACACACACACACACACACACACACACACACGCCCTTATTCGAGCATTTTACCTTAGAACATAATGATTCTCAGTATGTGCGATTTGCCACTCTTACAAGCAATAAACATTATTTAAGGACTGAATGTTTTATAGAAAATGATACATTTATTACAATGATTTTTTTCAAGTTAGACTAATGGTAACAAACTTTATAAGCACTTTCATCTTGAGTGTTTTTTTCAGCAAAGAGGGCAGCGGCAGGTGGGGTGTGTGTGTGTGTGTGTGTGTGTGTGTGTGTGTGTGTGTGTGTGTGTGTATGGTCATGGAGAAACTTTAGGACATTTCTGTATCTCTTTCATGGTCAAGAGTCCCAGTAGTGATTGTGGGAGCTTCACAGCTCAGTTTGCAGAGAGAGAAAGCAGTTAGAATCGTGTCCATCTGTCAGTCAGAATCGTGTCCATCTGTTAAATGTGTGCAGAACAGAACCCAATACCCTGGGCACAGGGAGAGGCTGTTTCCTTGCCTCCGATCAGTGTGGTGTGGAGGTTATGTTAACATGGATTGGTATTACTGGGTAAATGGAGCAGAGAGTGACTAAAGTGAGTGTAGTATCAATTGGCTGTGGTTTCGCTTGTTATTTCTGAGGATTCAGGGTGAATGTGTAGCTGCGGTTTCCGGAACGTCTTACCTTTCCCTGCCAGTGGCTCTTTGCTAAGACGCCTCGTAACCACAAGGAGGCCATGACTCTGACGCAATTGCCAAGGAGATAAATTGATTGTAGACGGAGGGCCATTGCCTTTTGCCTTGTTTGGCGGCAACTTGAATGCTTCTCACATAACTCTTTTGTCTGTTCTCAAGTTCCTTGGCTACCACAAAGGATTAGCTCTTCAGAAGCAGGCGGATCTACCTGTCTTTCTATGAGCACAGTAGTTTGAAGACCACCTGCTTCCACCCTTCTGAACTTGGGATATTTGACTGAAATGCCACAAAGTTTGATATCATTGAATTAGAAAGGTCCCAAAAAACCCCCTGTGATCGTCGAATCGTGAGCACATACCTAAACCTAAAACCCCAGTTACGGGTCCAGCAGATTGGTGCTAAGACTGTCTTTGTTTTCTCCACTTAATAAAGTCCTTTGAGCAAAGGTTTTTGAAAATAATTCCATGGAAGAGAGACTAAAGCTGCTTGTACCTACTAAGGAGAATGGAATACAGGCCTCTTTCCCTGGCATAACAGGGACAGATTCTTTCCACAACTTGCAAGGTCTTTTCTTACTGTCATTCAGCCTTACCAGGAGATCCCTGAGGCCTTTGTTGGAACTCAAGCTTGCTTTTTTTTGCCAAAGATCTCTTTCAGAAAACTACTCTGGGAAGTCTTTTGGTGGACCATCCCGTTTACCCACAACAATCTTGTTACCATTCACTTTCCCACAGGGAATGGGTGCTATGCTTCCCGAAGCTCCCAGGACTTCAGACCATGGTGTGTGTAGCTGGAGGAGTGTTTGTGACTTGCCCTGGTACACACACACGTCATACAGTGCGAAAGCTGGTGACACGGTCGCATGCTCAGCTCTCTCGTAAGGGTGTTTGGGGATCAAGCATCTTTTTCTAAGTGAAACTTTTAAGGTTTTTAGGAAGTTCAGCCTGAACTTCCCAAACTCTTCTGAAGTGACTTTGGTTTCAACGTTTTGTCTGTTTTACGTTTAGAAATGATCATGAAGGAGGATGTGAGATTTCTGTATTTCAAAATGGGCATTGTGGGTTTTGTTTTGTTGGTTTTTTTGTTTTGTTTTGTTTTTGTTTTTTAATGACTGTAACTCAGAGCCCTATGATCATCCCAGAGGGAAAGGGAACAGCTTGGCAACTGGACCTGTTTTGTAGAAAACACTAATCCAGACTAGAAGATGATGAGGGGAACCAAATGCCTCATAAGCTTTGAGGAGTTAGGATACCATTGTCTTAACTCCTTTTCTGTTGTGATAAAACACCATGGCCAAAACACCTTGTATAAGAGAGAGTTTATTTAGGCTTACAATTCCAATGTCGAGAGTCCTCGAGGGTGTAGGGAAGTCATGGTAGCAGGCGCAAGAAGCTGGGGCTCACACCTTAACTCTCAAGCAGAGAATGAGGACTGAGAATGGCATAGCTTTAGAAACTCAAAGGCTTTCCTCAGTGACTTCCTTCCTCAGGCAAGGCCACACCCCCTCCTGGGATCAGGCATTCAAACCTCTCAGCCTCTGGAGGACAGCCTTACCAATCACCACAACCAGGAAATAGGGGCATTGTTGTTCATATGACAGGAGCTGAGGCAAGGGAGCAGGACCTGGGTGAGAACTCCCCTGCACTGTATGGGACAGTGTGAAAGCCCCCTTTGCACCTGAGCCAAAGGGTCTGGCATGATGTGTTTTTCCACTTTGGTTACCTGTGAGAACCTTGAGCAGGGCTGCTTTGGGTGCTGAGAACTAGAGACTTCCAGAGCCTTTAGGCTCATTCATCTGTGTAAGGCCCGTGCACACCGCTAATTATTGTGCATACCAGAAGGGGAGGTGCAGCGGTATATTGCGATACATGTATGTGTAGAACATGTATGTAAGTGTGCATGTGTGGAGGACATTAGCTATCCTGCTATATAATTCTCTACCTTATTCCCTTCAGACAGAGCCTCTCTTCACTGAACCCTGAACTCACCATTTTCGAGCTAGGCTGGATGGCCGGCCATCAGCAGAGATCTTCCAGTCTTTGTTTGTCCCCACCCCCACCCTCAGTGCATAGAATGCCTATGTCTAGCCTTAAGTGGCTTTTATGTTGAGGAGCCTTGTGCTTGCATAGCAATCATTTTGACCTTGAGAGGATGGACTGACTTCTGTCCATCTCAAACTGCCAATTTGAAGCAAATGAGGTTGAGGGACATTAATTCATAGCATCTGTGTTGTGGGAAGCTGCGTAAGTAAGGGGGACGCAGAGGCAGGGGCTTAACAAAGGACATGAGTATGATGCTCTAGGACAAAGTCCCATAGACTTTGGACACAAAAGATCTCCAAGTCTGGTTCCTCCTTACTGTTTGTAAGATTCTTCTAGGACATGACCACACCCGTTTGCTATCCTTTCTCATAAAGGTTAGGATGTAGTCTCTTCACTGTCCATAGAACTATGCAGATGGATACCTTTCTCCATGTCCGGCTGACTGCAGGATTTTGGTACCTATTTCAAGGTCTGAGGAGGAGGGCCAAAGGCACATCCAGGTCTAGCCCCGTCTAGAAACGAGTCCTGCAGCAAGTGAGTAATTGCCAGGACTAAATACCATATGCCAGGCCAGCTTTCCACAGAGATTGCAGGATAACCAACACATATAAATAGGTTGAGATTATCTCTTAGGCCATTGTGCACAGCAGGTCTCTAACCCCAGTCATCACAGTCCACAAAGTTTTCTTTCTCTGTCATGAATCTTGGAGGTTTCCCTTCTTTATTCAGAGCATCCGTCCCGAGTGGATATGGAGATTCAAATCCGATGATATATTTTTGCTTGTTCAGAGCTTCTGGAGGGAACAGAGCGAAGTTGTCGACTGAGGTTTTGAATAATATCTTGGTTGATATTTTTAACTCAAAGTGGGCTGAACTGCATCAACCCATGTGCACACTGTCACAGAAGAGCGCACTGTGTATATAAATAGGTGGTAGATCGGAACAACAAATTCTCAGGGGAAGAGCAACAGCAAACCAAAGCACAGGGCTGGGGTTAGGGGCGAGGCTGGAGAAAAAGGAAGAAAAACATTTCCTAATCTCATCTGCATCTCAGTGCTGGGTAATGTGTGCATGTAGCTATGGCTTTGTCTCAGCACTAACATAGGGAGACACAGAGTCACCAAAAAATGCAGTACTGCGATTAAGTCCGTTCGCTGGTAAATAGGAGGCCATGCTTCAAGCTCAGCTGTGCTCTCCACTTTCTGTGATTCCCTGGTAGCTTCTATTGTCTCTCCCTTTTCCTTTAACTTGAAATATTATTATTTCTCATTAAATGACAGGTAGTTTGAGATATGTTAGGCTTGTATTTTTCAAAGCTTTTAAAATATATCTCTAGAGGTCATAAACCCTTCCCATGGAACCTTCTTCACATTCCTATGGAGTGTATCAGGGTGTCAGGACCTGTAGATCACTGTGGTCCTAGTATTGGTCAGAGACCTCCAGAGAAGCAGAACCATGTATGGTATGTTTATGATACACTTACATACTTACATGAAAGTGCTTGCGCACTCTCTCTCTCTCTCTCTCTCTCTCTCTCTCTCTCTCTCTCTCTCTCTCTCACACACACACACACACACACACACAGAGACAGAGAGAGAGAGAGAGAGACAGAGAGAGAGACAGAGAGAGATTGAGAGATTGAGTGTACATGATAGACTAGAGTGACGAGGCCCATGACCACTCTGTAGTTCATTCAGCAAACTAGAAGCTCAAACGGAACCAGCAAACAGCTTCTACTTCAGTTTGGAGGTCTGTAGTCTAGGAGAGGTAGTAGACTAGTCTAGCCCATGTGCCCCTCTCCTGGAGACCTGTCAGGGCAAGTGTTTTAGTTCCTTCTGTTGAGTATTAGGCAATTAACCTCTCAAGTCCAAAATCAAAAGTTGTCAGGCAAGAAGTACTTTCTTTCCCCTCTATCAACCTTCCTGTTCCACCCCATTCTGACACCTTTTTACGGATTGGATGAGGCTCATCCACACTGGAAAAGGATTACTTCTTTACTCACTAGACTGATACACATGCTTATCTCATTGTTAAAAAACGTCATCCTTGAAACACCAATTGCCTGGGAACCTGATGGGCCAGTTAAGTTGACATATAAAATTAACCATCAAGGTCCACAACAGATACAAGTTTGCTATAAAATATGCATGAACTCAAGACTAGTACATTAGAAGCTTGCAAAGATGTTAGACTTCATGGGCCCTTCAAGCCTATGATCCATAGACTCATCTTGTTGACTGTGGTGTACACTGATTTGCTTAGGTGCACCAAAGCGTTTCATGTGGGGCAGCTTTGTACTGTACTGTACTATACTATGCAATACTATACTATACATGCAATACTATACTCTACTATGCAATACTATACTCTACTATGCAATACTATACTCTACTATACTATACATGTAATAACTATACTCTACTATACTATACATGCAATACTATACTCTACTATACATGGAATACTGTACTCTACTATGCAATACTATACTCTACTATACTATTACATTACTATAGTACCCAGAGGTGCTAGGGACAAGTTTTTGTACTCATTGGATAGATAGCAAGGAGAATAACTTGGTCCTCACAATTGATAGCTTAGGACAATGTGGTGTTGTCACAGTTGTTTACTTAGGCCATGTAATCTAACCCTTGGAGGAGTAATTATGGAATATAGTCCATAAACATACCCAAAGAAGAGGCTATGGCCACAGGGTACGTTGTTCTTCACCGTTGTTGTTCCCCCACCCCTCAGAGATTGATATGATCAGTGAGCATAGTTAGGAGCCAGTACACCAGAAACAAAAGAATTTAAATAAAGAGAGCTGTCTGTTAGCATGCTCTCAATGGGGGCTCACATCTAGTTGCTCATTGATCATATTGGAAACCAGGTTACCACAGGGGTCCTCTGCATAGAAAGCCAGAGCTGAGAGAGGTCTGCATTTACCTCCTCTCTCTCTCTCTCTCTCTCTCTCTCTCTCTCTCTCTCTCTCTCTCTCTCTCTCTCTCTCCCCTCCCTCTCTCTCCTTTCTTCCCTCCTTCCTTCCTTCTCCTCCTTCTCCTTCCTTCCCCCCTCCCTCTCTACCCCTCCCCTCCCCTCCATCCTTCCTTCTCCCCTCCCCCCTCCTCTCTGTTGTTTTCTTTTAACATGATCTCACTAGGTATCTCTGGCTGTTCTAGAACTCATCATATAGACTAAGTTGTCTTCAAATTCTCAGAGGTCTGTCTGTCTGTGTTGGCATTAAAGGTATGTGCCTCTACACCCAACTTCTTTCCTTTTCAAAGAAGAAAGGGGTTGAAAAGGACAGGGATTTGTACAAGATGATTTGTACAGGGTGACATAGCAAAGGCCCTGGCCAAGAAGGTTGGAGATGCCCAGTGTCAAACTTACATCAGAGGAAGCCAAGGCACGTGGCCACTGGCTTGCCTACTACAGTCCTGTGCTGAGAACATCTGCCATTTTATTTCCACCTTAAATTCTATCTGCAGCTCCTCTTCTCATCTTTGGGACTCACGTCACAGGAACTCCTGGGTAACAAGTGCCTCCAAGCTCTTTTTGTTTGGACGTTTTATCCGAGCCTCCAAGTTTATTGCTGTGCTACCATTTCTGTCCCTGTTTCATAGAATGAATTCAGAGCTCAGAGCATTAAAGCAAACAGCCAAACCCCTTTGCTACATTTCCACTGTCTCTCAGGACCTAGTGATTTCAGAACTTCCTGAATTCTGTGCTTATCTTCCTCATCTCTTTCATGTGAGAACTGGCCCTCTCAGGACCAAAGACCATGAACTCAGTCCCTTCTGTGGGGTTATGGCCAGGTGTGGCATCAAGGATAGCTTATTTCCTGTTGGTTCCCTCTGTGAACTTTCGTACTGCCTTTCTCCTTGTCTGTACGGGCATAGTGACTGCCTTGTGCTTTGATAATTAAGGCAGTATGGTTGTGTAGCAAGAGCCCATTAGTTACCACATGCCTTTTCTTGCTAACTGGATGCTCATCTCCATTTACCCTACTTTAAACTCTGTGTTCACTAAGTGTTTTTAGCTACCTACCTGTTTTTTGTTTTTTGTTTTGTTTTTTCGGTTGCTATTATATTCCAGGCTAGTCTGCGTTATCTGAGGATACCCTTGAATTCTTGATTCTCCTAAGTGTGGGGTTATGGGTGCTCCCCACGGCTGGGTGCATCAAAGGAGGCTAAGGCCCGCACTTGTCAGGCAAGCCCTCTCTCCACTGAGCTACAGCTCTAGTCCTGTGCTATTCTTTAGTCACTCAATGGAAGGACACATAGAGGCTGATTTCAAAGGCTGGAGAGGGAGCTTGTAATTAACCAGCCCAGTTACAGGATACTTCTGATTCGCCTGCGATTTCATGCCCATTATGCCTTAATCTTTTATTTGTAGCTCAGAGTAGTGGAATTCCGTGAGTCCCGTTTGTTGCATTGCTAGATCAGTCGTGTATGCAGTTAACCCTAAAATGATCAGGGGCTAAATAAGATAGTAGATATCTGTAGAGGACACCAAACGCCCGGGCTGAGGCAATGCACCATGGGCAGTACAGGTGAACATGGCGTGTGATTCGTGGCCAGCTTTGATTATTAAGCTGTATGAGCCTTCCTGGGACAGCTTGGAATGTCAGACTGGTCTAGGGTCCAAGGAGGAGAACTTGGGTTGTGGAAAAACAGAAGTTCATTTTAGCAGACTAAGGAGACGGTCATTCTCCGGTCATGAGAGTTATGGGTTGGAAGCCTCTTGATAGCTGCCCTCTGCCTGGAACCTGGGGTGTCAGCAGCGTGAGAACAAGGAGGGGAGAGACAGCTTTGGCCTGGTTTGTGTCTCTGGAACTCCCAATAATCATCATTCATTGGGCACTGAATGTGTACCATGAGATATGCTAATTGCCTTTGGGTAGGCAATAATTTTTCATATTATAAAAATTAAAAAAAGAAGGGTACCCAGTGGAAGGGGAAGCCCTTGATCCTGCCAAGACTGAACCCCCAGGAAGCAGAATTGTTTCTGAGAGGGGGTAAGGGGAGGAGGATGGAGAGGGGAACACCCATATAGAAGGGGAGGGGGAGGGGTTAGGGGGATGTTGGCCTGGAAACCGGGAAAGGTAATAACAATTGAAATGTAAATAAGAAATAACCAATTTAATAAAGATGGAGAAAGGAAAAAAAATAAATCAAAAAAATTAAAAAAAAGAAAGGAAAACCAAATGCTCAGCTTTGAAAACAGAAATAACATTCTACAGGCAGAGGAGGGCTTCCCCTGGGAGGTTATGCTTTCAAAACAGGGTTTGCAAGTTCTCCATAGAATCCCACTGAATTCTCTTTTGCTTTTGAGTTCTTCGATGGTCTGGAGCTACCCATCTTAAAGGAACCTTCCATTCCTCCTTATCCATACATGTTTTGTGATTTGATTTCCTGTTAAAAAGTTCACTAGCAAGGGTGTCATATGGAGAGGAATGGATTGCATTTAATGAAGACCAATATTAGGAGTGTCTTTCTCTACACAGTATCCTGATTTTTATCACCACCATAAGCCATTCTGTTCCCACTTTTTTTTCCCATTTCAGTATGGCTTCTGTGACTTGTCATTTACAGACCATATGCTTTCCTGCTAAGATGGGGGATTGTGGTAAGATCCTGGGGAGGTAATGCCGGGATCTCTGGAGGTAAATCTCCCAAGATAACACTTCCTTGGTCTTTCCTCCTCTAGATGGGAAACCCGTGTCTCTGTCTCCCCTGGAGTCCCAAGCCCACAGTCCCAGGTACACCGCCTCCAGCCAACGGGAGCGGGAGAGCCTGGAAGTACGAGTGCGAGAGGTTGAGGAGGAAAACCGTGCTCTGCGCAGGCAGCTCAGCCTGGCTCAGGGTCAGAGCCCTGCTCACCGCCGTGGGAACCACTCCAAGACATACTCCATGGAGGAGGGAACAGGGGACAGTGAGAACCAGCGAGCTGGCATTGTGGCAGGCAACAGCTCTGAGTGTGGGCAGCAGCCGGCTGTGGAGAAGTGTGAGGTAAGGAGCATCGGAGCTGGGGGGAGGGACTATTCGTCACCCCAGTCGCTGCATGTCCCCACAAATACTTCAGGGAAGCAGAGACAGAGCCCTGCGAAGGCCGGATTTCTTAATTCAGTGGGGAACCGGATCTGTCTCAAACTTTGCCGAATGGCCACAAAGACGTTTAACCTCCCTTTACCTCAGTTTCTTTATCTGATAAACGGGGTGAGAGGACCTACTGCACAGCAGCGTAACGGTTGGAACCGGTTGGAACCTATCACTGATTTCTCTCTGCTTCCTTAGTCAAGGCTTACATTCCATACCGTGGCGCGCGCACGCGCGCGCGCTCGCGCTCAGTTTTTACTGCATAGATGATTTTCTTATTGTGTAGATGGAATTAGACAAGCGACTGCTAGCACCAAGGGTGAATAAGAACCAGCCTTAGTAGTATCTGCTTTGAGCACCTGAACACCTTGCCTAACTTCTAGGAACTTGTGGCTGCCTTAGCTGTGTACATTCCAAGCTGGTTCTTGCCTCCTGGAGGCCATTAATGTTATGGCTGATGACAAGGACTCTTAACATGCTTTCAGTTATGATAATTTTTTTTTTGGCTAAATACAGATAGTACTTTCTCAGTTTTCTTATGCTACCTCTAAGAATAAATAGTATTATGCTTTTCCACCCTGAAGTCACAGCTCACTTTAAGCCTTAGCTCCTGCCCCATGAATGGATTTATTAGTGATGCTGGCAGGACCATCTATGTGCCACATGGAGGAGGGCTTATTAAGTGATGAAGATAAAGATAGACTTGTATAGAAATCTAGTATCAAGAGAAGAGACATTGAAAAGGGAAAGAAAAGGAGAGGACCCTAGGATTTCTTGTCTAACACAAGTCTGAGTTGAGCATGCCCTACTGGGAAGGTATCTGGAAACTGGCTCTTCTGTTTACTTGTCGGGATTTCAAAAAGATACCTTGCTAGTGCAACTGTAAGAGATAATATTTCTCTGGCTCGCAGTCTCAGGTCATAGTCGATACCCGTGGAGTAATCAGGGCGGCCAGAACTTGGTGCAGTTGTATACATTCACGGTTAAAAACAGGATGTATGCTTCTCGGGCTCAACTGGCTTCCTCCTTTTCACCCAGTCCATGAAGCGATGCCACCCACATTCAAAATGGAGCTTCCCATCTCAATTACAAAAGCCCCTCAGGTATTCACACAATCCAGACACTTTTTCATTGACATACCTCAATTATTATTTTTTTTTAGGCCATTTTGACAGAACTTAGCTTCAAAACTTCCCTAGCTACCCAGCTGCAAGGGATCCAGAAAAAAAAAAAAATAGAATCTATTCAAAGAAAAGGAAATAATACTTTGTAGTTATGCTACTGTTTTTTACTAATGGCCGTTCTCTCTGACCTATTCATCATTCACAAACTTGACTGGGCATGACAGTTACTATATACCAGAATACCGATCCATGTCGTATTCCCTAATCCAATGTGTGGGGAATCTGTGGCAGCAAGACTTGTCGAATGTGGTTATTTTTAAAAAAAAAAAAAAATCTGTCCAGATGATTGTGAAGTATGATGAACTATTTGAAAATCATTTCTGAGGGCACCGTATTGCTGCTTTCAAAAAACAAAAACAACCTTTTATATGGATTTAAACCTTCAAAATATTGATGCTTACTTTGTAGTGTTTTGATTTGAACCTGAGAGTTAACTTTTATTGACTTTCTTTTTTTCTTTTCTGTATCTATAGGCCACATTGCTTTTTAGACCCTTAAGATGTTTTCCTTGGTAGAACTCTTCTGGATGCACTCTGGTCCTGCTCTGACCTTCCATACCTGTAAAGGCTGTCATCTCTCAAGATGACTTGCCTTTCTGCACATGGGCCTGCAGGCTTTGCTATAGGTACACGCCCATTAGCAGTGCGTGTCCCGTTGGTATCACTTGGTTGTGTTTATTTTGCAAAATAATAATGAAAATAAATAAATAAAAATGCCAAAAAGGCAGAAGAGAACTGTCAGTCTCTAGGGTCAGAAAGCTTCCCTTCATCCTGGCACTTTTCCATGATGTATGCTGAAACTTGTCTTGACATCTCATCACAGGACACGGCCACATTGTCAAGGACGTTTTTTATAATCTTCGGTCACACTACAACGCCTGCTAAGTCTGACAAGTCTTCTTAAACTTACCATAATGACTTCCAGGCTGTCAGCAGAGCTCCTTGGTGACAGAACTACCAGCCTTTCATCCTCTCCTAATTATGTGGCCTTCAACCAGCCGCCCAGTTAACTCCTGCATATTCCTGTTACTCAAGCAATACCGCTTTCGTAGAGGCTGGATTCTGTGCCCCTGAAAGTTGAATGATCGATTTTCATCTTTATTCTTCCATGTATGCAAACTCATGTGTGCTTTTCTTGCCTTTCCCAAGTTGACCTTCCTGAGAATCGAATGGGTTGCAAAATTATTATTATTATTATTATTATTATTATTATTATTATTGTTGTTGTTGTTGTTGTTGTTGTGCTACAAATGCAGCCAAGAGTCTCAAATATGAGTCCTTCCAGTTCTTCTCATTGAAGCCATGAGCCTGGGCAGCTCATTTTCCTCTTGCACATAATGAGAAAGCCAAGAGCTCTTCCTTATGGCCATGGGGATGAAATGTGGGTAGGAAATGAGAGTCCGTGTACTTGCCATGAATGTTCTTTCCTGTTGCCGTGTAGTCGATCCATGGCTGTTTCATGGCTTAAAGCAATAGCAGTCATGTAGACGATTTGGTCATGGTGTTCACTCCCATACATGCACGTGTGGAGGTCTGAGGAAGGCCATGGGTGTCTTTCATTATTATTCTCCGCCTCACTTTTTGACACAAGGTCTTTCATTGGAACCCGAAGTCCTCTATTTGATCCGGGATGATAGGTTAGCAAGTTCCTGGTATCTATGTATCTCTACCTTCCCACAGTGCTGGGGTTAAAGGTATGTGTTGCCATGCCTACACATGACGTTTGCATTTGACTTTCGGTCCTCTTACCCGCTGAGCCATCCTTCCATCCCAACAGCAGTCCTTTTATTTGCTGTCACAGTGTCTGAAGTTCAGGAAGAAATTTGCTGAGTAGTTCTGTTTTGGATACCCTTGCGCAAATGATATTTGTTTGTGACTGCATCAGTAATGACCCGAGGCAACCTTTCTTCTTGTCCTTTGTCACATGGGCTTCTCCACAACAAGGCTTATTTCAGCACTAAGTTGCTCACATGGTAGCTAAGGGTTGTAGACCTCAGCGCCCTAGTATGTAAAGGCATATAGGGCCTACGGGTGACAGAGTATGTCAACTGGAATAGTCACAGAGGTCCACCACTCACAAGGGAGAAGTGATGCAACCTCATGTCCCAGTGAGTGGAATGTCAATTAAAAATGGCCGTGGCAGGTATAGGTAACATGGAAAGTTCAGTGGATGATACTGTGTGGACGAAAGACCACATCTTAAGGATGCATCCCTATTATTCTGGTCCTTGACGTGAGCTTCCTTTCTCAGGTGGTAGCCCCATGACTTAAATAAGAGTTATCATTCTCACTCTCATAAGGAATAGCAGATACCATGCTAAGTCTTTTACAAAGTATCTGTTCTCATGCAGTGTACTCTCCTCCCTTTTAAAACCCATTAAACTGTGGTGAGTTAAGGCCACGTGGTTATTTTAAATTGATATGACTAGATGAGCC
This sequence comes from Rattus rattus, assembly GCF_011064425.1. Lineage (NCBI taxonomy): Eukaryota > Metazoa > Chordata > Mammalia > Rodentia > Muridae > Rattus > Rattus rattus. The sequence continues at coordinate 115,382 of NC_046170.1, forward strand.
TGGGTATGAACCTGGGTGGCTGGCTTCCACAACCTTGGCCATGAACTACTGTGCATGATTATATGACCCAGGACTTTCAGGTTCCATACTCTTAGCACCAGACTCCCCATCCATATCGTATAGCTGATGGGTATCCCAGCTCCAAAGGCTGACGAGTAATCTACTATGATGCACAGTAAGCTTAACAGTGGGCCTTCTTGTAGCCTCAGGAAACCAGCAAATCTTCAGTGAGTGGAAGCAGTGATGCATGTAAGAGTGAGATGGATTGTGTTCCTCTCTCACCAGAGCGTGACTGCATTTGTTAACCCCCGAGAGTTTGACATTTTGCTGGAGGCATTATTTCAGTTAAATTTTGACACCTCTCACTCATCTTCTGGTCCCCAAGCTAACACCACAGTATTTTCATAAAAAAAATTTTTTTTAAACTCCATCTTTAAGGATTTTGCATGGTACAGGCTTGCCAGCCGCGTAACTATATCCTAGATTGCTGTCAGAAGGTACCATAGTGGCATATGGAGTTGTAATTCATCAGCGCCGTGTGTCTTCTTTGGGGCTTAAGAGTGTAAATCCACTAAAATATTCTCCCTAAATGCTAGACCCTGGCATCAGGGAATGGTATGGCTGGGGTGTAACATTATTGTCTCGTAAGTGATTTTCAAGGAGCTCTGCGTGCTATAGAGTCAGTGCCTTAGAAATCCCACCTCCATTCGTTAATATCGGAACTGCATGGGATCTAGACGCACCATGGAAGCACACCACTGGTCATGCTTGTGTGAGCGTCTCTAGTTTCAGATAATTGAAGTGGGAAAACCTACCCTAACTCTGGTAGGCACCATTTCTTGGGCTTAGGTTCCCATCCTGAGTAGGGAGTGTTGAGCTAGCCAGCTGAGCACCGACACTCATTCACTCTGATCCCTTACTGCGGGTATCATATGAACAGCCACCTCTTGCCCCTTATGCAATAAAGTCCTTGCTATGGTAGACTATGCCCTCAATGGTAACCTACAATAAATCCTTCTTTTCTTATGTTGGCTAGTGTCATATCAACATGACAGGTAATTCATACATTCCCTGTATGTGTTATTAGTGCATAGGTACTGCTCCAAAGCATGGTCCAGTGCTATAAGCCGTCCATTTACTCATTCATAAAATAATAAATATTCTGAAATGTTGGGAGTATGAGAGCAAAGCAAGTTGGGGCCACAACTCTGGTTCTTTCGGGGGATATCAGTGTGGTCTCTGTGTGATCCAGAAGTTTATTTGGCTTTGTTGCCAAAGCGGCTCCCAGCACAGGTGTGCTTCTAGTTCCTTAGAACTGCCGGAGTATACCTGTGGTACAGCAGACAGCTTGTTCCAGAGTAAGCCCTTTAACAGAGAAGAAGACAAAAGGCAGCCTCTTCTCTCTAAGCAGCCTCAGATGGCGCCTGCCATTCTCCTGTTGCATTTCCTTGTTCATGAGGAGAAGAGGTGGATGTGTAAAGTGAAGAGTCCCCCATGCTTCAGGTTGAAACCATGTATGCCACAGTAGCATGAAGTTTGATTAGGCAGCCAAATGGTCATTACTTGGTCCTGTGAGAGAAGTGACAGCAATGCCACTTAATCATGCCTACTCTTGTACATTTTGCAAGCCCTGTGTACTAGGAACTACACTTTGTGTATGTGCGTCAGTGCAGTCAACCTGCATAAAGAAGTCAAGGCTTAAGAAGGCCACTCAGCACAAAAAAAAAATGTGCTGATCCAGATTGGATTAATACATACGTACAACATGCATGCCTACATGCATACATATATACACATATACATACATACACACATATGTTATTATATATAGTTATATAACAAAGCGTTCATAGCATCATGATAGCTTTGTAACCATTCTTGAGTGCATAGTTCACAGTGATTAGTATTATCATCCTGTTATACTAGTTTGTCAACCATCTAGAACGTTCTAATTTTGCATAACTGACTCGTTTACCTTAAACAGCTTCTCAGTTCTCTCTGCTACCAGCTCCACACTACTATTTTAGTTCTGTCCATGAATTGATGACTTCAGATATGTTAGTGTGAATTTGTCTTTCTGTGACATGTTTCATCATCATGTCATAAAGTCATAAATGTTTATATATATATCATATATATGTTATATATATATATATCACATATAACACAATATTGTTGTCTTCCTTTTCAAGGTTAATAATCTCTCACATTTTACATATTTATCCGTGTCTCTTGGAATGAGCACTTTGTTGTTTGTTTCTTAGCAACATGGGTAATGATGTCATGACCAGAGATCACATGATGAACACGTCTTTTTGCCCTACTTTCCATTTTTGAGGGGATGCACACAGAAGGAAGACAGCCATCTCATATAGCAATTCTTTACGTTTTCAAGGGGCTGCCCTGACGTTTTCCATAGCAGCTGCACCACTTTATATACCCACCAGCAGCGAGCCTTTGCTCTGACCTCTCCACAGTCACACCACAGGCAGTAAATCCTACTGCTAGTGTGGGCCTGCATCTTGTGAACTTACCTCGTTGAACACTGGAAGAATATATCATCTGGTTGCTTCTCCGGGGAAAAGTCGGGTTCTCTCTCAACTGAGCTGAGAAGGGTCTAAGCTCTACCTGCTGGGACTCCTCAGTCTTCCTCCAGGAAACCTCTTTTCTAGGCAGCCTGTCTCTTCCTTCCAGACATCATGGCCCCCTGTACCTCTGGCTCCCTCCTATCCGCCTTCAGTGCTTTTGCCTGAATCCAAAAAGGCTTGTTCTCTGCTGTCCATCATTTAGAGGCCAGGTTTGCTGGCTGCTTTGCTTTTAAACATGTTGAGCTCTCCACACGCGTCTTATTTCTCTTTCTGGTTTTAGTTACCAATATCATCAGCTTCTTTTTTTTTTTTTTTTTTTTTTTTTTCGAGCTGGGGACTGAACTCAGGGCCTTGCGCTTCCTAGGCAAGTGCTCTACCACTGAGCCAAATCCCCAACCCCTATCATCAGCTTCTTATTCTTTTATTTAACGTGCACAGTTTTCCCTCAGACTCTTCAGACATACGGTCTGCAGATACCCAAGTCTCTCACAGAAAATGCCATGGTTGCTTATAGTCTGTAGACAGATGAGTCTGCTTCCTACCATCTGAAGAGAGTATATGATGCCAATATAAGGTACATTCTATGGAAATATTTGTGACATTGTGATGTTCTGAAAATAAAAACAAGAAAAAGTGGACCTGGTTAGTCCGGGTGCAGACACTATCCCATCTGCAGCTCTGTGTAGATTTTGCAGATGTGGGCTATGAAAGGATAGTGTGTTTGCTGGGTGAGTTTCTCTACTTTTCCTGCACTGCAGTGTAAGCTGATGGTGTCAGGATAGAACGTTGGTCTTTTTGTTCTTCTATTGCTCAGACGTCTTTGGACTCACATGAAGCTCAGTCTTATCTTTAATGTTTTCCATGCAGCATGGATACTTTTCAGAACATGAGAACATCCGTTTTAAAGCAGCCAGTAATATGGGCTGGGCAATGAAGGCAATGAGAGGGCTGGAGCCGTCTACATTCCTTTCCTCCCTGTGTTTTTTCCGGTCCTTGCAAGTGTGTGTGTTGGAGGTTATGTGGAGATGCTCCTGCAGGACGGATCATCCCTGGGCTTGTACCAGGCTCTGGGAGCCTTCTAACTCTATTTGATCTCATCAAGCCTCTGAAGAATTGTCCACCTGAGCTGGGAGGCACGGCTTCCTATATTTTAGGTTCAAAGCAATTTTGTATGTGATGTTTGTTTAGTGTGTTTAGTATTTAAGCCAAGTTATCCACCTGTGATGAGCAATTCCCCAGAGGAGAAAGCTGGCCGAGAGCTCATATGATGGTTTTTTAGTAACGTGTTAGTAGCAATTGTTTTTGATTTTGTTACCCATGCAGGTATTTTATGAGGCGGCTTCTGTCTTAAGGCATGGCTTTTGTTCAACCTCTCTCTAAGCCACTGACTGGCTTAACCCTGGTACTTTGGTTCACTGACTTAACTCCCTGGCATGTTACTTAATTTTTTTTTTTCTTTTGAATTTTGGGAAACAGAATGTTAGGAAACTCTGTGTATAAGAATTTAACCCCTCATTTTGTAGAGGCAGTTGCAGAGATCTGAGGTTCTGAGGTACCAGGTGAAGTGCCCAGTCATTCGTTCTTACCTGCCTTCATTTATAAGAAGATGAAGAATGGGGGGGGGGGCGCGGAGAAAAATGTCTCCATTTTGTCTCTTCAAGACAAAGCTCAGAGAAGCTGCTCCTTGATGTTTTCATGGAGCCTGACATGCTGTGTCACAAGTGCCTGGTAGGCCTGGGGGTCATAGTTCATGTATGTTGCAGGTGACATGAGGCTTCGGTTTGGCCATAACAGACCTTTTCTCCCGGCATACTTTTTCTCTGGTTACACTGGCTGCCCTGGAATGCAGACACTGTGTTTGCTGCCATCAGAGCCCCACTGGCCAACCTGGTCTAACTTCCTTTTTTGTGTGCAGAACCCATCATAGACCTGGCATATCAGGAAAAGCTTAAGCTTTCCAGCCCTGAATCCATCGTATAGGTTCTAGAAGCAAATTCACCCTTTCTTACCAGCGCTGTCAGGAATGAGTCCTCCTTCACAGCTCTGACATTCTTACCTGCAGGTACAGGCTGTAGAGATTGAATGTATATTTAGCAGTGTGTTCTGGATGAGAGGTGGAGGTAGAAACCTTGAAGTGTTTCTTTGAAAGAGAATGTTTTTAATCGATATCAATGTTTATCCTTTAGTATCTGACCTTTGGAGGTTAGCTAATATGCATATAGCAAAAAGCATGCCATAGCTCCAGTTTTGGTAAGTAATGCTGTGGAAGGACCACCTATGAGGTTCATTGCTGGCAGGTCATAGGTAAAGGGTGGCCAGAGGTGAAGGAGAACCAAGTAAGATTAAGTGCAGAGTAGATGACAGCCCCAGTGAGAGGGAACTGTAGCGTTAGCCCATGAAGGAATGGAAGAAAAAAGCACCACCCAGAACCCAAGTAAGTAGTCCTGGCAGAGTCTGACAGAAGCTCAGATCCCACTGCTGCATCCTCTTGTCCACCTTAACCAGAAGTAGAGTGAAAGGAACCTGGTTCATGTGATCTAGGAAGTTCTTGTCCTGAAAGGCACAGGACAAGTTGAGGCTGGGTGTGAGTGAGTTCAGAAGGAACTCCATCCTGCCCTCCAGTCAGACTTAGTGCTAATGACAACTTTTAACACACCAGTTGCCACAAGGATACAGAGGAAGGTTTATAGTAAGGGCCTATGGCCGCAGGACCTGATATTCAGGCCAATCTTTAGTAGTGGTTCCTCTCAGTCATTGAGGGGGTCATGAGGACTCTTGCATAAAGGCTCTAGAAAGCTACTTATTTGAGGTAATCTGTTGCTGGGCTATGTTCTTATAGGGAATATCCAATGGAGCCTGTTAAAAACCTGTGAAGTTGAATCCTAGCTTGTGGTAATAACCCTAGGGTATTGGGCAGTTCCACTCACCAGATATGTACCCCCAAGAAAAGCCGCAGGTATGAAAGGGAAGTAGTTTCCACAGGGAACAGTACTAGAATGGTGATGTGACTTCCCAAACATATTGACCCTCGGTAATGTCCTCATGACTCCTGCCCAGTTGATTTACAAAGACCTGCAAACTTTGTTGTTCTCCCTGCTTGGTTTTCTTCTTGCTGTAGTCCAGTCTATCCTTGGTTTTCTTTCTTTCAAATGAAAAGGTTTCTTTTTTTCAAAGGTTTCTCCCCTTTCAAATGAGAATGTTTACTGTGTCATTTTATATGAGAAATGTCTGAGTCATTTTCTGATTTTATAGGTCTCTACAGGTAAGAAATTGACTTGAGTCTCCGAAAAGACTTTACTCTGAAGTTTTGAACAATAATGAAAATATTATGACTTACATCAATTGTAAACACGAAATAAACGAATTTTGCATTCTGACATGGCCATGAGGCTTTGAGGATCAGAGGTGGAATTTTTTTTTTTTAATTTAATAATGAAGTGAGTTTTGGCATCTGGCTGGTCCTTGTTTTTATGGTGGTTAATCTCCGTCATCTACTTAACTTGGTTTGGAATCACTGGACAGTACACCTCTGGGTGTGTCCTTGAGGTCAATTTTTGAGAGAAATAACTGAGAAGGGAAGACTTACCTTTAACGTGAGTAGATTCATTCCAGGCTCGGGCTGAACAAAAGTTGAAAGAGGATATCAGACAAGTGCTTTTTGATCCTCTAAGATATAAACAATGAGCTTCATGCTTTCTCTACTAAAAAGGGACCTTAAACCATAATCCAGAATACATCTTTCCTCATAGATGTTGCTTTAGCCAAGTGTTTTAGCACAGCAGCCAAACATAACTGATACTCATGCCTTATGATGCAGTTATTGTCTGACCCTCAAGCTTTCCCTTGCCACCCGGGGTTAAAGACAGGTCCATGGCTTATGTTTGTGGCCAGTACTGCCATCAGCTTCAATGAGATGACGGGTAGCCATCGATTCTGCACTTTAATTCCTAGAACGGTGCTGCAGATTGGACCTTGAGCTGCTCATTGACCCTTTTGTGCACTTTCATATTGACCTTCCCCTAAGCCATTTCAGAAGATCAGTTCACACTCTGAACCATAACCTCTCAGAAATCTCTGGTTATTGGCCCATTGGGGCACATTTCTTCTCTTTGCCAATTGCCATTGTCTCCTGGATTGGGGACAGGGGACTCACTGTTTACCTATTTGAACCAATCACCATTGCTCCCCATCTCTAAAATGTAATTGAAAAGAATGTTAATGGCCTCCAAAGATGATACTCCCATAAACTGATTAAAAAGACTTTAGTAAAACTGTCTCGAGTTATTTTCAATGGCTGCAGGTGGGATTCTTGTTTTCTATGATCCCAACAAAAAAAATCAGGGTGATATTTCTTTCCTGTGGGCCTACAAATACGGAATGGCCTGCTTCTCTCTGTTCACGATCTGTTCCTTTCCCCTTAGACCATCCATGTGGCCATCGTCTGTGCCGGATACAACGCCAGCAGGGACGTTGTCACCCTGGTGAAATCCGTCCTCTTTCATAGGTAAGTGGGTCTTTGCTTGTATTCTGTTGGCACTTGTGTCCCTGATCACCTGCATGTTACCTTGGGGAAGGTTACATAAAAGCGTTCTTTTTCACTCATTAGACTGCCATGAAAATGTAAACTTCATCTAAAATATGAGGAAGGATATTGCATTAGCAATGCTTAATAGCAGGACTTCAACATTGCCTAGCCTTCAGAACTACAAGAGCCTTCAAGGACATCCCAAGTTTGACACTTCTGTTTCTACTGCCTCACGCTCCTCAGAATTTTTTTCTACATTCCTTTTGGCAGATTATCTTGTGATCTTCACTACATCCCTCCTAAAATTCCTGTTTGAAATCCTAACACTTGGTTCCTTGAAATAGTGTTTTCGATACAGTTTTAAAAAGAGAAGATTAAATTAAAGTAGGCACACTGTGATGGACCCTAATCCAATGTGACTAGTGTTAAAAATGTAAGATGAGGACAGATATATTCAGAAAGAAGACCAAGAAGGTACTTAGCCAAGGAAATTGACCTCAAGTACTGTAGACTTCTATCTTGTAGAACTGCGGCAAAATGGGTATTTGGTTCCACCTGTCCCTAGTCTGTGTTAGTGTGTTATGACACCAGTGAAAACATGAAATAATACCCAGCTTGACTTGTCCCATTTCTGTGTACTTTTGACTGTCAAAAATCCTTCTTTATGTTCGGCTAAAATGAACTATCACAGAAGTTAATGGTAGACCTCATGGGTCTCCATGAGACCAGTCAGACGGTTAGTTCTCTTCCTCTGGGAAATGGAGGTACATATATCATTTCTTTCCTCTATGCTTCTGCTTTTCCATGGACTTTCCTTCCTTCCTTTAGATAGTCATGTTTATTACCTAGACATACCCAAGGTCACATCTAGAATTGAGTCTGCGGTTCTACCCAATCCCTGGCTCTTCTCTGACTGCTTATCAGGGATTTGGGATAAAGTCCATCTATAGCTGCAACCCATGGTATAGACAGATGCACACAAGCCATGATCCCGGACATTCTTAGCAAAAGGAACACTGCTGAGAAGTTCTCCATTCATCTAAGTAGAGAGCACAGTATAATCATGCAGATAAATTCCCCACTCAGACCCGGAAACACTGCAAAAATGTGGATGTATCTTGTCTCCCACCTTCTCAGTCTCCCACCCATCCCTTCTCTCTGTGGCACCTTGCATTGCTCCCTCTTAGAGCTATTTTCAGGTCCTCTCTTTCCTTTCCATTCAGTTCAGGCCCATAGGTCACTAACCTGGACATACCTTTTTTGGTCCCCAGATTTCTGTTCTTTATATCCATCCTCTCTGAATCCAGAATGGTGTTTCAGACAGGAATCTCTGATCTTGTAAGATGTATCTATCCATGATGTTCATGGGTAAGTTAGAATTTAAGTTAGAATTTCATTATCCCGACTGCCATGCCATCAGGAGCCATTGCTGTTCATGGCGTTTCCTTGTCCAGCCCTTCAGTGACTTTATGTGTTGGCGTTTTGACCTGTTTGCAGCTCCCTCATCTCCCCATCATGTGTTCTCCTGCTCTGACAACCCCCATCCTCTTCCCCAGTCCCAAGCCATCACTTGCTTTCTTACATTATAAGATTTCACACATGCCCTACCTAGAAAGGAAGCTCGGATGCGACCCTCAGTAAGTGTTTAAGCTTCTATTCTGCAGTCCATAAAACCCTGCTCACCCTCTTGTCACATGTATTATGTTGCTCTCTATGTAACTATTCACAATTGCTTCTGTAGCAGAAATATGGACCTTTTGGGGACAGAAACTATGCCTTATTTCTCTGTATCCTTGATCATTACAAAAATCCCAACCAGTAAATATTCACTTGTTTATCAAGTGTTCCTGGGGGAGTCTTTTAATAAGGAACTTGAAGATTTTTAAGAAGTTGCCTAAGAAACAAACCTAGACTGAATTTATGTTCACACTTATGCCCCGATAGCAGCAAGAGGCCTTCAGCCGAGTTGTTTTAACCCTTTGTTTTAGCTGTTAACTTGCTGTGGATCGGATCAGTCCCAAACTGACTTTTCTTGTAGTAACCTTTATCCATTACTGACATCCCTGACATGTCTTTTGTACTGGTCTATTTATGTGTCTTCAGTCAGCTGGCCTGTTAGCCAAAGACCACATTTTGTACCTTCCACCATCAAGGATGCGATGAAGAACACGAGTAACAAACCAAAGTCTAACAAAATTAATTAGGAACAAGGGCTGGCAAATCTTCCTTCTCCTTCTCCTGACCCATCAAGACTGTGATTTCAGTTGTACAGTTTAAGAGGTCCTAGGAGGAGCTGGAGAGATGGCTCAGTGGTTAAGAGCACTGATTGCTCTTCCTAAGGACCTGAGTTCAATTCCCAGCAACCACATGGTGGCTCACAACCATCTGTAATGGGATCCGATGCCCTCTTCTGGTGTGTCTGAAGACAGTGACAGTGTACGCACATACATGGAATAAATAAATAAATCTTTAAAAAAAAAAAAGAAGAAGAAGAAGAAGAAGTCCTAGGGATGCCAGGTGAAATTGGCCGCGTCTTCTCAAGTGAAGTCAAATATCTTTTTATTTTTCTGCCATGGCCATATTCACTATGTGATTTCCAACTTTTGTGACCCCCACACCCTCATTGCTGCTTGCATCCAGGCACCGTGAAGACCGCACGTGAGCCAGATTGGAAATTCTCAGCCCTGTGGTTCTTCTCTGTCTCCAGGACGAGAGTTCCCAACAGATAAGAGTCCAAAAGCCTCCTCTTTCAGGAAAGGGAGTTTGTATGATCAAAGATATTCATTTTTTTCTTCTATGTCACAATTATGATAAATGTTTACATCTGGAAGATCCACATTTTGTGGGGCTTGTTGTTGTTGTTCGTTTGTTTGTTTGTTTTTACAAAAGTTTCTTTCCTGTCGCTTTCCCTACACGTCTTAGAATCTGGTGGTTGTTACGGATAAACAGTCTGTACGGTACAAAGACATTCGGTTTAAAGATAGCAGATTTATTAGCAGCTGTGGAAGGCACATCCTTTCACGGAGGCACGCACATCTGGGAGAGAGCTCATTGGCAGCGTGAGTTATGAATATGAAGTCTGCACCATGGCGATGAGAGCTTGGCTCCACAGTCAAGATAACGATTGGCGTCCCTTCCTCACCTTGACATTATATAAATGAGAATGATTGTGAATTAATTTGCTGCTGATAGTAAGCTTGGCTATTAAAACAAAAGGATGTTTGAAAGACTTTCGGCTGAGAAAGACTAGTCTAAAAATAGCTTTCCTCCCTCCCAAGTACATTACTGGGATTGATGAAGACAAGATGATCAAATACGTTGACAAATGAAGTGCCTTTCTAATGTTAATGACAACGGCATAGTCGCGGTTTATGATGTTCATTGACAAATGAAATACCTTCCTAATGTCAGTAATAACGAACAATTGTGGTTTAGGATGTTTCTTTTGGCTTTCCCTGTTAATTACAGTAATTAGATTTATTTTCCAGACTAGGCTTTCAATAGATATTCATTTAAGGTTTTCTTTGTTATGTCAAATCAATTTTACTTCTACAATACGCTTGGTGACAGTGGACATGCTATATTTGAAAAGATAGTAAGAGACTGGCATGCACAGTTAAATAACAGTGTCGCACTGAATAGTCTCCAACCTTCTGAAAAGAAATTTCAGAATGTATGCTGAAGACCCTTACGCCACATGACTGCTGAAGGATCTGTGTCTTAAAAGGATGACCTAAACTCTTTTTTCTTTTACTTTTGAGATTATAATATAATCCCTTCCATGTAAGGTTGTATTATAATCTCCTTCAAGCCCTTCCATAGAATCTTCCTTGCCTCTGTGAAACCGATAGCCTCTTTTTTAATGAATTGTCAATACATACATGCAAAAGTGTGTGTGTGTGTGTGTGTGTGTGTGTGTGTGTGTGTGTGTGTGTTTTAAATATAACATATAACATCAAGTATTATCAAACCTTTTTGAAAACTTGTGTATAGTCACTGTAAAAGTAGCAGTTTGGGTCGGGAAGAATGCATAGGATGTGACCAAAGCAAGTGGGCCAACATGGTCTTTTTTTTTTTTTTTTTTTTTTTTTTTTGCTTTAGCTCAATGAGGCTGTGCTCCCAGGCAGTCATCATGCATCTTTGAACATTGGCTCTGCTCTTCCCCACCCCACCCAGCCATAGAGCCCTGCTTAAAATACGCAGAGAGATTCCTGTGTTTCTGTTTTCAACAAATACTCCCTCACTCTGTACCAAATTCTTTTCTACATGTTGTCAGGACACTAAAATTCCCAGTTCTCCTGCGTCTGCTGAAGAAAGATACTGTTGCTAAGCCCTATGTCATAGACAGTACAACCGAGAACCAAGATGACTTACCCACTGCTCAAGATCTCAGGGGATGAACAGGGCTCATTGAGCTAAAGCCCAGTATGCTTGTTTCTGTCTCCACAAGTAGCAGAGGATTCCCTGCCTTCGATATCACAGCCATTCCCCTTAGTAAGGGTCATCAGTTTATTGGAGGTGTTGACATTGTTATCGTCATTACAACGCCCAACACCATTTTTCTCCCCTGACAACTTGTGCTTGTGAGGTCATAAGTCTTGAATACATGAAAGAATTTAAAATCTCAGGCGTCTGTGTTTCTAATAAGACTTAAGACAGTGTGGGCAAAGGACAGGTGCCTCTGACCGCATAATTGCCTGTAGAGGAACGAGGGGAAAGGATCTTTGCTCAGATGTTGAGCTTCATGTGGACTACTGAACTCGACTTTCTCTTACTCAGCAGAGTAAATTCTATAACTAGAAAAACCCAGGCTCACAGGGCTTCTGTGGCTCGTCCAAGGTCACAATTGAGCAAATGCCAATCCATTGGTTCTGGACTCCTTTCCGCCAACCTCTAGAATTCATAATGCTTTCCCTATTTCTTGTAGTGCCTTGGTTCTTCTAGAAAGGTGCCCTGTTCTCCATCATCTAATAAGGGGGTGAATTAAGCTCTCCCTTAGTTTTCCCATATTATGGTGGCTATTTAGCCTTCTTCAATTCAAGGATGCTCTGACCCCATATCCCTGCTACTGGGACTCTTCTGGAATAGTCACAAGTGTCAATGCTTCCCTGAGGGCTGCTGCTGCTCTCCCTGGCTCTCTTCATTACCTAAAATTGCTGTTGCATTATAAACGTAATAAATAAGGATTATCGCAGTTTCTGTAGCCTTGTGTATTGTAATGGAAACGGGCCTTGCATTGCCTTTTGGGAACTTTGGCACTTTTCTGGCAAGGTTCTGCCAGCAAAGCGTTGATTTAATCTTTGGTTTCTGCACCACTCTGTTTATTGCACTCCAGCCTTGAACACGGGAGCAGTTAAGGAAACAGAGGCTGGGGAAGTATTGCTCATTAAAAGCGTAGTCTTCGGAATCTGCTGGAGATGGAGCGGTCCCTTGCCTCCAGGGGGATATTGGTACTCAGGCAAATAAGACTACTGGGTATTAGGCTATGGACCAAGCCACCTCTCTAAGAAGAGGCCTTCTCCCATGAGTCTGAGGCTGTGCTTTTCCAAACATATTTATAACTAGTAACTGGTGTAAAGAAAAAAAAATCTAGCTAAGCTATGATGCTGTTCTAAAACTAAACACCTTTTAATTGTATATTGAGAAGATCATTCCTTGTGAGTTTTTATTAACTTCCATTTGTGAAACTTTCTTTGCAGTCAATGTATGCCTAACATCTGCCTAAATGGTGTTCCTTTGCTTTTGAATAAAAGAGAAGACAGAGGCTTCACAGCCTCTAGAGGATTGTGGTACTTGCAAGGCTCTATCATTAAAATCCACTCTTACCTTCCCGAATTAGGAGCCAAAGGTAAAAGGAAACATTCAGTATCCCCGAAAATTTGCCATTGTTTAGCCCTCACCGCTCTCGAATAGTAGATTGTTTTCATCGTCTCCCCTAAACATGCCCACATATCTGTCACTAGCCTCTCATTCTTCTCACATCACAGTCTTCAGTCTGTTCTCTCTCTTTAGATTTCCCTAGTCTGGACATTATTGGAGATGAGGGAGCAGAAGACTGTCTCTGGGCAGGGACATGACAGGCAGGCAGGCAGGCAGACAGACAGACAGACAGAGCTAGACAGCAGTCTGTGATGGTGTATGTACAACTAAGTCTGGTGGTGATGTGGCTTCTGGTACTGAGTCCGTGAGGGCAGCATGGGTATGCACTTGATTTCTAACAGAAGGACCCAGGCAAGCTGAACTGAATGGCAGGTCATAGGAACTGTTATAGGAGGCATGATTTTTGGGGGGGAAGGAAAATACCATTATCTTAAGGTAAACCCACTCTCATCTTCATGGTACCATAGCCAGGTCCCTGACATCTTTGAGGCTTTAATGCTTCCACCTAGAGGTAGAGTCCATTCTTTACCCTAGCCCCTGACTACAGCCCACCAAGAGTTCTTAAAATCATGCTGCTTAAAATCAAAACAAAACAACAGCAAAAGCAAATCCAAGTCATCACTGGCCCCTCCTCTCTTTTTAGTCCACTTGGTTTACTTAGGGTTGCTTGCCCGAATATCAGTGGAGAGTTACTTTCTAGAGCACACACACACACACACACACACACACACACACACACACACACACACACCCCCCCCTCACACACACACACACACACATTCCCTCTCTCTCTCTCTCTCTCTCTCACTCACACACACACACCCACACACACTCCCCACCCCTCTCTCTCTCTCTCACACACACACACATTCCCTCTCTCTCTCTCTCTCTCTCACACACACACACACACACACACCTCCCCCCCCTCTCACACACACACACACACACCCTCTCTCTCTCTCTCTCTCTCTCTCTCTCACACACACACACACACACACACACACACACACACACACACAAACTCCCCACCCCTCTCTCTCTCACTCACACACACTCTTTCACATTTGTTTATCACTAGGAGAGGAATTTGCTGAGTAGCTCAGAAATGGTATTTTCATTTCATTTCTTCTTCTTCTTTTTTTTTTTTTTTTTAGAAATTTCTAAATTCCATGAGTAATGGTTACTGGCTCTGAGTCCTCCCCAGCCAAGCTGTTGTCAGTGTTTTTATTTTAGGCATGTTAATGGTGTACAGAGCCATTCATTGTGATCTTACATTCTGCATTTCCTTGGGAATTAATGAGATTGGGTGTCTTTTCCTGTGCTTATTGACCATTTGTAAATCTTTCTTGAGAAATGGCTATTCAGAGCCTCTCCAGGATCTTTAATTGGCTTACTTGTCTTTTTTTGTTTGTGTTGTAAAAGATCTTTATCATCCTAACAAATCCCTCATCAGTTACTCACTTGCAGATATTTTTTCCTACTCTTGAGCAATGTTTTTTACTTTATGTCCTTCCAAGCACAAAAGTTCTATTTATTTTCCTTCCTTCTGTCCCTTTCTTTCTTTCTTTCTTTCTTTCTTTCTTTCTTTCTTTCTTTCTTTCTTTCTTTCCTTCCTTCCTTCCTTCCTTCCTTCCTTCTTCCCTCCTTCCCTCCTTTCCTCCCTCCTTTCTTTTCCTTCAGCATACAATATTCCATGTGATCCTGATCTTTAGGGTGCTGAGATGATAAGGCTCTTGAGGAAACCTTTGGATCTGCAAGTGGCCTTCTGTACCCTCCACATTGTAGTAAGCAGGGACAACCAGGGTTGTTTGTTTGTTTGTTTGTTTGTTTGTTTGTTTTTGTCTGTTTGTTTTAGTTTAGTGAAATCTTGTTTATCCCTGTTCCCCTCTCTTTCTTTCTGGTTTAGATGCCAAATCTAAAATATGTGTGATTTATGAGAATAGCATAGACTTCTTGGCTATTTAAGACTCAACTTGGGGATGTAGGATGTCTGAGGATCAGGCGATTTTCACCAAAGTTACCTTACGCCTGTGTTGTCAGAGTTTACTTTTCCATGCCTAAGATGAGTAAGGACAAAATGGAAGTAAGGACAAGGCTGTGAAGAGCAAATATACATCTATTAAGGGAAAATGATAAAACAAACAAACAAACAAACAAAACAAAACTCCTGAGAGCAGGGAGGAAAACCTCCCTGCTGCCCTGCCCCAGCTACTACAGGAGTTAGATGGACACTGAAGTAGTCTTTATTAGGACTGAGCATTTTTAGTACATGAAGGCCTGAACCTGTAAGGAGTTCACATTCACTATACAAATTCTGTCCGTAGAAACAGAGTCACTCTTCCTTATGTAAGAAATAAGTTTGGAGTCACAAAGAAAGAGACCACCTCCTCAGATGAAGTATCTGGACAAGGCAAAATAGTAGTTTTGATTCCAGAATGTGTGCCCCAAAGAGCAAGCGTATTGCAAGAAGACACTTGATGTTTATTCTGATTCAGGCGATGACTGTCGGCTCCTACCTCACAGCTCACGGTTTTATTCAGTTGGCCAGTCATAAAAGAATTGGTACATAAGGAATGAAGGAGGCAGGGGAATGGAGTCAGGGCTTCAAGGGGGAAAGGGTCACTCATTGTTCCAGGCCACAGAATTCCTAGAACGCAGCTCTGGGCCTTTGTGTAAGCAAAGATTGTCCCATGTTTTGGGGGTAGTTATATTGAAAGACTTGAAAAGGAAACTTTTATAAGTTGGGGTAGGTAAACAGATTTTAATTTCTTGTTTAAGTACAAGTTTTCCAAGTATTTGATTAGAAAAGACTCATATTTAATATTTCCTACAAATGCAGGCTTCATATGTCTTATGTACTTACCTCACCATGGGCCCCATGACTGCCTAAGCAGAGCAGCTAAACTCTAGTTTTATAAACCAGTTATGACAGCCAACGAAGAAGTCTCTCCTCCATTTCCTTCAAAATGCTTCTCTACTGAAGTTCCAGTTAATTTTGTCAAATTGTGATGGAGTTTGGGTCATCTTGGTCTATGCTGATCCGCTTATTTTCATTAAACAAAGATAAGGTAATTTTTTGCATGAGAAGGTAACTGTGCAAAAATACTGATCATTAACAAAGTGGAGGTCCCGAAGTTCAGTCTTAATGCAGTAGGGTATAAGGGCTCTTACAACCACAGTGGTTCCTTGTTCATCTCACTATCTTTGGAGCACAAGGCAGAAGGCAGTGATACCAGCAGAGTTCTGAGAGTCCAAGAAGAGGTCACAAGCATGCAGAAGAGTACAGTTCTGGAGCTGCAGTCGACCATGCAGTTTCCAAGTCCCACTAAGACAGTGAAAGGAAATAACACCGGTGACTTGTGGAAATAGAAGAGCTTTGACCTCAGACAGCTTAAATTCTACCAGAAGGAGAATGTATAGCTACATCAGAGACCAGCATTGCCAACTTTGAGGATAGAGCCTGGTAGGAAGAGATGGGGCTGTTTTGGGTAGGGCAGCTAAAGAAGACTGCCCTGAGTTTATGACCCTGGAGCTTATTTTGTAGGAAGAACCAGAGACAGTCACATGGGAATACAGAGACAGGAGAATGATGGTGAGATCATTAAAATCTTTGTTAACTCAGTGTAGGAGTGGGATCTTACAGTATCCCTCTGTGAACAGAGAATGAGATCATTTCAGAGAGAATATTGGACTTGTAGAACGAAATATGTGTTGAATGAGGAAATAGCAATGAGAAAGAAGTAAAATATTCATGAGATATCACCAAAGGTTAGATGTGATCTTGGTAGCCATCATCAACTAAGTGCTTCAACATGTTTTCTTTGCTTCATATACTTGAGACCAATTGATGTAGATGGTAGATGGATAGATAGATAGATAGATAGATAGATAGATAGATAGATAGATAGATAGATGTAATAATAATCACCTTTTATAGATCTCAAAACTGACCCTTATAGATAAAACTTCCCAAGGTTCAAAATTAGTTTTTTACAGAACCAAGATACGTCAAAGCCTGAGATCCAGCTAGGAACCTCTAAGTGAAGAGTGTTGTAGATAGCAGGGTTGTAGAAGACGGGTGGGGCTGTTTATTGCTAGAAAGGCGGGATGGGAAGAGAAAGACTACCAACCCAAATCATCATGGCCAAATTAACTTTTAAAAGCAGTTAATTAAAGCTGGTTCTTTTGATTTTGGGGGAAGTTGTTTTGTTTAGTTTTTTGGTTTGTTTGTTTGTATAAGCTCTGTCTCTCCCTAAAGGCCAGAATCAAGAGATTAGCATTGGATACAGGGAAGATAAGATTTTTATAGCTCAACAGTAGAGGGTTTCCAAATGGGGGATTTGGTAGGCAAAATAGAAGGGGTTACAGAATCAGACCTCCTAAAACAAAGATGTTTGCAAGGTGGTCTAATAAGCAGTCATAACAACAGGTAGTCTTGGGTCATAATAATCAAATGAAACCAAGGCCTGGTTGTTGTTTCCTGGAGCAGACAGTAAAGAACAATTTGTCGTTGTGTCTCAATCCTTGAGAAACAAAGGTTTGATCATAAACAGGAATGAACCTAGTTTGTCTCTACTATAAAATGGCTTCTCTCTAAGATGGAGATAGACTGTCTTGTCACTTACCAGACTCAGGAAGAGGCTGCAGGAAGAGCCGGCCTGGATTTTAAACTCATTCCCGTTTTCCCCTGAATCCATTACTTTTCTATTGCAACAAAAAAACTTGAGACAGAACGATTTAATGAGGGATTTATTCTATAGTTCAAAACATATCTTACAACCCTTTTTCTAGTACCAATTTTCAGTATCGTCACTTTTCTCTTTGTTGGAAGAAAATACCCTAACAAAATCAACTTACGAAAGGAATGGTTTGTTATAGCTTGCAAACTCGAGGGGATACATTTCTTCCTGAAGAGGAAGGCAGGAACACAAAGCCAATCAGTACATCTCTGCAGTAAGGAAGCAAAACACGACAGGAAGTGAGCTTAAGCTATGAAACCTCAGGCTTAGTCTTGGTCACTCACTTCCCCTAAAGGTCCTACAACCTACCCACAGAGTACCACAATCTGGAGATCAAGTCTTCAGTCACCTAAGTCAAATCGGGATAATGTCATATTCCAACTACTAAAGCCCCCTGAATCCCTGCCCTGTGCTGCGCTATCCAGAACAGTCCAGGAAGGCTGGAAGCTGTAGATAGTTGAGTGAATCAAAGCTTTCAGGACTCACGACAAAAGAGGCAAGCTAGTCTCCTCGGTGACGTTGCAGATGACTGCAGCATGAACACGTAGCTTTGTTTTGGGAAAGAAAAAGCAGAAAACACAACTTCTCTTTGAGGTAATGGAGAAGTATTTTGCCAGCCACCCATACCAGTTTAAGGTAAGGCCCTGCCATTATGTTTTTGCACGTCAAGTTGGTGGGTGCAAAAGTTGTCAATAATTGTTATTTGTGCCCTGCTTAAAATTTTTACAGTTATGGCATCTTGACAACAGATGTGAGAATTGGGTTTTACTTTCTTTGGTCCATGGTTGTCCATACTCAGAAGTTCAAGGCTGAAGTGATATCTTTTCTCCCTTGCAGTTCTAATATTATCACCAAGAAACACTGTAGAGCTACGTGCCTGGTTTACTTCTACAGGGGCCTGAGGATAGTATTCCATGTTATCTGCTTGGAAGGGGGTGACTTTGCAGCTAGAACCATGACCTTTAATGCTCCTCTGGCATCCTCCTCTCCTCCCAACAGGCGGAACCCTCTTCACTTCCACCTCATTGCCGATTCTATCGCGGAGCAGATCCTGGCTACTCTCTTCCAGACCTGGATGGTGCCTGCAGTCCGAGTAGACTTCTATAACGCTGATGAGCTCAAGGTATGGAAGGGAGGAAGGGAGGAAGGGAGGAGAGTTCTGCTGGTCTCCTGTAGCTGGGAGCCTTGGTGGGGAATCATTAAATAAACTGTAGCAAGGACAGAGACCTCTTGAGGTGAATGTTGACCTCAGAGGTAAGAGTTTCTGATGAAAGAATATATTTTGATGCCCCAAGAAGATTATCCTGAATAATTACTACCTTTGGAGTATTTTAACCAATAGAAGACATGTGGTCATCTAATCGCTTTGCCTAAAGTTCTTCTACGATGCAACCTTGCTTCCATGATGATTGAGATCAGGATCTAAGTAAAGGCCATGGACTTGGCTCCCAACTCGGCTTCTTATTTATCCTTTGTCATTCCTACGAGTTCTCCCTAACACATAAGCTATAAATATTAGAGAGACCGTGCTATGCGGCTTCGCGCCAGTGCTGTCGTCCTTTGCTCATCCTGTTCCTCTGTCATGCTCTCCCTGTTGTCTTGTCAGGTCCCACCCATCCTTTATACCCAGTGGCATTGCCATGCTTTCCTGCTTCCAAGAATAAGCCAGGAGCTTCATAGCCGTTTGTCCTTCTCATCTCTGTCTAATTCATGGTCCTTAGTCCCCATGCAGCCACAGGTAGCTGTGAATATACCCCAACACGGAATGTAAATTTACATTAAAACGGGATGTGGTTAGCATTTATCTTTTGTAAGACACTGGCATAGATCCTAAGCATGGAATGTACACATGACTTTATTGTGTTAATGCTGTAATGCAGAGTCTGCCAATGGAGTCTAGCAGCATCTCCTTAACAAGGTAAGAAGCCGAGAGAGAGCATTTTCTGATGCATAGTAGGTGGTGTGTGGTGGGTGTCTCACACACTAGCAAGTTTAGCACACAGCTAAAGGAACAAACAGCTCTAAAGTAAAACTTTGGCCCACTGTTTCTGATCACCTTGGGAAGACCAGGCTCCTAGGATGGGGCTGATTCTGGCAAGGTGATTCTTCTCAGAACCACAAAGCCTTCATACTGCATTTCAGAGTAGTAGCATTTTAACAGATCATGTTGATGCACACTAGAATTTCTGATTCTCACATATTTCAGGCACAGAGGTTGATCAAGATGTTAAGAAATTTGCAGTTGAGGGTTGTCACAATTTATGTGCCATTCCAATGTACTCTGAGCTAAAATTCATTAATACTCTAAGAACAGTAAAAACAAGACTTAGCAAACTGCTGGTGTAATTAAGGTAAAAAGCCACTCTTGTCTCTCAGGGTCTTAGTGGCAATACCATGGGGAAATGAAACCAGAGAAGAGGAGCAGAGGTGGCAAGAGGGCCTTCCCTGTTTCCACACTTATCATTCCACTTCCTCCCTGCCCTGTCCCAGTCAACTTATAGCTTATTTAGAAACACAGAAGCAGGACTGGAGAGATGGCTCAGTGGTTAAGAGCACTGTCTGCTCTTCCAGAGGTCCTGAGTTCAATTCCCAGCAACTACATGGTGGCTCACAACCATCTGTAATGGGATCTGATGCCCTCTTCTGGTGCGTCTGAAGACAGCGACAGTGTACTTATATATAATAAATAAATAAATCTTTAAAAAAAAAAAAAAAGAAAGAAAGAAACACAGAGGCAGCCATACGGGGTGACACATTTCTGTAATGGCAGAAAGCTGGGAGTCTGGGGCAGGAGGATATCTATCTCTAAGAGAACCTGAAGTGTATAGGGAGATTCTGTCTCAGAAAAAAACCAAAAAAGAAAAAACAAAAGCCTTGGGGAAAGGGCTATCCCTATGTTTTAATTTTAAATACTTGTTTTCCACAGGAAAATGGTATATTTGCCTCTGAGTCTTGGCTAGCTAATTTGTGTAATGATTTGAGATAAAGCCAGCCACTGAGGGAAGAAATAGTGTCTGCGACTTTGTCAGGTTAAAAATGCTTGGCTTTTTCAGAAGTAGTGGCTAGAACCTGTGGCCCCAGCCTGAAGTGGGAGGATTGTTAGAACCTAAGAATTAGAGACTAGCAAGTAACATGGCAAAAACCCTGTCTCATAATAAAATAAACACTGAACAATCCGACCACTTACTGAATCTCAAGGTCGTGTGGTATCCATGCTGTAGTGGATCCTAGTGATCCCATGGCCTGGGATATGATCCATGGACCCTAGGATGTTGAAGGGGCAGGGTGTTCCACAGAGCCCAGGGCTTTCCTGAGTCCCTGAGCCTTAGATGAGAGGAGAGGAACAGAGAGGGTCCGTGGTTCTACTCCAGAGCAGTTTCCTGTTACTTTACACACTGTGTTTGTCCGGGGTGGATTTTTGTCAGCTTGACACACGTTAGGGTTATTTGGGGTAGGGATCCTCAGTTGGCAAAATGCCCCTGTAAGATTGATTTTAGGACATAGGGTTGATTCAGAGTTGATTGGGAGAGTCCAGCACAGGGGGCAGTGCTGGCCCTGGATAGTTGGTCCTGGGTTATGTAAGAAATAGTCCGAGCTGGTCAGGGAGAGCAACCCGGGAAGCAGTGTTCTTCCATCATCTCTCTTTCAATTTCCCCCTACAGGGTTCTCTCTGTCTTGAGTTTGTTTCTTTTCTGCCTTCAATGAGGGATTATGTTCAGGTCTCATAAGCCAAATAAAAATCCTCTCTCTCCAAAGTTGGATTTTTATCACAGCAGTAGAAAAGAAACGAAAACCAATTCCTAACTCAGTTACAGCTTTTATGGTCTAAAAAAGTGTAACAATTTTTAAAAAGTTTGTACTGATATAACAAAAATGGTACTGTCTTCTAGAATCTTTCCTCTATAGAAGGTTACTTATAATTTTATTTTTTTCTACCTGTTCCCAGCTCTCTGCTCTGTCTGAGGGTTTCTATCCCCACATCCTACCAGGATAATGAATACGGATACATTATATAGAACATGGCGTTTTCAGGGCACTAGTGGTGACACAGAAAAACATTCATGTATGACCACCTCTGCCAACTTGCAGCTGCCCTCTCCTGGCTCATGGTACCCTCGTCTGCCTTCGATGCTCACCTTTGGCTTCTTCCTTTCCCTGTGTGGATCCCCGTATCTTAGCTGAGCACTGTCTCCTTCACTAAGCCCTAGTATCCAAGCTTCACGGTCATTTCCTGTACATTGGCATCTCTTGCCTTCTATTCTGCTCACATTTCCTTTCTCAGGACTATTCTTGCACAATAGCAAGGTTCAGTTTTCTGAAAAGGCAAACTCATGCATGGCACCACTCTTTTTGCTTTAAGGTCCTCTGTGGTCCCATTAAGAGCAAGACCACAGCTGTTCAGACTGTCATTTGTTTTTGTTGTTGTTGTTTTGTTTTGTTTTTGTTTTTTTATATTAAATTCTGTTTTCTGGTCTTTCTTTCCTCATCGCTAAGTCATTCTCTGTTTTGTTTTTCCTGAGCCTATGCTACTGTGGGAAACGGCCTCTTTGGTTATCACCATGGGCATTCTTTGTCCTTTGAGTTTGCAGGATTACATATATTTCTTCAGGAAATTCACCACACACCTTAGTCTGTCATGCCTTGTTGTTTGTAATGGTTAGAATGACTCCCGTAGACTCATGTCAGAGCACTTGGTCACTGTTTGGGAAGGATTAGTTGGTTTGGCCTTGTGGGAGGAAGTGTGTTGTTGGGCAAGGCTTTGAGGTTTCAAATGACCATAGCATTCCCATTAGTTTCAATACCTTAGAGTTGTGTCCTTATAGAACCCTCAGCTACCGCTCCAGGGCCATGCCTGCCTGTCCCTCGCCATGCTCTCTAGCATGAGTCTCTAATACTCTGAAACTGTAAGGCTCAAATACTTTTCTTCTGTGTGTTGCCTTGGTCTTGGTTGGTGTCTTATCACAGTATTAGAAAGGTAACTAAGACCCTTTTAATCTCTTTGCTCCCTGGATTTTTTTTCCCTGCTGTGATCCTTGCTGGATGCCTGGTTAAGAAAGTGTTTGCTAAGTAGCTGATTTACAATGCATTTAGAGCCTGGGGCCTGGAAAATGTTAGGCCTGCGTTGTAAAGCTAGCTCTGTTGTCTCCCTTTCATTCTACTTTCTGCTTCCAGATAGGGCCTCACTGTTTCCCAGGGTAGCGCAGCACCTATGATAATCCTGCCGCAGCTTTCCAGTGGCTGGGGTTGTGGGCCTAGGTTACCCTGAGCATCTCCAGCACTGGGTTATTAAGGATATCAAGGCAAAATTTTGATCATAAAAAAGAATCACAACGTTTCTGAGTGGGTTTTATGGTCTGGGTGGGCAGCCTGCCTGAGACTTTGCGATAGAGGTTTTGTGTACAGCAGCCCATATCCTAGTAGCAGTCCTGGGACAGGAAAGCACGCATTTTTCCCCTCTTTCCTTCTGACTACCCCACTTTTTCAGATACAGTCTCTTTACACGGACTTCATTGGCCTTGAATTCACCATGTATCCCCATGCTAGCTTCAAGCTCACTCTGAAAGTAGGATGACTATTTTCTATGACAACTATCGGGAACAAAGCACACTCTCATGTCTCCCTTTAGATAATATCTGGGAAGGAAGAAGAACAGGAGGAAGCAGACCTGCACTGCATTCTCTGAATTCAGCAAGGATGTCAGAAAGCTCGTCTACAGACACATAGGACAGTCTTCCCTGATACGGCTGGCTCCGAGAAATCACTCTGCACAGCTCTTGGAAATGGCATTTCTCAGAAATGCTCCTGTGGGCCCCTCGATATCTCTGCTTGTGTTGGAGATGGAGTATGAGAGAATAGGAAATTCATGAGGGCAGGGTACATGATTAAAAACAAGCCATGGAAACCCACCATGGGCTGGTGTACTTCTCTCCATAATGACCAATTAGCTTGAATTTGCAAATCCGAGTCTCTGCCTGCCCACCCCTGCTGTCTATAGAATGCTCCTCAGTCCTTCCAGTGCTTGCATAGCCCGTTCATCCCCAGCCTCCAGATCCCTATATCAAAAGGCTACCAGGACTGTACGTTCTGTGCCCTGAGCTCTACTCAAAACCTGTACCTCTGAGCCTCCAGAGATACCGGGGGATTGGTTTTGGTACAGAGCTTTATAGATGTCTGGACACTCACTTCTCATGACAACGCTCTGGGTTTGAGAGTAAAATTGTTTTACCTCCATCTCACAGATAATTCATAAACCTTCAGCCCAGCACTGCAGAACATTTGCCTAAGATCAAGCAGCTAGTAAATGCCCAGGGTGAAGTTTGACGTTTCTCTCTTGAAACGAGATGACATAAGACAGGAAGTCACACAATTCACCGTGCACAGATGGAGGTTATGTCTGAAGGAAAGGACTGCAGTCACCAGAAAATAAGTATACCCTAGTCCTAGGGTACTTGATCCCCTGTCCTTTGGGGCCCCCTGGGCTCATGGGCTACATCTGACATCTATTCCTTTAGAACAAATACATTGATCCTAATGATATCCCTGATTCTCCTCCGAATTCCCACAATTCTCAAAGTCAGTTTAATATCCCCACTATATGGATAAATAACTCCAAATCTTAGCTTATCGGAAGCCACATCTAATCAATGGCTCAAAACCCAAAACTCTCTTAGCTCCATTGTGTCTGATTCTTGCCCTCTGTTCTTTCCCTCCTTCCCTTTCCTGTGTAGGATAACATATTATCTATATGCCTAGTTAAACAAGGGTCCCCCAAGATCTCAATGCTGTTCCTTTTCTGACTGCCCCTTAAAAACAAATGAATTAAGCATGAAGCCTCCATTTAATGGCTTGCTGGGAACAGAACTTTATGGTAGGGATAAAAGTAACCCACTCTAGTGATACTGCCAAGGTTTGCAATGGCCCAGAACTCTCATCCGGGGACCTTGTTCAAAACTAAATGATCATTACTATGGTTAGTTTGCTTTAAATCAGCAAAACAGTTCTCGCCAGCTTTTAGACAAGGCTCTGCGTGTCTACTAGTCTTTTATCTTGCCCCCTCTGGTACAGACAGTCACCTCCACGCTACCATGGGGTACCGATGATCCTGAGCTCACAAAGGGACGTAGCTGGGTCAATGGCTGTTTCATGATTCACCTATCTGGTGGGGAGTCCTAATTTATCCGCTTTTCTCCATAGCCTTGATGCCAACATCACAGAGGTTATGGAGTGGAATTCAAGACAGTGGTTACAGAAAACATTGATGGTTGACTCTGAAAATTGGTGTCCCCATTCATCTCTAATTGCCTTTGTGCTGCTTTCTGTGGAAAGAGTGGAGGTTCTCTTTAGATGGCTATAATCTCCCAGCCCTCTTGCGGGCCTTCAAGAAGAGCATTTCTATTGTTCCTCCCCGTGGACCAGGTTGAACTGCTGCCTATCCGGTCCCATTTCCTAGGAGGATAAATTTCCTGACACGGAAGTTTCAACCACAGTGAAATGAAGCAAACGTGGATTCTGTGTGTTGAAGGAGACATGATATTCATAACTTTTTGAACAAATTAGGCCTGGAAATGCAAAAAAGGAACCCAAAGGCTCTTCAATTATTTTTTTCTAATATTGACCCTTTCCCCAAACTCTGGATTTTCGAAAGCTAGGCCTGGAGTGGAGGTTCCACACTTATGGTAGCTGTGCTTTAGTTGATGTGACCGGATATCCCTGTGCGCCTGGGCATTTCCATCTTTTGTGCAGGCTCTGATCGACTGTGATGTACCCAGAGGACCCAGAGGGGAAATACATCTTGTGGCTTTCTGATACATGCTACAATAGGCAGAGCAAGGCCCAGCACTTAAGTCTTCCAAACCACAGCTATAGCTCCCTTTGTTGATAACATCTCAGTGCACACACGTGGTGTTTTATGTTGGGAAGTTCAGTGCTTGCCATACTGTGGGCACTTACCTTCTTGTATGACCGTCACATGTAAATAGGCCTTAATAAGACGGTTCAGCGTACCATAGTTCCCCTTTGCAATAGTGTTCTGTGTGCAGTAAAGTGTACTTGAGATTTGGAATTGGGGTCTCTCACTGGCTAATGGCATGTTTCCCATTGCTCTTGTAATGCTGGGTAGCAACAGAGAGCTGCAGTGCTCAGTTAGCCCCGTCCTATGAAAGGAAACAGCTAGAGCTCTATGACAGGTGATTTTGCTCAGCTGCGATTTCTGTGATCGACTAATAAATGAACTTCTGATTTACATTTTTTTTTTACTTAAAAAAAGCATTATCAATCAGAACCTCATCAGGAGTCAAGAAACATCAATATTTGAAGACGGTTATTAGTAACTTCTTTAATATCTTCTTCTACCCAGGTGATTGTTGACCTCTCAAAGGATTGGCATCATGGCTTAGTCTTCAGAATGGTTCATAGGCTTTTACTACCACCCCTCCTTCTTTTTCATTTTGCTGCAGGAACGCTGACAGGGGTTAAATAGATGCAGAACCAAGACAGATGCCATTAACTCATGCTCTGTAATGCTTTTATGCTTCATGGATTAATGGTCCAGTTTCTGAAAAGTAGGTCTGGTTCCCATACCAACAAGTATGTCTCTGGCCTTTGTTACAGAGAATTAGGGCAAGATCAGAGGATATACGTGATATAGGTGGATAAGTGCCAGAGACTCAAAAACATCTCTATTTTATGTATCGAAGACGAGTCAGTGGTCTGGATGTATATAATTATGGAGATAGCCAACAAAAACTCCATCAGCCTTACAAAGTATCTCTTTATGTCTCATCTTGTCTTCATTTTGAACTTGGGAAATTATATTTTTTTTCTCTATCACACGTCTTTTTCTTTTGTTTGTTTTGAGACAGGACCTCACCGTGTAGCCTTGGCTGGCCTTAAACTAACTTCCTGTGTAGACCAATTTGTTCTTAAGCTTACAAACATCTATCTGCCTCTGGGCCACTGAACCCTGAGTGCTGAGATTAAGGGCATGCAGCACTAAATCCAGCTAAATTGAAGCCCTTTAAAGAATGGGACTCGTTTCCTTCTGAGGATCACGGATTCTTTACTGGGAAAGAACATGGCAGTCCTCTGATATAAGTTCATATTTTCATGTATTATTTGATGCACAGATGATTAGTTCATCTTTGAATACTTCCAATGATTTGATGTCATTTCCTTCCAAAGAATCTGTGTCCTATTTAAAAATTCCCACAGCGTTGTTTGCCTTGAGTTTCATCTTTCCGAGTGTGTCCATTTGGCCTTGTACTACCGAAA
Source organism: Rattus rattus (assembly GCF_011064425.1). Classification (NCBI taxonomy): domain Eukaryota; kingdom Metazoa; phylum Chordata; class Mammalia; order Rodentia; family Muridae; genus Rattus; species Rattus rattus. Next base: position 142,384 of record NC_046170.1, read on the forward strand.
ACCTAGTGCAAATCTATATTTGATTCATCTGTAAGCATAGTCACTTTCTACATTAGAACCTGAGAACCTGTAGACAAGGACTCTAACTCAGTTCTGTGCCCAGCTCTTAGAGTGAAACATGGTTATAAAGCACCCCTTACAAGTTCTGTCTCTGAGGCCATGCAGAATTGAGCCAAGCATCTGCCTTCTCAAAGACTCGACATATCTACCAAATTCTCTCTTCTCTCCTACTACTTTATTGCATTAACAGAAACACAAAGGACAGTACACGGACTTGTCATACAACTTAGATATGTCTTTGAGCAGTGTCTTTTACAAATGACTTCTGTCATCCATTTTCTCTCTGTCTCATATCTCTGTTACAGTGGATCTTCATGACACACGTGTCACAGTTTTTCCTGAGCTATGTTGTGCCCTTTCCCATCTGGAAAAATCATGGGTCTAAGTTCAGAGATTTACTAAACTCATTTAAAGCTATCCAGTGCCTAAAACTACGATGGTTCCGTCATGAGCACCGTCCGGCTTCTCATTCTGAGTACTTGTTATCATCCTGATCACAGCTCAGCGTCTTGAAGAATGAAATGCTTCTGTGTGCCCGATTTCTCTCTGTCTTCTTAAAGAACTTTATCTTATTTGTGGAGCATTGTTTAAAAAAAAAACAGTACTAGATCCCTGCTTAGCAGACGTGGGAGACAATATGAGCTCCAGCTTTTACAAACCTTAGACAGCTCTCTGTGCCACATAACCCACCTGCCAACATCTTCAAGTAGAACCAACCTCATTTGAGTATGGTTGGCATAATTGACTTTGAGGCTTAAAGAACTTTATAAAGAGACAAAAAGAGGATGAAAAGCAAGAACACACTTTTAGTAAGCACAGCCTTTGCCTACATGGTTTGATGGGCTCAGGACTCTGTTGAATTTGGGGAGCTGCTGGGGTAATACATTGAAATTTTTTTAGAAATTGGGGACTTTTAAGTAAGTCAAGCAGAAAGGCATCAGATGTCCCACCCGTAGCACGATGTGATTAAGGACCTCGTCCATACTGATGAGTACCATATGCATATTGGAAATGAATGATCCCTGAGCCAGTGAGCCCATTGGTCAGTGCTCACTACTCAATGAACACTTCAGCTGCAGGGATCGAACACAGTCCCTCTTTTAAAATAGAGATTCCCATCAATAAGAATTGACAGTATGCAGAATGGCAGGCTTACGAAATATAATCTAACTTTAGTCCACAATGCATCCTGGGGTAGCCATGCTGTCTTCACCATATCCAAGTGAGGAAATGAATGTTTTCAAGGAGTCCCTGTTTCAAAGGCTCTTGTTGTAAATTATAGAACCCAAAAGACTGACACTGACCAGCAAAGCAGTTTGATCAGAATAAAGTAGGGCGTGATTTATAGAATTTTACGTTTTTCTTTAGTTACATTTTACAAAGCAAAGTGAGTCTGTGCACAGTGCCACATACCTATAACTGCCCTCTGGAGACAGAGACAGGAGGATTTTGAGTTTAAGGCTAGCCTAGGGTAACCAGTAAGAGAATCCTGAGGCAGGTGGGAGATGAGTACATGTGGAGAGAATGCAAGTATTCATGCGAGACAAGTGAGATTCATTTTATAGTATATTCATTTTAATTATATTTGCATTTTTTGTTTTTGTGGAGGCTGAGGCTCACTATGTAGCCTTGGCCTGAAGTTGAACGCACAGAAATCTACCTGCCTTGCCTCCAAAATGCTGACATTAAATACACGTTCCAACACGCCAGGTCCTCAGATTAATTTTATACAATTAAATGCAATGTTTAAACAAGTTTCGTATTTTACTTTAATTGAATTTTTTAACTGATAATGAACTGAACAAAAATTGTAAGAATGAATGAGGTAGCATGTAACTTATAAACATGGTATAAGCAGTTTAAACATAATCAAATGTCTTACTAATTCATGATAAAAAATTAAAAAAAATAAAGTATGTTCATACATTTAAGTAAAATTGAAAAGAACCCAGAAATAGTATCCATGTTTTCTCATGCAGAAATGACAGGACAATGGGTCATGACAGTTCATGGGTGTGGATGCTCAGAACAAACAAGCCATCATAGGTCATTGCCCAGATATCTGAAGTCATCAAAATGGGTCTTGGGACCCAAGGAGATGGCTCGGGTTATAAAGCTACTTGTTGTCTGTCAAGCCTGAGGACCCAGGTTCAGTCTTCTGGTAGAAGGAGAGAAACAACTCCAGAAGATTATCCTCTGGCTTCTGGCTTCTACTTGTACACAATGGCATGTGTGAATGAACCAGTGTGAATAAACACACACACACACACACACACACACACACACACACACTTCTGTATAAATAGATGTAAAGAGTTGTTAAAAAGGTATGAAGAGCCTTGTTTTTAAGGACCAGGCAGTGCCTACTGAGAAGGGTGTGTGTAGAATGATCTGGAGTTGCCTTAAATCTACTTCAAGGCTGAGTGTAAATGTCAGAAAATTGGTTTGAAAACATGTACACGTAACCATCCGATCCCAGACATTAAACACCACGACAAACGTGAATTGGCTTTAACAGCTACAAAATTTTATGTAATTTGAGCGAGTAACTCGGGTGGTACATTTTAACTCTCCATTTTTGTTCTTTCCTGTGAGAATAAAGGTGAACCTTCCGCAGAGCCCCAGGGTAACACATGATGAAATGAAGACAACTAGAAATAAGATATTAGGCATTACTGTTGCAAATGAAACAGTCTACGTAAAGAAAACAAGGCAGTCAAATGAGGGCTGAAAAGACGGATGCTGTATCATTAGATATGGAGGCGGAAGATCCTAGCTAAACCTTGTAACTTCTCTATACTTGGCTTTTCTACCAAGCAGAAAGCTTCCGAGTAAAGCATGTACCCAGAGAATGTGTGATGTGGGGACAGCTTCACCCCCAACACAACTATAGCAGAAAAGCAAAACCAAAGACAGTTTTAATAAGTAGAATAAACGTCAGCAGCTATCAATCACCATATCTACATGCAGAAAAAAAAAAAAAACGGACTTTCAAATGTTCATGACAAATTTACATGGCCCATGGTGTCCCAGGACACATGAAACCTCATCATATTCCACGGCACTAATGCTGCGAGGGCCTCTGACCCGACCCCACTGTAGGAAAATAACCTACGTGAAACTTATATTTGAATGCTAAAGTTCAGATTACTTGAAAGTAAAGAGAGGTAACGGTACCACCTTCACATTCAGTTAACCCGGGAGAAAACAGAAACGAAACCTTTGCCTATTTTGTAGGTAAGGAAAGGACACGGAACACTAAGGTTCTCAGACTTTACCCAGAGCCCACGTTGGAGGCTTGTTAACCCTTTGATGCTTGTTATTCAGAATCGATGACGATGTTGACTGGAACTTGCTTTCCATGTGGTAATTGAAACATGAATGAGCAACAGTGTGGTCCATATAGAGAAATGACTGGAATTTATTGTCATTTTCCATATACCCAATACAGCTCTGAGCACTTAGTGTGGATTTACTTAGGTCATTTTCACCAACTTGGAAACGAGTGCTGTTGCAATTCCATTTTTCAAACGAGGAACTTGGGCACAGAGCTACCTTGATCAAGGCTGTAACGTGATGCAAAAAGGACCCAGGTCTTCCCTCCGAAGTCTGTGCTGGTCTGTCAGAGTGAATCTGTGTTTACATTCTGTCAGGCCTATTCAAGAAAACGTCTTTTCGAGGTGTCTAGCAGGTACGGCAAGTGACAGAGCTGCTTGACCGGTCACAGTGCAGAGTAAAGTGTTCAGTACTCACTCAGGCTTATCCTGACATCTGTCCTTAACAGCTTTAGCGTCTCTCACACCCCCTCCATCCAAGGCTCGGGAAACCTTGGTGGTGGGAGGGAGAGGGTGGAAAATAGAGCTAAAGGTTGGAGAGGTTGGAGACGACTGCCAAAGTGTCTTCTGGGTACGGTCATTGTATATGAGCTCACACAGCAATGATTACTGAAAAAGACCGACCTACCCATGATCAAGCCAGTCAGTATTCCAGTTAGGGGGAGGGGAGGGCATCATAAGGCCCCGTTTCTGTCTTACAGCTAGCGATACTTACTGGCTTACCGGGGAAAGGAGAGTCCAATTTTGTCAAGGATACATGAGATTTTATTTCTAGGTCATCTGGATGCAGAGAGGTACAGTTTGGGGCCATTGCTGCACAGGGCATCCTTTCTGCCCCTTTGCCAGGCAAAGCACTGGGCCGTATCCTCTCTCTCCTGTGTAAAAGACACATGTCCAGAGTAATACTTGGTCTTCACTACCGCTCACGATCCAAATTTCTGGCTTACGTTGGTAGTGTCAGCGTCTTGTGTGTGTGTGTGTGTGTGTGTGTGTGTGTGTGTGTGTGTGGTGTGTGTGTGTGTGTGTGTGTGTGTGTGTGTGTGTGTGTGTGTGTGTGTGTGTGTGTGTGTGTGTGTGTGTCTGTGTCTGTGTGTGTCTGTGTCTGTGTGTGTGTGTATGGGTAAGTGTGTGTGTGTGTGTGTGGGTGTGTGTGTGTGTGTGTGTGTATGGGTGTGTATGTGTGTGTGTGTGTGTGTGTGTGTGTGTGTGTGTGTGGGTGTGTGTGTGAGTGTGTGTGTGTGTGTGTGTGTATGTGAGTGTGTATGTGTGTGTGTGTGTGTGGTGTGTGTGTATGTGGTAGTGTGTGTATGTGTGTGTGTGTCTGTCTGTCCGTCCGTGTCTGTGTGTCTATGTGTGTAGAGTAGCAGAAGATGGACAGAGTGAGCCTCTGTATGCATGTGCAGAGTTCAGGGGAAGAGGTCAAGTGTCTTCTATCACTCTCTGCTGTAGTTCCTTAAAACAGTGAACCTAAAGCTGTTTTTTGCTTATTTTTTTTTTTAATTTCATTGTTGTGTTCTGCTTTTTAGATGAGCACAGGAGATCTAAACTCAGGCCATCAGTTCAGTTTGCGTAGCAAGTGCTTTTAACTGCTAACCCACTTCATCAGTCCCTGGACTTGCTGTGAACTTGTGATTCTGCTCTGGTGCAGAATAATATTTTCACAACATGTAAATGTACCTGTATGCACTCACTTATATGCATGTACTCGCGCATGTGTGTGTGTGTGTGTGTGTGTGTGTGTGTGTGCGTGTGTGTGTATCATATATATCAAGCCACTCTGTTTACTTACATCATGTTTAAGATATCTTTTATAGGAGATGTGAAAGTTTGTACTTAAAAGGTCACTGAAAACTTGATTCACACCCTTTCGGGAATTAAGAGAAAGAAAAGACACCCCTGCATTAGCACTCTCTCTCTCTCTCTCTCTCTCTCTCTCTCTCTCTCTCTCTCTCTCTCTCTCTGTGTGTGTGTGTGTGTGTGTCTGTCTGTCTGTCTGTCTGTCCAGTCATCCATCTGTGGTTTCAGTCTTTTCAGCAGAGAATTTAGAGTCCACCTCTGGGGAGTCAGCAGTAAGCATCCCTTATCAGTGTAGGTTTGGTGTGAGGACCTTGCTTACTTTGTTCGGAAGCAGCAATAATTAGTCATAATCAGTATTTATCAGTTTCCCTCTCCTCTTACCAGCTCTCTTTTTTAATCAGTGGCTTTCCAGTTAATCAGTTTGAAGTTCAGGTTGATGTATGTGTGGAAGGTCTCAGGGCACTCTCCAAGCTCAAGGTGAGCGGGTAGCCCCAAGAATACCCATGGAAGTAGAATCCAATGAAGTGTCTCGGAATTTTCAAGTGATTCACATTTGAAACCGCTGGTCTTTTCTCCCAGAGCTTTGTGAATGCTGTAGCTGCAAACAGGGACAGCCTGACTCCAGTCTCTTAGTACTCGGCAGTTGAAGTCACTTCATAGAGGCATCATGACTAGAAACTGAGCTCGGACTGAGGCTGCAGATGTACCTAGAAGTGAGGAGGAAGAGAGAAGGCGCGTTCCATTATCATGCACCCAGAGGTTTAAGGATAAGGAGACAATATGTCATAGAATATTCTCTCTGGTTTAATGAATGGAAGGCAGGTTTTCATTACTCAGGGAAAGGTCTGTTTTCCAAAGCAACCTCCTGTCCACCCACTATCTGCAGAGCTTTACCTGCGAGCTTTAAAGCCCTTCATGCTGCAAACTCTAAAACGAAAGACTGGGGCTCCTGTATCTCTGTGGCACTTTATTCTTCTATTTTGTTTTTTTCTGATTGTGAGAATAATAAACTGAACCTAAAATCGTCACCCAAATTACTCGAGATTTCTCTAGCTTTCAGCATGTCACAAATGGACCCTCTATGCTTTCAGGTTAGAGTGATGAATAAGAACCACAGAAAGTGTCCTTCAGGGTTTCCTGTGTGCCCAGCTTTACCAGCGAGAGAAAGGGGTCAGAGAAACGTGCTTAGCAGCCCATCAGTGCAGAGAAAATTACCTTCATGTTAATAAAGTTGGACCTTAATCTTATAGGGTACAGAATTAAATCCAAAATAAGTTTTCCCCCAAACTACACAGCATGTAAGAAGGAGGTGGGGTGGTCTTTGTTTAGAAGTGTAGTTTTATTACTGACCAACTTGCAAAAGAATGACAACGTTAGACCCTGGGATCATCCTGGTCCCGGTGACATGGTCAGCTCTAAGAAGCTAAGGAAGGGATGGGTTCTGAGGGCAGATGTCTTGATGAATAAACCAGAAATAAGCCAAGTTCATGTCCTCTAGGCTTACCCTGTAGGAGGCTCTCTCCGGCAGTGTGTTCAGTAATCGAAGGAGGGGATTTGGAGTTAGGATTAGTATAAAGCGGGGTCATGGTTAATATAAAGCAGGCTCCAACGACTCTTTTTTTCTCTTGGGTGTCATGCAACTTTTAAACAAAATTCTCTATGTAAGAAAAAAAGATCACCTCATGGACTCTGACTAATACAGTTCCTAACAGAGGAATATGCTCATTCATTATGAATTTCATTAACCCTGAAAAAATGGTGTATACAGAACGGGCAGAGACACAGTACCTCATAGGAACAGGTGAAGGGAACTCGGGAGATAGAACCTGACTTTGATTCCCAGAATGCATGTAATAAACTGGGTATGGTGTCACAAATTTATAATCCCAGCAGTAGGGAGTCAGAAATAGCTCTCTCTTACAACCGTACATATATGCATATATATGTGTGTGTGCGTGTACATGTACACACACAGAGGAATAGGTGGATTTACTGTGGCGCATCCTGGAGCTGGGCCCAGTCAGAAAAGCTACCCCCTCTGATTTTCATGCAGAGCAAATGGCCCTGTGCTCTGGACCACCCAGTGTGGTTAACATCTGACATTCAGATGCCTCAGAACCACTCCCTGGGGCTCACTTACCTTGTTTTCATGTGAAGTTTAAGGGGACACCTAACTGCAGGACTGACTGGTCCTGAGCTCTAGAAAAAAGCTGCAGCCTGACTTGATGGGATAGGGTCAATGAAGAGAGGCTTACGTCACTGTCTCCAGCCAAGACAGGTCTTCTCTGGACAAGTTACTGGATAACAATGCTGTTGCAAATTTTAGATTCCTTCTGAGGGGCAGAAGATCAGCTTGTGTGGGTGCTGAGTATTTTGACTCTTACCTCCTTTCCTGTTCAAAGTCTTCCCTTACCTCTGGAGAGTGAAAATTTTTCCCCTGGGTCAAACAAGAAATACTTGATTCTCCTACCAGGTTCAAAAAGACACTCTCTCTCTCTCTCTCTCTCTCTCTCTCTCTCTCTCTCTCTCTCTCTCTGTGTGTGTGTGTGTGTGTGTGTGTGTGTGTGTGTGTGTGTGTGTTTCTCTGTGTGTGTGTGTGTGTGTGTTTCTGGGTGTCTGTGTATAAAGATTTTCAATAACCCCTTTGAATCAGGTTCCTTAGCCCAATATTGATAGTTTGGCAATTATTCATGTTGAAAGACGTTCTTTCTGAGGCTACTGAGAACCCAGACCTGGTCTCGCTTCATAGCTCCCCTCTAATACATAGACACACACACACTCACACACACACACACACACACACACACACACACACATCCGACAACTAAGAACATATCTAAGCTTTGCCAAATAGTTTCCAGTCATCCCCACATCAGGATGGTGACCCTATTGTCTAGGAAAATGCTTACTACCTTGGCTGCAGAGGAGTTGGGATGACAAATTCTAAACACTGAACCCAGAGAGCAGAAAGCAGATTCTATCTTTGGGCAAGAGCCGAGTTATGTGAAGCACAGTGCTGCTTTCCCTGGTTCATGTGCTATGTTCCCCGTGATGATTTCTATGCTACTTATCCCAGCTGGCTGCCCCAGGGCCCAGTTTCCTTTGTTTTCTAATTGAAGTGTAGGAAGTAAGCCAGGGAATCCCAAGGCCAGTTGCCTCCTTTCCGCCATGCCCCCTCCCAAAGCTTTTAGGCTGCAGTATCAGAAATGGCCTCTACCTAATAACAATGGTTTTGTAGAGGATCGGATGGGTTACATCTCTGCTAATTACCTGTGCACCGTGGGTCTGCAGTGTTTTCAATGCATACCTTCCAACGTAGAGGTGGGAAGCCCTGCTTGCCTAATTCTCTTAATTATTTCAAGAAGAATTTGCTAAGATAGATGAGAAGGTGGAGTGGAACTCAGACTATAATACATATGTGATATGTGTTTATTATTATTATTATTATTATTACTATTGTCTGAAGGAGACTGGCAGAATTACTATATGAAGTTACTCTGCTAATTAACCTTCAACTATTTGTATAGCACATAAGAATTATTATTATTATTATGACTAATGTTGTTATTACTATTTTCAGGGTCATTTTTTCAAAGATGGACGTCTGTAATATCTGACCTTAAACATCTTTTTTTAATACGCTAATCCCTTGACTGAAACTCACCTAAGATATTTTCATTAGATTTAACTACTCAGCCATGCTGAATTCAAGATCCCCGGTGGGTTTTAAATCTGTTCACTACTGGTTAAATAATATGTTTGAAGAGAAAATAGCCAGCGTTGATCAACCTCTTATTCTCAGGCATAATAGCCCTGCTGAAGCTTCCCTCCCTCACTCCCTATGATTATCAATACAGTGTTATTACCTAACGTACGCTGTGTTCTGAAGGGTGCTCACCGCCTTTACATTCCATGTACACAATACATAAAAACCACCCTTAAAAACCTGCTATTATAACCAAGGACGGGAAATCACGAGAGCTGACAGATGTGATGAAGGCTGAGTTCCTTGCTTGCTCGGTGTGATCTTGCCCTTTTTTCTACTTATCACCTAGTGAACTGTCCCTTCTTGATTCAGAATCAACGAACCCAGTATGTTCGTGCTGACTCGGGAGGCAGCCTGCCCAGGCTTCCTACACAGCTTTTTGTGTGTAGGTCTCGCAGAACAAGATGGGGCTTTTGTGTATCTCAGATGCAGGACCTGAGAGCCACTGTTCCAGGAATGTGTTTGCAAACTCTGAGCTCAGGGCTTATATCCTTGTTCTGAGTGCTTCCACATAAAGATCTCTTTCAATATTCCCAGGGAATGGAAAAAAAAAATACAGACGGTGTAGAGACTTGGTAGGATGTGTGGGAAGATAAGAAACAACCCAACCGCCTGGAGTTTGCAAAGCTACATACTTAAGTTGGTCTTGTTTTTCCGTAGTTCAGAGTTAGGGCTGATGCATCAATTCATGTCGTCAAGTGTGGCCTTCAAGCTTGAGTGTATAGAAGACCACGTGTTGGTGTTAATAACCCAAAACAGCACTCCTCCAGATGGTTGTGGAAGCTACCCCATTTCTGCGTCCCCTGAAACAGACCAAGCTGTAATACTAAGCACCACTTCAGGATGCTCAAATTCGTTTTAATTTCAGGGCAGAAATGGGTTTTGGCTTCAAGCTCACCCGTAGAAGCTTCCCCAAACTCCAGAGCACACGCGCTGCAGGCCAGCAGTTACGCTATTCACGTGTATACACTGGACTCAGTCCCAAAGGTCAGGATGGCACACTGGCTAGGCTGTGAGGAACAGACTGGAGAGCACTTTATAACCTGGATCTGGTTTTATTTTCCCTTTTCTGATTATTTTATTTCGTTGTTTCCTTAGTAGAATTTCACCTGCTGCTTATAATCCTACAGATCCTGTAGACATGATTGTATTTAGATTAAATGATCATATTTAGATTAAAAGGTAACTCTTTGTTATTGGTATCTGGTATTACCTTGAGGGAGTATTCATTTGTACAAAAATGCAAACATTGTGAGCGTCGTGTTTTCAGACCTGACTTCCAATCTCCAGTCTATTGCTCCATCCCAAGAACTGTACTAAAGACTTATTTATTGCCTTTATGTCCCAGTGCTTGTTTGAGCATCTCACTTGAATCAGTTTCCACAAGTATCGAGAGCTTGCAAGAAACACATGTGACATTTCAAACCCAGTTCCTGTAGTTCTTTGTGATTTGTGATTTCCTTGGCATCTGCTTCCGGATTATTCTGTAGAGGGAAAGTCAATATTTGTAAAGTGCCTTACAGTACGTTCTTACCTAGCAAACACTTTATACACGCCGCCCTTTTTTCATATACATACACTAACTAATAAGCTCTCCTTCTTAGTTAATTCCCTGAGATGTAGAACAGTCCGCCTTTGCTACTCCTCCCATGTTATACAAAATTGGGCAGCAAAATGAATGTTCAGATAATCACTTGAAGAATTAAGCAAAGACTTTTTACATTTTTATTTATTTGTCTATCGGTGTCCGTGTGGGCAGGCACCCCCTGGCTGTGATTTCAAGGTCAGAGGATAGGTTGGAAATTAAATTGTTTCTCGTCTTCTAATCATGTGTCTGGGGGACTGGATTCAGGTCTTCAGCCTTGGCAGCAAGGACCTTTCTCTATGGGGACATAACATGGCCTTAAGGATCAGGCCATTAAAAATTAATTAATTAATCAAGTCCCTTTGATTAATCAAATACTCGAGTGAAGGAACAGTGGAATTATTTTGTTTTGTGCACTGTGCTTGTTCTGCTTTCTTTCTGCTTTGTGCTAAAGATGGGATCAAGACCCTTGTGTATTCTAGCCAACTACTCCACCCCTGAGCTACACTGTTTTCTCCATGGTAAATTCGCCACCTAGACAGCCAGCTGTCCTCAACAGCTAATTCCCTTGACAACCATCATGTAAATGGTAAGAGGCTATTATGGAGGGTGAATGTCAGTGTATCCACAATGTAAGTAGTCCGAAGCAAGACTTTCATGTTAGGATTAAAATATTTGAAACAATGTTTTACTTAGTCTTCTGGTTAATGATAGTCAGATTTCTTACATGAGTAGAAGGAAGACATTCTTTTTTGATGAATGACCAGTATAGAGGGTCATTTTTCTCTGTTAGCCAGTAGGAATTCAGACTTCCATGAAAGAGTTTTGTTTTCCATGTCTTGTGAAAGAAAACAATTTTCGACCAACCAGAAATTAATCAAGTGACACCTAAGGTTCCTCTCCCTGAGGGCTACCGTGGGGGTTCACTTATAGAACCTTCGGAAGTGAGTTGAGAAGCAACAAAATGGAGGCGTTGGGGTGAGAATGAGAGACCATATCCCAGAACAGAGGAAGGCACTGTCCGGGGAAGCTGCCTTGTGATTAAAGCCAGGATGGCAAGCAGAGCTTTGGGACGCTGAAGAGCTGTGCCGTGCCGTGCCGTGCCATGCCGGGATCGCAGTGTGTCTACCTTTCTTCTCCTGCCTGCCTGGGGTTAGCCTAGTATGGTGGTGGGATCTAACACAGATCAATTCTTAGCTTCTTTATAAAATGATTTCATTTCTTACAAGGAGTGAATCTTGTCAACTAAGGCAGCTAAGTCAACTATTTGCTGCCTTCAGCTGTAAGATTTTAATATCAAACCATTAGAACGGCTGATTTTTTTTTCTACCCCTATACGAAACAGTGCGTTCTCCTTAAGAACGTGTGTCATGGGGAACACTGATGATACCGCATCTTTCATTGTGTTTATCATAGGGTGATCACCTTCATTCATGCTACTTGCAGCAAGAATTGAGGCCAGGTCTAGAAGTACGTATATGTGTATATTCAGAAGCACACATGGAATCGTACACATGTTATATATACACAGTCTAGTTGTTCACTAGACCACTATATTTTAGAAAGTTAAGTAATGGGCACAGCTTAAAGCTTACATTGGGGTGAGCAATTTAACCTTTGCTTTTTCTCTATTGACCATAGTCTAACACCCAGGTCACAGCTCAGGTCATTTCACACGTGCCCCTGTACACTCATTATTAAAACTAAGCTCTGAGGTAGACTTGTCAAAGACTGACCATCTGGCTTAGAACTGGAGCTATATATTGGATGCCCTGTACCTGCTCCTGTACTAGACATCTTACAAAATTACTCCTAGGTCTCCTGAAACTGCTACTGCTCCCTTGAGGCAGAATTCTGGAACATCCGGCTTCAGTGTTACTTGAGCATTGGTTGAAAGCATGACCGTATCTGTGGTAGAGAAGTTACTCATTGAGCCATGGCTTTGGTTTTTTCGGACATTTGTTTGGTTTTGATGCAAGATCTCTCACAGCCCATCTGACCTCAAACTCATTGAATAACTGAGGATTTCCTTGAACTTTGAATCTCCCTCCTTCTTCTTTCCGATGCTGGGACTTCGGGAACGCAGCATCATTCACACCCAGTGTGTTTGGTGCTGGGTAGCATGACATGGACGTCTAAAGCTCCGTGCATGCCAGGCAAATGTACTGCCAACCTAGCCGGGTCCTTATCCTTTTAAACAGAATGGTTTGTGTCACTGCATTGGTTCACTTTGAAACTATTCGCAGGGTGTTTTCCCTGTGCCCAGCCCTGTGTGTGTGTGTGTGTGTGTGTGTGTGTGTGTATCACCACTGATAAAAGAGCTAATGTAATTTTCTCCCTGTAGTGCATTGAAGAATATATTAGTCGTGAAGGCAGCAATATTCCGAGAAGTTAAATGACTGAAACAGCCCCGTCCACAAATCAGAACACTGGGTACTGAGCAGAGCTACATTTCAGAAAGTGGAGTGGGGAGGAGGGTACAAGCAGTGGGCGAATCTTACCGAGTTCCACAGATCTAAACAGAATCCTCTGAGACTGAAGTGTGATGAAAGGAAGGGACTCTGTGCGCAGACAAGAGGGCCTGCATCGTGTGTCTCATGGATCACTGAGCTTCTGCCCTTCCAGGATGGCTTCTATTCTGAGAGTACGGCTCGCTAGCAGGCTTTTGTGGAGTTTTATGTGTAAGCCGGTAAGTCTTCTGTTAGGCTGTGAGTACACATTAAGTAAGTATCCCTTGATGCTCTGTCACCCATAATGACCGCCTTTCAGGGTTCTGCAAAGTTCCTTTCAAAGATGCTGATGTTGGAAGACGTGAGCCATAGAGTTCAACATTTCAGCTAATGTTAGTTTCTAAAAACATCACCAAAACTTTGGCTATTTGTATTGAAATAGCATTTCTACTTTTGAGATATCACAAGAGATGTGGAAGCAACTCCAGGCCTTGTCTCAACACAGCGTGTTACTAATTTTTAGAAATATCTTCTCTTCTTGTAATTCCAGACAACTATTAGCTTTCAGTGGACACTGTGCCTCAAAGATGCCGATGACCTGTTCTGAACACAGAGCTAATCAGGACTCAGTGTGAGCAAACCAGCCAATAAAAGATGGACTAGCGCTTGTTTTGGGCTCTCCTTTGCTCAGAGTTAAATTATAATCTGTGGAGATTAGAGTCACCTTCAATGCTGACAGTAAGCTACAGATTCTTGGGCCCTACCTCAACCCTAATGAATCTAGAATGATCTCAGGAATCTGCATTTTTCGTACATTCCCTCCAGATAAATAACCCTTCATGGTCTTTCGGATGCTTTGCAATTTCCTTCTGCCCCTCTAATTTATTCTGTAAATCATGCATTCCAAAAACACAGATGAGATTAGATCAGCCTTCTAGTATGAGCTCTTTTATTTTTCCCACTTTGTCTAGGGTATCACCCCAAAATCTTGAGTAGGGCATAAATACTTTGCAACTTTCTACCCTTTCCATGTCTTCCTCCATTACTTCCAACCCCTGGACAGACTTTGGCTCTGGATGACCTAATGGGCAAAGGCACATAAACTGGGAAAGAAATAGGTCTTCACAAGTTCTCTTCTGACATTCACATTCTGACAGACACATGTTGGCACACTTCCTGATAGCATGTACACATACAGTACTTATAAATGTTAGAAAAGTATCAGGTGGCAGTTATTTAAAGGAAACACATACAGTCATGTGTGTTCACATGCTTGGCTGTCTGTTGATAGTTCTGGGCCCTCAGTAATGCCACCTGTTCTATCTTCTTCCTTTCGGCAATTTGAGAAACTCCACTTGCAGTTCTACGGGCCAAATTGAAAGTCTGTCTCCTCCAGACGTCTCCTTCCTGCCCCTCCCTCTTAATTCTTTCTCCCAGATGGCTGCTGTGCATACACTCAGCATTGATCCAAGCACAGTGTGTCCTATTCTGTAATTACAGATGTAGGAGCCTATTTCCAAGATGGCTCCCAATAAGCCGCTGTAACTAGTATCCACACCATTGCCGTGTCCTTTGCAACACTGTATCTGTGTGGCTGGAGAGAGAGTGAAGAAACATCACCATGCTGCTTCTCAGGCCTGCTCCTGGATGACATGCTGGCCTGCGTCTCCTCCCTTGAACTCTTCCCTCTGGGAAAGCCAGCTGCCATGTTGACACTTGTGGGGTAGCCCAGGTGCTGAGGAACAGAGTCTTCTATTAGTATCAGTGTGAGAGGTCTACATTGTCTGACAGGTTCATCAGGTGACAGGATCAGATCTTTTCACCCAAATCCAGACGCTGATAACTGGAGATTTCCACTGCCTTCTTCTGCACAGCCTTACAAAGTATCCACTTGGCGAACTATCAAAATCCTGACGTGGGAAAGCTGTGTGAGATGATAAACAACTGTTGCTGTGTGATCAGTGACTATAAGTGAATGTCTCTAGACCACTGATGTTGGCGTCTGGCCCTTCCACAGCACCACAGTCTCACTAGGCATCTCCAAAATGGTCCTGTACATGCGTGTGTAAAGGATCATGCGTGTGTGTCAACGGAGGGCAGTAGTCCACTTCGAAGGTCTTCCTCATCCACTTTCCGTGTTACTCTTTTGTGACAGTCTCTCACTGAATTTGGAGCTGACCGAGTCAGCTAGACTGTCCAGACATTGAGCCTTAGTGAATCTCCGCTTGCCTGATAGATGGGTGCCACCCTGCTGGGCCTTTCTACAAGGGTTCTAGGCAGTTGAACTTGGCCTCTTATGTTTATTATATGTATAGATCTTGAGACTAAGCCATTTCCCAAGCCTCCCAACGTTCCTTTATAATGGCAAAGGGAAATATCCAGAAATATAGATCGCTAAGTATGGGTCTTGACACTTCTGTTGCCCTTAATGTTGTTAGGAGCAAGAGAGGTCTCAGGACTTGCATGAAGCACCAGGATATTCATACTTTGGAGAGGGTGTACCATAAGCATTCCCGTCATCTTAACAACTGAAAGAAACTCACGGGCGTAAAGTTCTAAGCACTTCCCCCCAGAAACCAACTGATTAACTATCCATGGCTTGCCTCAACACCAGATACACTGCAGACCGTGTGTTCTTATGTTTTTAAAGTTCTTCTGTGGCCCATACCTTGAGGCACTCATTGTTCTGGGTGCCTTGGTTCCCCCTCCTCATTTGATACTTTTCTGAGCCTCATGCCACATGACTACCTCTTAGTTCTCCCTGCCTTATGAGTCAGGAGGTTGAGTCTAAGAAGTCAGATTTGTCAGAGCGGCTGTGGTAAGCACGAGATTGGGAATTCAGCTCAGAGACATCTCAAGCTGGTGCTCCCATCGTGAATCTTCCCAGCGTCCCTAGGAGCTGGAGAGGCTCCAATGACTACATGTCCTCCCTGCCTCCTCTGTCCCACACATGCAGAGAAGTTGCCAGAGCAACCGCCCACATCATGAATGACTTTTCCAACACTTCCAACTGCGGTGACTTTTAATTTTTAAAAAACTGTCAAGATGATTTTTTAAAAAATTATTTTTTTATCATACAAGATGACTGAACTGCAACCTCACCTCTCTCTTCTCTTCCCAGTCACATCCAGCACATCTCCCCAACTAGGCACAAACTCTCATGTCAGGGCATGTCAAGGCAACCCAGCGGGAAGAAAAGGGTCCCAAGAATAGACAAGAGAATCAGAGACATCCTCACCCCCTCATTAGGAGTCCAACAAAAACCACTAAATAAACAATCGTAGCATGTGTGCAGCAGATCCATCATGGACTCGTGCAGGTTCTCTGATTGCTTCTGCCATTGTCCTGAGCTCCTATGAGCCCTGCTTAGTGGGTTCTATGGGTGGAATTCTTGCGTCCTTGACCCCTATAACTCCTATAATCCTTCTGCCCCTCTTTTCATGGGGTTCCCTGAGTTCTGCCTAATGCTTGGTTGTATGTATCTGTATATCCTCCCATCAGCTGCTAGAGAAAGCCTCACTGGTCTATATACCCATCATTGACTTTCATTCTGCCTGCTTTCCTGCGGTATTTCATTCACTTCTTTCTTTCCTTTTTAATTTTTTTTCCGAGCCTTGTTTGAATCTATGCTATGTCTCTGAGCCATCCAGCTTCTGGATCCTGGCCATCCAGGCAGTATCAGGCATGGTCTTGCGCTTGTGGCTTGGGCATTAAGTTAGACCGGCCTTAGCTGTTCCCATAATCCGTGAGCCACCCTTGCCTCAGTGCATCTTGCAGGCAGGACAGGTTTTGTGTCCAGGGTTTTGTGGCTGGGTTGCACCACTGGGAGCCAAGCCTGGTTAAAGAAGGTGGTCACTACAGGCTTCCTATCCTCCATTGCCAGGAGTCCTTGATAGGTCGCCCTCATATGTTCCAGGAAGTTCCCACTGCAGTAGGTTTTCACAGTGCCTCCTAAATGCTCACCCATCTTCCTCCCTCCCAACCTCCCTCCCCAACCTGTGCCTCCCTGTTCTCATCTCCATCCTCCCCAGGCCACGCACAAAATCTATTTTCTCTTCCCACATAAATCTGCGGGTCCCACCTTTATCTGAATTCTCTGGGTCTGTGGATTGTGTTGTCTTTTTCTTAATAGCTGAATCCAGTTATAAGTGAGCACATATCATATTTGTGTTTGGGGGGTCTGGGTTGCTGGGTTAGGGTGAATTTTTTCTTGTTTCATCCACTTGCCTGTAAATTTCATGATGTCATTTTTTCTAATAACCAAGTAATACTCCATTGTGTAATTTTATCACATTTTCTTTATTCTTTGTTTGATGGTCAAGGTGATTTTTATGAGATGTATAAGAATCCTATTATTTTAAGGAGTAAATATGTTCATAATGATGGAGAAAAGGTTACAGATTATAATTACTCTTGGTCCCTAAGAAGAAATGAATAATTTTATTTTACAGATGAGAAAATTAAGGCCCAGTGAGATTTACAAGCCAGCAATGTCTAACTATAAAGCCTTGGTTCCTAATTGCCTTTTAAAAAATGGTTTCCTGGGGCAAACTGAATGGCTCAGTAGTTAAAAGCATTTGCTGCACCATCCTAATGACCTTAGATTGATTCCTGAGATACACACTGTATGAAGAGAGAAGAGATTCCCACAAGTTATCCATATTTCCTTTCTGGGGAGAGTGTTTCTGCCTTTGAAGTTCTTTGCTTTTAAGCAGGAAGACATAATTCTATCTTTCAGACTGGACTAGAAATACCAGGTATTGTAGTGTATGCTTGTGATCTAGGCAGAGGCAGAGGTAGAGGCCGAGTTCCTTAGGAGTTACTGGTCAGTTTGCCTAGCCTGATTGGTGAACTACAAGACAAGGAGAGACTTTGACTCAAAAGGCATGGAAAAGGTTCTTAAAGATGACTCCAGAGGTTGTCTTGTCCTTTGCTCTCCACGTCCACATACCCCCATGTACCTCTGCACACACATGTACACATGACCTGCTAGGGAATTAAGCTGTGTTTTGATGGAGAGAGACTTTTATTCTGACCCTTATAAGGAACCCAAAAATGTAGGAGGGCTGCAGTAAGAAGGGACGGGAAGGGTCTTAGCCAAGCTTTTATACACTATGGGTAAGTACAAGCAGATGGAGGGCTTTTCAGAGGGGCTCGATAAATTAACATGCTTCTTCCAAAGTGCCTAAAACCCAGTAAATGCCAGTGCATTTTCCCCTGTTGTCATTATTGCAGCTGTTAGGGACTACTGAGAATCAGCATGTCCTATGAGATGTGTGCATCCCTTTTTGCCCAAACCAGCCCACCCACCGCCCCCACCTGCCTCCGTATTGTCTATCAAAAGCTATAAACTTGGTGTCATGGCTGGCACATCACTATCCCTCATTTCTTAAACTGGAATTAATCACTTTTGGAGAGGAATGGAGCATTGAGTTCCAATGCTCACATCACTACACCAGTTAGGTTTTCTAGGTTACCTTTACAATGTTACTGAGAGTTCTGTACACTCAGGAGCTTCATGGAAACTTTGTTTAGTTGCCAATGAGTAACTTATTGTCAGAGCTTTAAAACTGTCAGTACCCTCCATTGTTAATATGAGAAGAGACTTGTAACCTCCGGACACTTCTGCCCCCTTCTGCATGTGCAGTAAATTGTAATCCTGGACACAGTTGCACTGTTGCTAGTTAAAGCCCTTCCACTGGTGCCCTTACTAGGCTATTCATTGCTACCTATGAATTACATGGACCCTTTGGCATATTAACCATGTGGAATGACTCTGGCAGGTACTCCTGTCTCCTTTGGATGTTTTGTGATGAGAGGTTGCATAAGGCAACCCCTTTCTCTAGCCAGTATGTTCTTCTTACTCTGGACGCCATGACTTCATGACCCTTATGGTATTAGAGCTTGTTACTGGGGGCGAGTAGGGGGAAGGAAATTAGTATTTGTGTGAATGCCCTAAGAGACTACCTTATAAAGCCACACAGGTGACCCTCACAACACACTCTCTACCCAGAATGTGCTGTTTATTTAGCACTCCACCTTAGAGTACTTACCTTTTCTTTCTTTTTTTTTTCTTGGATATTTTTTTATTTACATTTCAAATGTTACCCCTTTCCTCCACTCAACCACCAACTCCTTTCCACCCCCCAACCCTAACATACCCCTACACTGAGGGTCTAGCCTTTGCAGGACCAAGGGCTTCTCCCTTTGGTGCCCAAAAAGGACATCCTCTACTACATATGCAGGTAGAGACAAGGGTCTGTCCATGTGTAGTCATTGGATGGTGGTTTAGTTCCTGGGAGGTCTGGTTGGTTGATATTGTTGTTCTTACGGGGTTGTAAACCCCTTCAACTCCTTCAGTCCTCTCTCTAACTATTCCAATGGGGACCTTGTTCTCAGTTCAATGATTGGCTGCAAGCATTCCCCTCTGTATTTGTCATGCTCTGTCAGAGCCTCTCAGGAGACAGCTATATCAGACTCCTTTCAGTAAGCACGTCTTGACATCAGCAATATTATCTGGATTTGGTGGCTGTGTGTGTGTGTGTGTGTGTGTAAATATATATATATATATATATATATATATATACATATATATACATATATATATACATACATACATACATATATATACATATATACATATATATATATATATATATATATATATATGTTGAATCCCCAAATGGGGCAGGCTCTAAATGGCCATCCCTTCAGTCTCTGCTTCATACTTTGTCTCCATATCTCCTCCTATGAATATTTTTGTTTTCCTTTCTAAGGACTAGTGCATGTGCACTTTGGTCATCCTTCTTTTTGAGCTTAATGCGGTTTGTGGATTATATCATTGGGTAATCTGAGCTTTTGGGCTAATATCCACTTATCAGTAAGTGCATACCATTGTATTTTTTGTGATTGTACCTCACTCAGGATGATATTTTCTATTCCATCCATTTGCCTATAATATATATTGTTTTTATATATATATTCCATTGTATAGATGTACCATATTTTCTGTATCAATTTCTTTATTGATGGACATCTGGGTTCTTTCCAGCTTCGGGCTGTTATAAATAAGGCTGCTATGAACATAGTAGAGCATGTGTCCTTTTACTATGTTGGAGCATCTTTTAGGTATATGCCCAGGCGTGGTATAGCTGGGTCTTCAGGTAATGCTATGTCCACTTTTCTGAGGAACCTCCAGACTGATTTCCAGAGTGGTTGTACCAGCTTGCAATCCCACTAACTATGGAGGAGAGTTCCTCTTTCAACACATCCTTGCCAGCATTTGTTGTCACCTGAGGGTTTTTTTTGTTGTTTTTGTTTTTTTGTTTGTTTGTTTGTTTTTTTAATCTTAGCCGCTCTGACTGGTATGAGGTGGAATCTCAGGGTTGTTTTGATTTGCATTTCCCTTATGACTACAGATGTTGAACATTTCTTTAGGTGTTTCTCAGCCATTCAATGTTCCTCAGCTAAGAATTCTTTGTTTAGCTATGTACCCCATTTTTTAATAAGACTGATTCTTTGGAGTGTAACTTCTTAAATTCTATACATTGGATATTAGCCCTCTTTCAGATGTAGGATTGGTAAAGATCTTTTCTCAATCTGTTGGATACTGGTTTGTCTTAATGACAGCATCCTTTGCCTTACGGAAGCTTTGCAATTTTATGAGGTCCTATTTGTCAATTCCTAATCTTAGGGCATAAACCATTGGTGTTTTATTCAGGGAATTTTCCCCAGTGCCTATGTGATCAAGGCTCTTTCCCACTTTTTCTTCTGTTAGTTTAAGTATATCTGGTTTTATGTGGAGGTCCTTGATCCACTTAGACTTAAGCTTTGTACAGGATGATAAGAATGGATCGATTTGCATTCTTCTTCATGCTGACCTCCAGTTGAACCAGCACCATTTGTTGTAAATGCTGTCTTTTTTCCAATGCATTTAGATCCTTTGTCAAAGATCAAGTGACCGTACATGTGTGGGTTCATTTCTGGGTCTTCAGTTCTATTCCACTGATCTACCTGCCTGTCTCTGTACCAATACCATACAGTTTTTATCACTATTGCTCTGTAACACTGCTTTAGGTCAGAGATGGTGATTCCTGCAGAAGTTCTTTTATTGTTGAGAATAGTTTTTGCAATCCAAGTTTTTTTTGTTATTCCAAATGAATTTTAAATTGTTCTTTCTCACTCTATGAAGAATTGAGTTGGAATTTTGATGGGGATTGCATGGAATCTGTAGATTGCTTTTGGCAAGATGGCCATTTTTACAGTATTAATCCTGCCAATCCATGAGCATGGGAGGTCTTTCCATCTTCTGAGATCTTCAATTACTTTCATCAGAGACTTGAAGTTTATGTCATATAGATCTTTCACTTACTTGGTTATAGGCACACCAAGGTATTTTATATTATTTGGGACTATTGTGAAGGGTGTAATTTCCCTAATTTCTTTCTCCGCCTGTTTATCCTTTGATTAGAGGAAGGCTATTGATTTGTTTGAGTTAATTTTATACCCCGCCACTTTGGTGAAGTTGTTTATTAAGGTTAGTAGTTCTCTGGTGAAACTTTTAGGGTCAGGAAATAGTGATATTTTTTTGACTTCTTCCTTTCCCCATTTGTATCCTTTTGAATTCCTTTTTGTTGTCTGAGTGCTGTGGCTAGGACTTCAAGTACTATATTCAGTAAGTAGGGAGAGAGTGGGCAGCCTTCTGTAGTCCCTGATTTTAGTGGGATTGCTTCAAGTTTCTCACCATTTAGTTTAATGTTAGCTCCTGGTTTGCTGTACATTGCT
The DNA here is from genome assembly GCF_011064425.1 of Rattus rattus. Classification (NCBI taxonomy): domain Eukaryota; kingdom Metazoa; phylum Chordata; class Mammalia; order Rodentia; family Muridae; genus Rattus; species Rattus rattus. The sequence goes on from NC_046170.1 coordinate 164,161, forward strand.
TTCCCTATGTTTAAGTATGAGCCTGGAATTCCTGATCTTTCCAATACTTTTAACCTGAAGGGGTGTTTAATTTTGTCAAATGCTTTCTCAGCATCTAATGAGATGGTCATGTAGTTTGTTTACTTTGAGTTTGTTATATAGTGGATTCCCTCGATGGATTTCTGTATATTGAATTATCCCTGCATTCCTGGGATGAAGCCTACTCAATGATGTCGGATGATTGTTTTGGTATGTTCTTAGATTTGGTTTGCCAGAATTTTATTGAGTATTTTTGCATCAATATTCATATGGGAAATTGTTCTGAAGTTCTCTTTCTGTGTTGGATCTTTTCGTGGTTTAGGTATAAGCATAATTGTAGCCTCATAGAAAAATTGAGTGTTCCTTCTGTTTCTATTTTGTGAATAATTTGGACAGTATTGGTATTGAGGCATCTGGAAGGTCTGATAGATTCTGCACTAGACCCATCTGGGCCTGGGCTTTGTTTTCGTTGGGAGACTTTTAATAATTGCTTCTATGTATTTAGGAGTTATGGGGTTGTTTAGATGATTTATCTGAACCTGATTTAGCTTTGGTGCCTGTTATTTGTCTAGAATATTATCCATTTCCTCCAGATTTTCAAGTTTTGTTGAAATAGGCTTTTGTGGTAAGATCTGATGTTTTTTTTTTTTAATTTCCTCAGATTCTGGTGTTATTTCTGATTTTGTTAATTTGGATACACTCTTTGTGCCCTCTGGTTTGTGTGGCTAAGGGTTTATCTATCTTGTGGATTTTTCTCAATGAACCAGCTACTGGTTTTGTTGATTCTCTGTATAGTTTTTTTTTTTTTTTTTCTTACTTGGTTGATTTCAGCCCTGAGTTTGATTATTTCCTGCCATCTATTCCTTTTGGGTGTATTTGCTTCTTTTTGTTTTAGAGCTTTTAGGTGTACTGTGAGCTCCTAGTGTATGTTCTCTCCAGTTTCTTCTGAGAGGCAGTCAGAGCTATGAATGTCTTTCTTAACACTGCTTTCATTATGTCCCATAAGTTTGGGTATGCTATGCCTTCATTTTCATTAAATTCTAAAAAGACTTTAATTTCTTTCTTTATCTCTTGCTTGACCAAGTTAGTGAGTAGAGTGTTGCTCAACTCCCATGTATACGTGGTCTTTCCATCACTTTAGTTGTTATTGAAGACCAACTTTAGTCTGTGGTGATCTGATAGGATGAATGGAATCATTTCAAATTTTCTGTATCTGTTGAAGCCTATTTTTGTGACCGATTATATGGTCAGTTTTGGAGAAGGTACCATGAGGTGCTGAGAAGAGGGTATATTCTTCTGTTTTAGGATGAAATTTTCTATAGATACCTGTGAAACCCATTTGTTCTACAATTTCTTTTAGTTTTTCTGTGTCTCTGTGTAGTTTCTGTTTCCATGATCTGTACATTGCTGAGTGGGGTGTTGAAGATTTCCACTATTATTGTGCAATGTGTGCTTTGACCTTTAGTAAGGTTTCTTTTACAAATGTAGGTACCCAGGCATTTCGAACATAGACATTCAAGATTAAGAGTGCATGTTGGTGGTTTTTTGCTTTTGTTTTTGTTTTTGTTTTTGTTTTTTTTTTATGAATATGAAGTGTTCTTCCTTATCTTTTTTGATAACTTTTGGTTGAAAGTTGATTTTATTCAACGTTATAATGTCTACTCCAGCTTGTTTCTTATGACTATTTGCTTGGAAAATTGTTTTCCAGCCTTTTACTCTAAGGTAGTGTCTGTCTTTGTCACTAAGGTGTGTTTCCTGCATGCAGCAAAATGCTGGGTCCTCTTTACCTATCCAGTCTGTTATTCTATGTCTTTTTATTGGGGAATTGAGTCCATTGATGTTAAGAGATATTAAGGAATAGTGGTTGTTGTTCCATGTTATTTTTGTTGTTAGAAGTGGAATTATGTTTGTGTGATACCTTCTTTTGCGTTTGTTGCAAGAAGATGAGTAGGGCTCGATTTGTGGAAATATATTGTTTAAATTTGTTTTTTTCGTGGAATATTTTGGTTTCTCCATCTATTTTAGTTGGGAGTTTTGCTGGATATAGTGGCCTGGGCTGGCATTTGTGCTCTCTTAGGGTCTGTATGACATTTGACCAGGATCTTCTGGCTTTCTTAGTCTCTGGTGATAATTCTCGTGTAGTTCTGATATGTCTGCATGTATATGTTACTTGACCTTTTTCCCTTACTGCCTTCAATATTCTTTCTTAGTTTTGTGCATTTCGTGTTTTGACTATTATGTAATGGGAGGAATTTCTTTTTTCGTCCAATCTATTTGGAGTTCTGTAGGCTTCTTGTATGTGTATGGACATTTCTTTCTTTAGGTTAGGGAAGTTTTCTTCTATAATTTTGTTGAAGATATTTACTGGTCATTTAAGTTAGGAGTCTTCACTCTTTTTTATATCTATTAATCTTAGGTTTGACCTTCTCATTGTGTCCTGGATTTCCTGGATGTTTTGGGTTAGGTGCTTTTTGCATTTTACATTTTCTTTGATGGTTGTGTCTATGTTTTCTATGGTGTCTTCTGCCCCTGAGATTCTCTGTTCTATCTCTTGTATTCTGTTGGTGATGCTTTCGTCTGTGACCCTTGACCTCTTTTCTATCTCCAGTGTTGTCTCCCTTTGTGATTTCTTTATTGTTTTTATTTCCATTTTCAGATCCTGGATTGTTTTGTTCAATTCCTCCACCTGTTTGGTTGTGTTTTCCTGTAACCCTTTAAGGAATTTTTATGTTTCCTTTATAAGGGCTTCTACTTGTGTACCTGTGGTGTCCTGTATTTTGTTAAGGGAGTTATTCATGTCCTTCTTAAAATCCTCTACCATTATCATGAGATGTGATTTTAAATCCAAATCTTGCTTTTCCTGTGCATTGGTATATCCAGTATTTGCTTTGGTGGGAGAGCTGGGCTCTGATGATACCAAGTAGTCTTGGTTTCTGTTGCCTCGGTTCCTGTGCTTGCCTCTCATCATCAGGTTGTGTCTGGTGTTAGCTGGTCTTCCTGTCTCTGACAGTGCCTTGACCCTCCTGTAAGCCTGTATGTCAACATTCCTGCAGACCCACTGTCTCCCAGCAGGTTCTAGGTACAGAGAACACTGTGGAACCAGGTCAGCCCTGGCTGCGGGCAGAAACTGGAAGGGTCCCGTACCAGCCTGCTCCTGGGTTCCTGTGTCCTGAGGGCTCCAGTCAGGTCCCTTGGAACAGAAATGGTGGTCTTACCTATGCTCTCAGGTATTTCAATGCTCCTGGCGACTGGCTTTCAGCTCGGGGCTCAGGCAGAGACTGGAAGGATCCTGCCCCTGACTGCTCATAGGTTCCTCTGTCCAGAGGGCTCTTAAGTGGTTTCCTCTTGGGCCAGGACTATGAGCAGAAGTGGTGGTCTCCCCTGAGCTCTCAAGGTTGTCCACACTTCTGAGAGTCCAGCTTCTCTCCTCCACAGGATTTGCATAGAGAGAGCTGTGGAACCTGTTTCAAGGCCTTACCTTTTCTATCAGGTTCCAGGTTGTGATGTTTTGTTTGTTTGTTTGTTTTTAAACTTTTCCCATAGGCAAACTACACACACATCTTTTATTTTACATCAGTGATAAATATCATCTCCCCTCCTAACTTTCATTTGTAACCACCTCTTTAATGCCATATATCAAGTATTTCCATGATTTGTTTGAGCTCTAAAATCTCAATCAGTTGAGCTTTGACACTGCTGATGTTGACATACTGGGAACAGGAAAGTATCTTTTATGGACTTCCAGCTTGACCAGCAAATTTTGCTTTCCCATTGACAATGTTTGATATCAACACTTAAGAGCTCTGATTAAGTCAATGTTAACAGCTTCCATTGTGCTGATAAGTTAAGGCTCTTAGAGGTAAACTGACTTCCTAGACCTCAGGCAGCTTGGTGAAAATGTTAACAAGTTCTATGCTCAAATTTTTGTTTCAACAAGCCATATTTCTCTCATTAGATCGAATGACCATGGGCTTTTGCAAGCATTGACATCTCTGATCTAAGTGAAAGGCAATGTTGAAGGTAAAGTTTGAGGCCAGACATAGGCAAAACTAAGGATCTGCACATTCACCAAACTATTCTTGAACACCAACCATGAGGGATATTACCACAGTGAAAAAGAACATTTTTCCAACCTCCAAGTGTTTCTGTCAAATCCAAAAGACAGAGATGGAAAATTAAACAGAGTGTGTTAGTGTAGTGTGATTGAGAGAGTGAGATAGCTCACTTCAAGAACTCCAGCCTTACCTGAAGCATAGAGGAGATGCCTCCTAGATGACCGTGGCATTCAAGGAAGAAGTATAAAGAAAGGTAAGATGGGGAGAGCAGTAGAAATTAATGTGTGTTCTGGGAAGATGAGCCAATTATAATAAATGTATCTGCTATGCCTACCTTACCCTCTTTCTCCTAAAGATTCCTTCGTTTTCTAGCTTTCCTGTGGTTTTCTTTCTAAATACAAACTCATTCACATGCCTCCTTTACCGCCAATTGAACGCTCAGATTTAATTGATTATGAATTAAGTTGGGCACTTAGGCGACATTCAGGCCTGGGCTCATGTGGAGATTAATTTATTCCTGTAGCCTCACAGTTCTGTGATGCATCCAAGTGACTCACATCTATGTTAAAAATAAAACTGAGAGTCAGGGCAATCTAATTAGATGGCTTAACCCAGCACCATGGCTCTCAGTCTTCACCGAGCTCTCCTGCTTTGATAGTTACCAAAATAGATGGATAAGTTAATCAAAGGTCTGATTAAATAGCACAGCTATGCAGCATGAAGTTCTGATTGCCAGGTTTCAGTGCAGGCAGACTCTCTGGGGAGGGAAGAAATGCAGCTGGGTTCCAAAGGCCAGGGTTTACATGAGGAAGAGTTTTATAAAGCCCATCGGAGGGAATTGCTTGCTGAGGTCTCTAATCTTAATGTGATAGCTGTCTGGAAAGCTAATTCCAGATAGGGAAATAAGAGGTAGATTGGGGGAAACAAAAAATAAACTAGAACCTTCCTCTAGCAGATTCTTGGTATAGGTGCGAGTGTGAGGGTGCATGCATTTGGAATCCAGAAAGTGATGTGAGGTGGCTTCCTCCATTGTTCTCCACTTTATTTTTGAGGTCTCTCTGAACCTAGAACTCATCAATTCAGTTAGGCTGGTCAGTGAGGTCCAGGGAATCATTCATCTCTGTTCCTCCATTTTCCCAGCACTGGGGTTACTGTTGTATTCATGCCTAGCTATGTGGGGTATAAAGATCCAAACTGAGGTACTCCTGATTGCTCAGCAAACACTTTACTCACTGAGTGATCGTCTCAGCCCCTCCCACAACAGATTCTAATAGCTGGTTTATATCATACTTGTGTCTGGTGTAGTTGGAGGTATTGGATGGTCACTGTCATGTACTGCTCCCTATTCACCTGACCCAAGCTTGCCTTTTTCCTCTATCATCTCTAAGGTATTCTACTGACCAGTATTTAATTTCTGTCCACTATTAACACTATGGCTATGCTAATACTGGTAGGCATATATGTCCATCATCCTTTCCCTTCTCCTTGTCCCCATAAGCTCTTCATTAGGTGCCCACTGGTTTGCCCTGAGTGATGCCTATTAGGTGCTGGGAGGACTAGAGGATGGAAAGAATGTGATGTGTGTTCAGATCCAGTCTTGTGATTTGCCACACGTATGATGTTCCCCTCAATTGGAGGTTACTTCTAGATCGAAGCAGCCTAACACTGTGTGGCTATCTTTTCTGAATGGTAACAACTGCTGGCCTGGCACTGCATATTGCAAGGTGAGAACATTCTTACCTTCCTTGACCTTCACTGAGTAACAATGACTGCCTTTAATTCTGCAAACATTGCAAAATTAGTCCTTTTGAAAGTAACCTTTTCTTCCCAAGTTCATAGTTTGAGTGCGATGTCTGTTTCTACCCATGAAGTGAATTTTTAGAAGGAAGTATATTTTCTCAATAGAAGAAGGTCAGAGAAGCCAGGAATGGCAATTAAATGATGATAATGGATCTTGAATGCAGGTGCAGCCAATGCTAACAGACCAAGGGTTTATGTTGTTATATATGACAGGCTTCCTGCCCCTTAACGCAGTATGAGTGGAGAGACATGAAATTGGGGAGTTCATTCAGTTGCCAAATTGCTTGCCCTGTGAGCAGTTGGGCATGTGGCAGTTGCTCAGAAACTACAACTGAAAACCCAGACACCTTGGTGCTTCTTTGAAATTTCAGTGCTGGGTGAGATGGAGGGGGTATAGATCCCTGAGCTTCACTAAAAACCAGCCTCGCCTAATTGGAAAAAATCAAGGTTGTGATAATCCCTGCTTCAACAACAAGGTAAACAGTGCCTGGAAGAATTATACCTGAGGTCGAGCTCCGGCTCCCACAAGGTGAATGCGTGTGAACTCCCTCCTACATATGTGCATATTCATGAAGAATAGCTTGGTGAGTACTTGTTCTGAGGGGACTGAATCAGAAAGAGGATGGAAATTCGTAATTGCCGTGCGTCCTCTGTGTGTCAGAAACTAATTGGAGCTCCCTGTTTATTTTGGTGCCGGTCATCAAACCCAGGGCCTTCTGTATGCTTGACAAGTACCCTAGCAGTGTGAGTCACCCTCTATCTCCCTTAATTTTTACATGAATCTGGGACCATCTCCATTTTACCGAGAAGGGATCATAGGCTTCGATTAAATAGCTTCTGTTTGTGGAATCCAGGCTTGAATTCCTGTGTTGTTGGTTTTCTTTCTCTCTTCCGTCCCGCCCGAGTAAAAGACGACATATTATAAACACGGAGGCTGGTCTTCCTCGTGAAATGGGCACATGTTGTTGAGTTCTGGGAGTCTTCTTTTTTCATGGCCGTGGCTCTTGTGTTTTAAGCAGAGGGCAAGGCAAACCTAAGAACCAAGAATATCAAGACTGATGTTTTCATATGCTCTACAAACATTAAGGAATTATAGACAGAGTGGGTTTGAGAGATACAGTAAGTCCTAGGAGCTCCCACATGAGTGGTTTCTTATCCTTCTCCTTGGGCACCCTTTACCCTCCTAATACCATATGCAGAATCCCTATGCTGGCATTGCTTTGTGTCCTTCCCAAACCAAGCTGCCTGCCTTCCTTTGCTGATGAGTATACGGACACTTCCAGCTGTCCATTTAATTTTATTGCACTGCGGTGAAATTTCTGTGGAAACACATTCCTACTATTAGATTTAAAATTTATTATTTTTTCAAATTACAATATAGTTATATAATTTCTCTTCCCTTTCATTCCTCCAACACCTTTCATATATAGCCCCTTGGTCTTTCTCAAATCCATAGCCTCTTTTAATTAGTATTACATATGTATGTGTACATATACATATTTGTACATATACATGCATATATGTATATGCAAATATGTGTTTGTACATTTCTATAACACCATATATATACGTATATATACATATATATATATACATACATACACACACACAAATACATATCACACATATACCTGTTCAGTCTGTATAATGTTGCTTATGCATATATGATTTCAGGACTGACTATTAGTCACTTGGTGTGGTGGTGTGTGTGTGTTTTTCACTGTTTTCAGACTTTCTTAGATGCCTGTAGCTCTCTGTCTAACGTCGGGTGCCCATAGCATTTCCCCCTTCCGTGTTGGCATTTCTATTCGTGTTGTTTTTGATGTATTCTTTAGACAGCCATGTCATGGAGACTTCATGGTGTGGCTTCCCTGACACTCATAGATGCAATGTCACTGTAGCCTTCCCGGTCCGTTAGCGCTTACAGTCTTTCCACTACCATTCCACAATGTACCCTGAGGTTTAGGTGCAGAAGTTGTGTTGTAGTTGAATCAGTTGGTGATGGGTGCCGTAAAAAATAATTTTCTCTGTAGTTTGAAAAGTCCTGGTTTTCGGTAATGGTCTCCCTCTGTTCGAAGAGTGAGAGCTACACTTATCTGTGAGTATACGGATGAATATTTAGAATGCAGTTAGGAATTTTGCGAGTTTAGTAGAGTAGTTTAGGTGCTCTCCAGGAACCATGGCCTCACTAACCAGGTATTTAGTTAGTTTTCCAATATCAGGTACAATTTCCTCCTCGTTGCGTGAGCCTTAAGTCTCGAATAGTGAGTTATTTGTTGTCACCAAGATATTCATGCCACAATTACACTCTTAGTCATACAAAATTGCTGATAGTTTTTGTCCTTCATAGGCGTCGTCACTCTAGGCTCCTTCACCTCTTTGGTAGCTTGAGTTAATTAAGACTGGACCTATGGGAATAAGCTTTCAGGTTAGATCTAGCTCAGATACTCCAGGTTCTATATCTTTAGCAATACACACTTACTGTCTATCGCTGGGGAGCAATCAAGAACAAGAAAAGTAGCCTGTATGTAATGTTTTGGGAGTTTCTTGAACTTTTTGGTCAGAGAGCACAAATGGGATCTCCTCATACTTGGTGTTGGGGTTTTTGTTAGCCTATGGCTATTGGAGGAAGCATTATCAGCCCAGAAAAAAAAATTTGCATTTAAACTACATACATGTATGTATGTTCTCCTTCCCCTTTTGCACGGATCTCCCTAATGTAAATCCTTCTTTCTATTTTTTTCCCATTTCCTCCTTAAAATCCATTGCACCTTGCCATTCCTCTCTCACTCTCTCTTTACACCCTGGTCTCTTTTTCCGTTTCTGGGTTCTGCTGTTGTTCCAGGTTATACAGTCACCTCTGAGGACTTGTAGGAGCTTCAGATGTCAAAGAGCATTGTGACGTTTGTTTACAGGGTTTGGGCTACTAATTTACTATATATTTTTCTAGTTCCATTCATTTACCTTCAAATGTTGTAATTTTTCTTTATAGCTGAATGTGGATATGTGCGCTATACTTCCATTAGCCATCTGTTAGTCAACAGATCTTTAGATTGCTTCAATCTTCTAGCTATTGTGAGTAGCATTGAGACGGGTCTCTCACTTGGTAGCCCAGACAGGACTTTGTCCATTAGTGGTCTTCAAGCCTCTGCCTCCCAGGTTCTATGATTATATGTGAGAGCCACCTATGCTCAACTCTTAAGACCAGTGTGTTCTAAACTGACTTAGAAGGACAAAGGAGATGAATATTGTTTGGATTTCTAAGGTCCTGGCTCCATTCTCATTGTATTGTATTGTATTGAAGTTGTATTGTAATTGTTAATGTGTTGAAAGTACAATGTGGACCATGGGTCACATGAAGACCCCCTCCACAAAATGTTCTTTGCTTTTTCTCTCACAATGGTCATCACAAATGACCTGTGCAGATGAGAACTTTATCAAAGCTGTGTCTAATTTTCAGGCCAGCACTATGGCTACAAGTACCATGAAAATTTGTACCTTGCAGCTAATGCTATACAACGTTGGTCGTGCCCTTTCTGTCATGTGAGCCCAGCAACCCTGAGATAATTGACATAGGTCTATCTTCCATTGACCAACATTATACAGATTCTGACCATGTCCTCCTATTCAGTAAGGAGGCATTCATACCAATTTAGTCTGTTATAATATTAAAATAGAGAAAAGCATAAACAAGAAAAATACATTGAGGTATCCTTAGTGGCACATAAGTTTCATGAATTGAAGAAATACCATGAGGTGCTGAGCTGTTTTCTTTCTCCTTTTTTCCACATATTTATTTTCTTCAGTGGGTTCATGTAACTTTGCTAATAGTAATAAAGCCAGTCTTTAAGATTTCAGCATAGAATTTGTACTTAATTGTTTCACAACCAATATTTTAGGCCTCCCTTCATTTAAATGCACTTTTATTCCCAGAAAAACCTGATATGTTGGAACTAAATGAACAGATCTTTAACGAGCGTTCATTGATTTATTTAACAAATTTTTATTGGATCGTATTCTGTCTCACCACAGTTTATAATAAAAGCAAAGAACCCATTTGCTAACTTTTCCCCCCTTTTCTTCTTTTACAAACTCACTCTCCTTCTCCGTTCTGTCCTGTCTAGTCTGAAGTGTCCTGGATTCCCAACAAACATTACTCTGGGATTTATGGCCTGATGAAGCTGGTACTGACCAAGACCCTACCTGCCAACCTGGAGAGAGTCATTGTCCTAGACACCGACATTACCTTTGCAACAGACATCGCAGAGCTCTGGGCTGTGTTCCATAAGTTCAAAGGTAGGAACTAGCAAACCAACCGTGCTGGTGTTTACAATTTTATTTTATTTATTACCAGTCTGTGTGTGTGTGTGTGTGTGTGTGTGTGTGTGTGTGTGTGTGTGTGTGTGTGTGTGTGGTGTGTGTGTGTGTGCACACCTGTGCCTGTGTCTATGTCTGTCTGTCTGAGTGTCTTTGTATATCGATGTGACTTCATGTTTTCACAGATGCATGTGCCGTAGAGTACATGTGGATCTAAGTACAAATTTTGGCAGTCAGTTCTCTCCTTCCACTTTGAATGGCAGAGGTTAAACTCAGGTGGCCAAGCTTTCAGGCCAAGCACTTTAATTCCCTGAGCCATCACCTCAGTCAGTGTTTTTATTTTTAATGTAGAACCTTGCATGTCCCAGGCAAGCATTCGGCCAGTTAGCTGTACCCCACCCAGCGTTTTACATCTGAGGAAGGATGTGAGTTTATGGAGAATATTAATAAGAAAGCACAAGTGTGGAAGTCAACTCTATTATAATTTCAGAAAAGTAAGAGTAAAACTGAAAGTTCTATTTCTTTAGTGATTGAAGATTGGATGCATGTTCATAGGACAGCCCATTTTAGGTGACTGCATAGTCAGTAAATAATCAGCTATGGTTTTTTATGCACATGATAAAGTGTTGATAAATATTTGTGTGTATATTTTGAAACTTATTTTTCCTGTTATTAAAACTAGATTTTCTTTTGATATAATATATTCTGACTACAGTTTCTCCTCCCTCTGTTCCTATCAATTTTTTCCACCTGCTCTTCTCTCTGGGTCCACCTCCTTTCTGTGTCTATTAAAAAGCAGGCTTGTGAACGGGATTCTTGGGGGGATGGCGGTAGGGGTGGGGGGAGGGGAACACCCATGGAGAAGGGGAAGGGGAGGGTTAGGGGGATGTTGGCCTGGAAACCGGGAAAGGGAATAACATTTGAAATGTAAATAAGAGATACCCAATTTAATAAAGATGGAGGGGAAAAGCAGGCTTGTAAAGATAATAAAATAAAAATAATACAGTAAGATAAAAAAAACTAACACATTATAATAGGATGATACAAACATATAGAAAGCAAAGAACAAAAATAGGTGCACACACACACATACACACACAAATATAGCTGCAGAAACCCATTTGTTTACATACTCAGTAATTTCATAAAAACACAAAAGTGAATTCCACAATAATAAATAAAAGAATATAAAAACATAAACCAATAAAGGAAAGCCCTGATGTCAGGCTGCTTGTCTGCCTTGCTGTTGGGGGTGTTACTGCTACTCAGAGGATGCAGAATGCAGTCCATGATAGGGGTCTCAAGGTGTCTTTTCCTGAGGAACCAGAAGGGTTACATCCCCAGGATCTCTGATGTGGCCAGAATGAAAGGTTCTGTGGGACTCTGGTCTGACCAGAATGGCCAAAGTGTTCCAGCTTCCTTGCAGGGCATGTCGCTGTGGTTTTTCCCACTACCTTGCATAGCCAATGCCAGTGGCAGCAGTGGTAGTGGCCAGCAGCAAGTGGCAGAGAACCACAGCTTGGGGGAGCTGCTAGGCAAGCAGGCAGCAGCAACAGGCAGCTAGGAGCCAAAGTCAGACCTACCAAGCAGGAAGTGGCTGCAGTCAAGCAGTGGCACCCAGCTTGTTTGGTTGGATCAAGGTACAACAATGAATGCTTCGGGAAAGAAAGCTCTTCCTCAGAGTATTACAGCTCAGTAAAACAGCCATTCTCAGTTGATTCTTGGTGAAATAACTCATGTGCTTCATTCTATGTTGATAGGGACCTTATAAACATTTCGAGGGTAGGGTGGGCCCCAGGGGGAAATGCTTTCCAGTGGCTCAGTCTGTGATGTTAGGGATGCGTTAATTTGATGGGGAAGGACTTCCGGTGTTGTCCCTACGTGACTGATTATCATGGCCCTCCCGATGGGGAATAGTGGTTACACTGTTCCAGAACACGTAGAGCTAAGAAGGGAGCTGGCCACACACCGACTGTTCTCAGTTCTGAGATTTCCCAGGATGTAGGCTTGCTCCCCCTTACCAGCTCTTCTGTCTGGTGGCACAAGTCCACCTGCCCCACACCCTGATACAGCATTGTAAGGGAAGGAGCCTCCATTGAGTTTGTTTTCTGTTGGCCATCTAGTGCTGCCATGCTACCTCCCCTTAAGAGTAGATTGTCACCCCAGTGCAGTGCCATCAAGAGAGCAAAATTTTCACTTGCACCTGGTTATCCACGGGGGTAGCGTCCACTTCTCCTCTCAGCTCTGGGACTCAGTCTGCTGAAGCCCCTGAGCAGGCTGTGTGCAGGCTGCCTCAGGCTCCGTGAGTTCATGGCCCTTGTTTCCTTGGTGTCTTCCGTCCCTCTTCTCTGGCTCTTACCTTCCTTCCCCCTCCTCTTCTGCAGTTTTTTCCTGAGACCCGAGGGTAGGAATTGGATAGAGACATCCCATTTAGGACTCAACTTCTAAGACCTCTCGTTCTCTGCGTGGTGTCTGGCTATGGGTCTCTCTGTATTTGTTCCCGTCTGCTACGGGAGGAAGCTTCTCTGACGATGGCTGAGTCAGCCCCTGATGTAATACAGCAGAATGGAATGCTGTGCTCTCCTATCGAACAGTTGTGTTAGATTTTACCCTCAGGGGGTTGGGGATTTAGCTCAGTGGTAGAGCGCTTGCCTAGCAAGCGCAAGGCCTTGGGTTCGGTCCCCAGCTCCGAAAAAAAGAAAAAAGAAAGAAAGATTTTACCCTCAGTCCCTGATCTGTCTATTCTTGGACAACCAGGCAGCACCAGGTATGGGCTCCGTGTCGTGGAGTGAGCCTTAAGCCAACCAAGTATAATTAGATTGGCCCTTCCCTCAGGCTTTGTGCAACCGTTACTCTGGCATTACTTGAAGGCAGGGCACTCGTATAGACTGAAGGATTTGTGTCAAGGTACCACCATTTACTAAAGAGGCGGTTATCAAACTTCCTAATACACTGTGATACAATTTGTCATATTACGGTACCCTACGAGCATAAAATTATTTTCTTTCCTACTTCCTATCTGATACGAGACCCCTGCGAAAGGGCCATTTGACCACCAGGGGGTCACAGCCCATGGGCTGAGAAGCACTGTCCCGATGCAGCTGAGAACAAGGTACCTGCTTTCACAGAGCCTCCGGATAGGCCAGACTCCACTGCATCTTTACTTGTCACTTGTACAGAGTATAAAATACGAGGTTTTCTCTGTGCCCTCTCCACATTTTTTTCCTAAGGAAATGCAGAGGTAAAAATAAAATAGGTAAACTTTTCTGTTCCCCATACATCAATGTCTTTGTGCTTTTTGTCCTTCTAAGTTAGAACTAAGGAAGGTTGTGAGCAAGAAAAAAAAATCTTCAACCCCCCCACCTCCCACACCAGAACCCCACCCCTGAACCCCCACCCCCGGAGAAGCAGAATGCTCTGGTACAAAGGAAAAATTCCCATCTCATCAAGGCAATAGCGCTTAACTCTATTCACTACAAGCATATTGACTGGCCATGTCCAGCTCTGTCCGTTGAAGAACAGGTACAGATCCTCCATGGCTCTCTTTTGAGACAAAGCACAAGAGTGGTCAACATTGCTGATGCTGTAGAAAATCTGGCTATTTAACTTTATCCCACAAAAGTCAGCTAAAGGCTCAGTCCTTACCTCAGCTCTGACCTTTGGGAACTGTCCATATATCTCGACTTCTGCTTCTCTATATCAGGTCGCTTCCTATCCATATAAACAGACTGCACCCTCACCCAGCTTCTATCAGCCACCGGCAGGTTTTTAGATCCTTAGTAGGATCGGACTGCAGCAGTTACAGGAAGATCTTCTGAGGGCATAAATAATAGAGCCCCTTGTGGTTAGCAACTTGATCAGATGCTGCATTTGTTACACCTACCTACCATCTCCCACAGAATCACATGCCAAAGCCTTCCCCAGGCGGTAGTACTGGTTGGGGAGGTGGTAGAGACTACAAGAGGCGTGTCTTTGTTGGGGAATTCAGTTACTGAAAGGACAGTTTGGAAAGATTCACCCTGCTCCAGCCCCTGCCTGGCTCTCTCTACTGCCTGGCCACTGCGAGGTGGGGTTTTAAGTTCTATAAACCAAATATGTGCAATCTCAAACTAAGTAGTAGAGTGATGATGGAAAAAACCTTGACCCTCCCATTTGATAATATATTATTCCAGATGCCAGATACCTTTGACAGTTGGAAATGTTGTCAGAATATAAGGACCCAGGCTCCTTACTTTGACAGAAGTAATGGACAGAAGGAGGAATGGACTCCTGTGAAAGCGGGCGGTTAATGTGCAGCAGGGTGGTAATGAGGGTTATCACAGAAAAGTGACAAATACCTGAGATGTAGGCAGAACAAGTGAGCAAGTGGGTGTGCCTAGAGGGGGGCATAGGCCACTTCCTGAGCACAAGGGGCTTCAGGCACAAACTGCTGTGAGTAGGTAGGGAAGAGGTCAACCTCAGAATGGAGTGACCCAGAAAAGGGCCGGTAACACTTTGGGGCCTGTGGAGGACGATGCAATGTTCCCTTTTATCAATTTGGGGATCTGTTGGCAGACTCTGTCAGAGGTGTGACTTGGTCTGCCTTCCGTTTGTAATGGCTCATCCTTGCCATGCTTGGGTGACCAGAAGGAAGCAAGAAAAATATTTAGCGGACTTCCAGTCATCCTAGTAGGCAATGACATGAGCTTCAACTTGGGTAGAGCATGTGGAAAGCTAGAAGCTTCCGATTTACAACACATTCTAGACATTGAGTCATCCTGAAATTACAGACGATAAGGTAGGAGATGATCCCAGGTGGCTGGACTAGTGTGGTTTCATGGATTACCCTGGGTGGCATAACAGAGGTCAGAGGAAAGGTCAGTCTTTGTTGTAAGACCTGATAAACTCGAGATGGCCAACTGGACATTAGCATGGAGAAGCAACGAGGTGGGCCAAGAGATGAATGTTTATGAAGCAAAGGGAAGTTGAATATTGTCAACTCTTCCTGAAACCAAGGTAGACGTTTTATGCATTTCCAAGTTCAGTAAACTGAGCCCGAGCGCGATTCCATTGCTGTTCTTGTGAGCCACTCACATCGTCCACGTTTGCCTTGTGCTTAGCATTTAGGAAGCGGTCCACAGGTAAACGCATGCCTCACAGCCTTGCATGAAGTGATTACTGCTAATGTCCCCATCTTAGCCATCTGGGAGAGGACGCACGCTGAACTCTAATGTTTAACCCAAGGGCTGAGAACCGAGGTGCAGAACTGAGATTCTATCTCAGTCTACCTTAAATCCTTTGCTCACCTGAGATGGGGAGTAAGACACAGCATTGTGTAGACGGTGCTGTCTCCGGAGATGCCCAAGGACAGAACTCTGGTATAGGTAAGCCTGTTCATTCAGGTAAGAGACATAGTGATGCCGGCACCCAGCTCCTGAATGAATACAGAGCTGTAAAAGAGACTCCGAGTCACAGATGGCAGTGAGTAGATTCACAAAAATCCAAGCGGTGCCCGTGACTGCAGACCGTGCCTATCATCTGAGCGGGGGAAGCAGCTGTGGACTCAGGAGTTGTACGCCTGGACTCTTTGTGGGGAGAAAAGTGAAGGCCATGCTGATAGACACCAGTAACTGTTGCGTTTTTACGTATTTATGTGTTAAACCTTAGTCTCCCTTGTCTTAGTAGAAAGAGGCAAAAGAGGACAGTCAGAACTGATTCATTGACGGAATTTAACAGCAGGGGACTCATGCCCAGCTGGAAGAGACCCAGTTGAGTTTGTCCACCTCTCTTACTATGCAGTGACACAATTAGAAGGCCCTGTCCCTGGAGCAGGGGACTAATGCTTCCCAGGTCCCAGTGTGCCTAGTTTGGGGACTTTTCAAGCTTCAGGAACTGTAATAAATCTATTTATGGGTGATCCAGTCAACGATGTTTTGTTACAGGGGTTCCCTGACTTCTCTGACTCTAAATGAAGTAGGGGTGATGCTAATGCGATCCTTGTGAGATACGCATGAGATAACATGTGCTATTCCCTCCATTCTAAGCTCTCCCTAAGGATTCCTGCCAGAGCCAAGGCAAGCGGGATACCGGGGAGCATCATTGATCTGCATGTGTCCCATTCCTTCACAGCTTGTCCATGGAACCCTTGGGCCAGGACTAGGTTTAAATATAAAATGTCAGATACACGTAACACAAAAGACCCTGGAAGTCTTACTTCGGAAAGGACATTTGGGGAACTTTTAAGCTTCTTTCTAGTCAGGCGCCTCGAAGGAGCTTTCTTCCAGTGTCTCTCAAATCTACTTGTCTTATCTTGCCCGGCTCTCTCACTGCCTGGCCCCGGATGGGACTGGTGGGACAGGAAGAACATAGGAAAGAATGAGACCAAGTTTCAAGTCCCTGCTGGTGGCCTGCTTCTCAGCAGGGTAAGCCTGGGGGTTATTAACTGCTCACAACCCCATCTGTGCAAGAGTAGGCAGAAAATACGGATGTGTCCTGAAGTGGTGGGTTAAGGTTTGAGCGACTCAGTGATCCAGGTATCTCTCGGATCCTCAGAAAACATTGTACCTTGCCATTTGTCTTCTTCCTAGAAGTCTAGTTACCCATTTGAAAGGTGGCATTGATTTTTCTCTTTAGCTGATATAAAAGGAATCAAATTGGAGGTTTCAGGACAGCCATGCAACACCTTGTCTGCCAGGATCTCTTGATTAAAGCTGCCCCTCTCCATTTCCTCTCATTTCGCATTGGCTTTGATGCTCCTATTTTTTTTCTTGGATTTTTTTCTTTTCTTTATTATTTTTTTTGTTTACATTTCAAATGTTATCTGCTTTCCTGGTTTGCCCTCTGGAAACCCCCTATCCCATGCCACCTCCCCCTGCTTCTATAAGGGTGCCCACTCACCTACTCCCTCCCACTTCCGCAGGCCCTGGCATTCCCCTACACTGGAGCATCAGGCTTCAATGCTCCTTAAGCTGTAGAGACGGCTTTGCTGCAGCAAAGAAAAATAGAACCATTAAAAAATGTATAAATTCTCAAAGGGACAGACTTTACAATGACACCTGTAGCCTGCCACCAACTGTGTGACAGTCAGTACAGAAGCTGGAATTCAGCAGGGAAGATTGTTCTTGTTCATCAGTCATACAGTCTAGCTATGAGCCTGAAACATTTCTTTCTAATTTATTTTTGTGACCTCAAAAATCAATAGGGCTCCTACCCAGTTTCCAAAGCTTCTTGGTTTGGGAGGAATGGGGTTTGGCATAAGGTCTTGATATGTTGTCTGTGTGTATCTTTGTGTGTGTATGTGTGTGTATCATGTAGTTGATATGTATTTGATATATATGCTTGATGCATATCAAATAATATATATAATATAATAAATCATATTTATATATCTTTATATCAAATAATAGAAAATATCAAAGGCTTTGAATGTGAAGACCTGGGATTACAAATGTGCACCACCACACTAGCCTTCGTTTGTTTGTTTTTAATGTCTACCTTGGAGTTTGTTACATATTCCTTGGAGAATTCTTACGGTCTTTTGCAACCTTCACTCCTCTCTGCACTTGATACCCTCCTATTCTCTTCCCAATGTGGAAGCAGAAGCTGGCGCTGTGAGTCACTTAGATATTTATGGTGTTCAGAGCAGGTCAGCAGAGGTGCATGTCACCGGAGCAGCGGCAAGAATCGTGTCCCTAGCAGTATCGTTGGAAAGGTTTTTATTATTCTCTCCTTAGCTTTGATGTGACTGTGCTTTTTCTTAGACATCAGAGATACTGTTTTAGCCTTAGAACCGTATTGTTCTTGTTGGTTTCCTTTTTGGTTTTGTTTTGTTTTGATTTGCCCCATAAAAGTGAGAATGTGATGCCTTAATAATTGCCCCAAAGGCTTGCTTTTGTTAGTTACGTCTTATAATGGCTCTGCCCTACACATTATTCAGTAATGGGTAGCTTGCTTCCGTCCCGTCTATGTCCTTTTCCTTGTTATTTTCCTGAGATGCCTGGGAGTCAGGTGATGGACAATTTGCCTCTGTCCCTCCCCACCCCATCTCTTCTCCTCCCTCCCCACTCTTACCTGCTTCCATCCTTCTTCACTGCCTTCCCCTTCTCTTCCTTTTTACATTTCCTCCCCCCCTTCATTTTTCCCTTTGTTTCATTCTCTTATTTCTTCTCAGCCTAGTACTCACTCCCTTTTTCCTCTCTTCTCTCCTGCCTTGCTTTTCATTTTCACAGATCGCCCCCCCCTTCTTGAGGACAAAATTATTTTCTTTCCTCTTTCCAATTAATATATATTGGTACCCCCAGCGTACCAACCCAGCCTGGCCTATCAAGTCACTACAAGGCCAGGCACATCTCCCACCGAGGCCTGAGGCCTGACAAGGGGAACAGGATCCAGAGACAGGTAACATAGTAAGGGGCAGTACCTGCTCTAGTTGTTGGGGGACCTGCATGAAGTCCAAGGTGTACATCTGATGCATATGTGCAGGGTTGGGGGTTTTAGGTCCAGTCCGTGTTGGTAGTTCATTCTCTGGGAGCCCCCATTGGTCCAAGTTACTTGACTCTGTTGCTCTTCTTAGGGGGTCCTTCTCCCTGGTCTATCAATCCTTCCTCCCAATAGTCTTATCTATTCCACAAGACTCCTAGAGCTCTGTCTAATGTTTGACTGTGGGTCTCTGCAACTGTTTTGGTCAGCTGCTGGATAGAGCCTCTCAGAGGACAGTTATGACAGGCTCCTGTCTGCAAGCATAACAGAATCATTGATAGTGTCAGGGACTACTGGTTCTTGCCCATAGGATGGGTCTCAAGTATTAGTTGGCCGTTCACTCAATTTCTGCTCCATGTTTGTCCCTGCACTTCTTGTGGGCAGGACAGATCTTGGGTTAAATGTTTTACAAGTGGGTTGGTCTCCTTATCCCCCCGCTGGGAGTCCTGCCTGGCTGGGAGGCGGCTGTTTTCTCCACTGCTAGGAGTCTCAGCTAGAGTCACCTTCATAGACTTTCTGGAGCTTGTCCCATCTCAGGTCTGTGGCATGTCCTAGAGATGCCCCTCCACTACCCATGCCCGAGTTCCATTCCTGTCCCTCTCCCCAATTCTCAGTCTCAGTTTCCAATTTCACTCAGCGCCTTTTCATCTGGTGAGTAACTACACAGCAGGTGACTGCCCTGCCCCATCCAGCCATTGCTGCACGTCCGAGTGCCCTAACTATATAGGATGTTCTGCCGCTCAGTTCTTGTCTTGTGCACACTTAAATAAGCACGAAGAGACCAGGAACAGATGCCATATTCCTGGTGTGTCCCATACCAGTGTGTGGCATATGGGAGGTCCTCAGTAAAGGTTTGGTACATGGAAGGTAGATAACGCAGAACAGATTCGGGGGCCATTCAAAGGGATGAGGCAGGAAGGATAGGAAGTATCTGGAGGTTATGTGTCAGCCTCAGGTTTATTAAGAGATGAGTTCATTAAAAGACGTGTCAGCATTCTAGTTGGATGCTTGGGTTTTCAGAATTGAAAAGAATGTATTTAGCTGAATATGGGGACCTTATAAAAAGGTGAGGCAGGAAACCAGTAGTACAGATTCCCCCACGAGAATCTGTAGCCACCGGGCATTTAGGCTCTCTAGTAGATGGCAAAAAAAAAATGTAGCTAGTCCCAAGTCCTATAATCTATGCTTTGTCATACACATACATATCAGTGAAAAGGTTCAATCCATACGCTCAACAAAGAGAACAATAACAAAAGACACTATAATAATAACACACTATAATCAATATTCTGAACGATACCATCTTCTGTCCATAATCGCACCATGCTTTCCGTTTTCAGTTAGGCCTTCAGCCCTATAGCTTCTCTTTGGGATGCTCTTACTGCCAGGATTATTTCTCTTGCAATTTGGGACCACTGTTAAATAAAATAATGGCTACTTGAACATCAGCGCTGTTACCCGCTAACTCTAATAACTTAAGAGACCGTCAGACAAGCAGGACAGACTCCAAGAAATGGTTCGTATCTCCGGCAGGATCGCATATCATTCTATCACACTCTGACTGTTGGGAGTCTCTCTCTGTGCAGGCCTGAGTGTTCCCCAACTGTCAGGAGCCTCTGTCTATGTAGGCCTTAGAGTTTCTTCCTGTGTGGCCCAGCCAAGGAGTGAGGATAGTTCCTACCTCCATATCCCCCTGTGGTAAGAGTCTAGTGTGCCCTGGAGTCCTGGAATAGTGCAGGGAACCATGTCCCTGCATTGCCAGGATCTCTCAACTCTAATTGGTTTCCGCTGATTGGATGGCTTCTTTGAAAGCATAGGAGGTAGTGTCTGACCTAAAACATCCCAAAGACAGTCTTTGAGTCTTAGAAAGAAGTTCTGGTTGGAGATATGCCTTTTCTCCCTGCCCCCTCCCTTTCCCATTTCAAATGCCCATCCCCAGGGTAATAATGTAGGGTAAATGAGGCTTTTTATTGGAGTTGTTTGGCATCCTCCTGCTCTCTTTATAATTTTTTGCATTGTTTGGCTTGCTAAACCTCTGTTTTCTTAGGACAAAATGGAGATAGTAAGCTTCATAAGGTATTAGTGTCAGGGTTTGCTTGCTGGGTTTTCATCATCATAAGGGACTACCTGAGTTGTAGAATAGCTGAGCCAAATAGCTGCCATCTTCCTTAGATCAGCTTTGTCTGCTCATAAGGCTCCATCAGTATTGGGCTTGGTTCCCCTGCTAACATAACCCTTTAGAAAGAGAGGGTGAGAGGACCATTGTAACTTTATCTCCTCCCAGCCTTTTGTGCACTTCCAATGTAATTGCACAAGGCCTCTGCAGTTAGATTAAGGGAGGTACTGTAATTTGAATGAAAATGGTCCCCTTAGGCTCATAGGAAGTGGCACTATTAGGAGGCGTGGCCTTGTTGGAGGAAGTGTGTCAACGGGAATGGGATTTAAGGTTTTCAATGCTCATGCCAAGCCCAGAGTCTCTCTCTCTTCCTGCTGCCTGCTGATACAGGTGTAGATCTCCGGGCTCATTCAAGTGTTCAGTACAGTGTCTGCCCATGTGCCACCATACTTCCGCTATGACATTAACACACTAAACCTCTGAAACATAAGCCCACCCAAATTACATGTTTTCCTTTGTAAAAGTCGCTATGGCCGTGTTCTTATCACAATGGTAGACTAAGGTAGGAGATTCATTGAGAGAAGCTTTATCTGTACTGCTGTGGGGAAGCTGTAATACATGCTGGATGAGATGTTCCAGTGTGGCTATTAGAAGCTTCTACCTATGCAGTCCAGGTTAAGCAATAAGGACATCTCCCGTCTAGGTGCCTTCTAAGGAAGGAACCGTGATGGTCATCCTCTGGTTTTCCTAATGGGTCTTCTAGGGAAAAAAAGAACAGCCATCCAAGAGCATGGTCCTTCCTCATTACCTAAAGGCCAGGCTCTACATCTTACATGCCGTACCACCTCCCCAGAGGTACCTTCCTAGAACTAGGACTTTATTAGTCACAGTCCACCATAACCATACCGTAACAGGGTATAACCCAAGTCCATCTACCTTGTTTCCTTAGTGTGAAGCATCTGAAGTAGAGTGGGCACCTTTCAGAGTTGGCTGCTGATGTCACTCAGATCAGAGTCACTTTGTCGTCATCATAGGAAGGCAGACACTGTAAAAACTCAGGATGACAGAGGCCCTTGATATTAGAAGAGACATTCCCCACCCTCCTTGAGTAATGAAAGATTCCAAATTATCCCAACTGAGATGGGAGTAGGAAGCTTGGGAATAGGGGCTACATAGGTAGAAGAGATGGAGAATTTTCTTTTCTTTGGCACGGCAGGCATCTCTGTGTCAGAGCAGGATACTCCTGAGAGCTGCCTGGAGGCCCAGCTTGCCCGTGCCTATTTACTTCAGCTTCTCACTCTCTCAATGGGAATAGTACTTCAGGATGCAACTCTGTGATTCTCCTAACATCTCAGGTATCTATGATATTATCACAGTTCCCGGATGCTGGGCTTTCACACTCTACCATTTCAGAAGATGTGGATTACCAAGGCAACTTGATAGATAGTTGCCCTCTCTTGGAAAATGTTTTCATAGACCCTACATTCAGTGGCCTCTTACAATTCTGAGAAAAAGTATTATTATCTTTATCAGTATATTTCTCTAGCTTCTCCTTTTACCCGTGAGTGAATCAGGAAAAAAAGGAAGAGGGTAAATGTGATGGTGTGATGAGAATGGCCCCCATAGTCTCATATATTTGCATCCGTAATCCCCTATTTGTTGAACTGTTGAAGAAACATTAGGAGGTCTATCCTTGGAGGAGGAGGCATTGCAGAAGGAGGAGAGGCTTATGAAGTTTCAAAAGCCTGTGCAAGATGATGCCAGCAACTGGGCTAGACATGGATCTATGAGTGTAGCAGAATAACATTAGCAGTTATTTCATTCATGGTTTTTTTTTTTTTCAGTCATGTTCAGTTTGCTCCTTGGTCGTTGGCCTTTGCTTCCTTTCCACACCATCAGGTGTGGGCTTCCTTTCATGGCCTGGCCTTCAGGTTCCATCAGTCTTTGGTTAGCCACTGCCACAAGGTGTGCACCTGTTGTTGTAAAAATATAAAAATAAAAGAAGTATCATTGTCCACACCCCAGTGCCCCAAGATATCTGCTAGATATCTGGGCGGAAACACATCCCAGCCGCACACTTTCCTACACTCAAACCCTCACATAAAAGAACACACAACACAATAATCTTAGATCCAATTGGTAAGATATAATTGCCCACTTAAACATACAAAGCCCGGTACCATCCATCCCTTAGGAACATTAATAACAACCTGCAAATACACAGAGCAGAATCTTAACATCACCTGCCATGGCTTCTCACCCTTTCCTCTCTCTCTCCTGTCTCTTCTTTTCTCTTCTAGTCTCCTCCTCTTCCTTCAAACTTCTCTCCCGCCCATCCTTCCTTCTCCTCCAATGACAGGCCTCCTTCTATCCTGTACCTGCCCCTCACCTGTACTTTACAAATTCAATGGGGAGAAGGTTCTAGTGAAGTCACCTGATTCCTGAGTACAGGACTAGGCAGCTGTCCTTGGGGCAGTGGAATTAGCATCAAAATACAGATAACTTCAGGGCAAACCACAGCATGCACCAACATTACCCCAGCACTTCTCACAGGTAGGACAGGTTGTGAGTTTTATGGCCAGATTAGTGTCCTAGTCCTACGAATGGAAGCCTTCAGGCTTCATCTCCCCCAGTTCTACAAGTCTTCTTTGGGATTACTTTTGTAAATTCTAGGGAGTTTTCACTCTACTAGTTTCCCGAAGAGAAGAATTTATGGTCTTGGCAGGCTACCTTTGACTGCCTGTTTGTTATTTTTGACCAGGGGTGTGTGGTAAGCTCTGCCATTACAGTTTTGGGGAAAGGTCTCCTATATACCTGACTGGCTGGAGTGCTTGCCATCTTTCGGTAACTTGAGTTGTGCAGACCGCCTACTTGTCTCCTGGAAGCAAGTATGCATGAGGTTGTGGTCAGCAGGAGGGGAAATGGGTGCCCCAGGAAGGAGACGGTGAAACATTGGGAGTTTTCACTGAAAACTGCAGAGAGAAATTCTGGAAAGCCGAACAAGATTAAATCTGGAACTCCAGAAAGTTATTCCACCCAAAAGCCTCCTCTTATCTTCTCATCTATTCAATGAAGGCCTATTAAACACTTGCTTAGGGTAGAATGCACTAATTATTATCTAACACTATGGCAATAGAAACCCCAATATCCAACTCACCCTCCTTCAGAAACATCCATTGCTTCAGGGAACATCGTAGGGTCAAATACCATAACCGTCAAGTATTCCACCAGCTGACTTGTCTGACATTCTACTGAAATCAAATCCCCTGATTTAGGGTTTTGACTGTTAAGCATAGATACTGTGGGTATGTAAAGGTACCTCCTGTTGGGATATCCTGGGTCTTGGTGGCGAAAAGCTGGGTGAGGAAGATCAGTACCTTTAGTGAAAGCATTCAACCAGAAGCAAAGACATGGAGGCAAGAAATAAATCCTTTTAGAATGAACTCATGGCGACGAAGAGTCAAGTCTGCCCTTAGGGTCCTGTACTTAGAGAAGAGGACAGTCTGTTTGCTCTTCAAGTTAGTTTAGCCCAAAGGAACTTACCTGAAGATGAGTTCCGTGTGAGCCGTATACCAGGCTGTGTTAATAGGCCTGGGAAAGCTGAGCAGTCAGTACCTAATGATCATTTACAGCTTTGTCCTTTGAAAACTTGCTCTGAGCTATAAGGTGGAAGGTCATGTTTACATTAGAATTACCTGTATGGCCTTTTCTAATTACACAGGTCAGTGGCTATTCCCAGCCCGCACAGTGACCTGACTCCACCAGTGATCAGAATATTATCATTCGGTTATGGTGACTGTCCACCTTGGCTTAGTTGATATATGTGGTATTTTGTGAGGGACAAGCACGTTTGTGTGCGTGGTAGAATGTTGAGCTGTATTTTTGGCTTCTTCCCAGGTGATGTCAAAAGCATCCTTCCTGTTAGGATTTGGATATGGGATGTTCCCCAGCACAGGGCAGACTCACATGTTGAATACCTGGTCCCCAGCTGGTGGCACTATTTTGAGAAGTCATGGAAACCTCAGGACTCAGAGTCCAGTTGAAGAAGGGAGCAGGGGTGTTATCTAGCCCAGACCCCAGTGCCTTGCACTTTTGCTTCCCAGCTCATTTTAGTTCTGCCCAAGTGCATGGGCCAGGGCCTGAATCCTCAAATACAGTGAGCCAAGATGCCCCCTTGGTTCTTTAAGCTATTTTTTCTCAAGTGTTTGTGATGTACACACAAAAGTAAAATGCACAGACGCTCCCCCGGTCTCCTCCTGCCAGCTGTGAAACCCTGATGATCTGTAGGTACCAACAAACGTCTGGCAATCCTTCTCACTGGGAACCCCTTCCTGGTGTACTGATTGATTGATGGGTAGGTGTAGAATCCCTTAGGAGGTTACAGTGTGGTGGTCATGGTGGCGTGAGGTGTGAATAGGACCAACTGTAGAAAAGAAATGCTCTCTACATCCTCCTGAAGTTTAGTTGGCCGTTTCTACTCTCCGTGATTCATACTCCTTCACTGGACTTTCTGAATTAGCTCTGTGCCAAGTATTCCTGTTGAATACACTGCAGACTTTCTTTTCCTTCTTGTTCACAGTCAACACTAGCCTACAAACAAACAAACAAACAAACAACCACCACAAAAAAACAATGCTGTAGCTCTGGATATTCTGATAGTGCTGAGTAGCATGTGGTAATTGCCTTTTTAGGAGTCTGTAAAGGAGAGACAATTGCATTAACCAGACACACCAAAGGCTACAGATTCGGCAAGAATTCCTGATCTGCCCTAGAAATGACAAGAGGAGACAGATCGCTCCTCTTCTGTATACGCATGAAAAGAAGAAATCAGGACATGCCACTCTTCAACGATCAGATGCGATGCCATTTTATTTAATGTCAAGTACATATACGTAGATTATTAGCAAAAATCTGATATTTGACAAGGATAGACTTGACCTGTCAAAGAAGACAAATGCTCTGGAATATTCTCTTCAGGGCATGCTGAGCTCGCTCCTCTGGATAGATGGAAGACCTTTTCCAGGAACATGGCCACCCTACCTAGTCCGCACTGCTTCCCAGGGTGCAAAGGGGAGATACAGATAAATATGCACATACAAACACACATGCAAAAACTATGTACATATATGCACACATAAAAATAATATATGCATACCTAAAAACATATATTTTTTACATTAACAAGTATCTCCACTGAAAAAGAGAGCAATGGGTTTTAGTTGGGGTTTTTTTTTGTTTGTTTGTTTATTTATTCTTTGTCTTGTTGATTATGTATTTTTATTCATTTTTGACAGCTCCAGGGGCCATAAATTATGGTGCTTTAGGACTTTGCTTGTTTACTGCTTAAACACACACACATACAGACGCCTCCACACACACATACAAAATAGACCATAGACATTCATGAGTGCAAAATTCCTATAAATGCAAAGAATCTGTACAATTTATAAATACTGTTTTTAAAATATCTGGATGATTTTATAATCTTTATGTGTGTGAATATTTCGCTCGCATGTATGCTCGTTACTATATGAATACTGTGTCTGTAGAGACAAGAAAAGAGGGTTGAACTCCCTGAAGCTGGAGACTCAGAGGGTTTAAGCCACTGTGGGACCTGGGAGTCAAACTTCAGCCCTGTACAACAGCAACTGTTATAAACCTCTCTGCTATCTCTGAAGATTCCTCTATTATTTGTAAGGTGAAGTCATATAGGAATATAAGAAACAGCTCTCGTAGGATGCTTGTACAACGCAGAAAGGAGGGTTATTTCTCAATGTCAAAATCTACCTTTTAACTGAAAGAGCTTGGAGGGGCTCGAGACCCCATATGTACAACAATGCCAAGCAACCAGAGCTTCTAGGGACTAAGCCACTACCTAAAGACTATACATGGACTGACCCTGGACTCCAACCTCATAGGTAGCAATGAATAGCCTAGTAAGAGCACCAGTGGAAGGGGAAGCCCTGGGTCCTGCTAAGACTGAACCCCAGTGAACGTGATTGTTGGGGGAGGCAGCAATGGGGGAGGGCGGGAGGGAACACCCATAGAAGGTGACGGGGAGGGTTAGGGAATGTTGGCCCGAAACCGGGAAAGGGAATAACAATTGAAATGTAAATAAGAAATACCCAATTTAATAAAGATGGAGAAAAAAATCTACCTTTTAAATAAAAATTTTGGAGACAATTTTAGAGTTGTAGAAAATGTGTGGACAGAATATACTTGGTTCCATCTCCCTTCTTCCCCTTCTGTTAACCTAGCACACTCTTTAGGAAGCCACCATAGACTATGGCACTTAAGACTGTGATACATAATCCAAAGTTTTAAAAAATACATTCCACCCAATCCCAACACACATGCATCCATCTCCATTTTTACAAAAGGGGAAAACCCCATGCTTACTGGGATTAAAGAGCACACTTCCACTTTCCAGCTGGTCAGTCAGTAATAATTTTACATGTTGGATAAGCTGATTTCACTGCCTTGTCCAATTTTAACTGAGGATTTAGAAAGCCAAATGATTGCTGGGAGACAGGGAGCATACCAAGCATGGTTAGCTGCGACGGGAAGAGCAATATTGCTGACTTTGGGGACAAGGAACAGCGTCAACCATAGAAAGGCTAGAGATCTTCTAGCTGTTCGTCCACAGGAAGGGGACTTTAGACAGAAACATGGAAACATGATGTAGCATGAGATGATGCAGGTCCCTGACCATCAAGGATTCTCTGAAGTAGAAATGTAGAGTGCAGAAGAGCAGGTAATATTAGGGAGCGAGTTGAGAGGCTGATGGTTTGAAGCAGAAGCAGGAGCCAGATCCTGGAGGAGAAGGCATAGCAGGCTGCGTTTGGTTAGAAGGAGAATAGTGAGAATCGTGACCTCATCAAACGTCGACCCTCAGTACTAAAAGGGTGATCCAGCTGCTACCATGAAAGACATGAAGTGTTTCAGTATACTGGAAAGTACGGGACCCAAGTCAGAGTCCTTACCAGGAGCCATTACAGCAAAGCTAAGCTCAGGTAGAGGGTGGGTACTATATAGACTCTGGGATATTTAAAAACTAGCCATGAATTTCTGTAGACCTGAGACATGATGGACTTGCTTTGGGTATGAGAGGAAGGACTGTCATACATACTCAAATTTTGGACTCCTGGATACAGAAGAGAACACACTTGTTGCTGACCCCAGTTTCTTGGGTTAATAACAGGTAAGTAATATGAAGGAGAAAAGAAGACAGTATACATTTAATGATAGATAATAGCATGGCGTCGTCCATCTTTTATTTTTTTATTTTTTATTTTGGCTTTGGTTGTTTGCATGTCCGGATCCCTGTTTATATCGAATGCCTCACATAAATACCACCTTTATGCTCCATCGTGATGGAAGCATTGTTTGGCCTAACTGGGCATCCACTTCACCCTTCAAAAGCTCTCTTCCTTCTGATGTCACAAGTGTTTGATGAGTCTGGATCCATTCCTGGCTCTGTGGATAAAGACATGAGCTACTCTGACCAGCAACGTGACCTTGGACAAGTCCCTGGGTGAGGGAATTGGAGAAATCTGGTGTGTGATCTACACTGAAGAGTCAAAGCTAATAGGTGTAAAGGCAGGAGTCTCTGCTGAGATCCCGAGCAAAGGGGGCAGCTTTTCCTCTGCAAATGCAGGACCATGCGCCCGTCAGTCTGGAGTGGCCCTCCCTACTTCCAACATTAGCATTGGACTCCAAGTCCATCCTAGGTTCAAAAGCTTGGTAAGTGACCCCTGGGACTCAGGATAATGCATGGCAACTAAAGAATCCTGAGGAGAATCTGCAAAAGGGAAAAGGCAGGGGAATTGGAGCACAGAGGAAGCCAGGCTCAGAGATCTAGAGACTTGCGGTCACGGCGGGGGAGCTCAGAATAGACACAGACCTGAGACTTGATGAAGCTGTTTTCTGTGTATGTAAGAGGAAGGACTCTCATACTCAAATACATACTCAAATTTGAGACTCCTGGGCGGAAAACAGGATTTTACATAGGTACTGTGGGCAACATGCACTATTACTGGGGACTGAGGAGAGCTCTCAAGAAACCCCAGCTCCCTGATCCCAGCAAAGGCTGTTCCATGAGCAGGCGTTTCTAAGGATGGCCACTTGGCTGCTTTACACTTCCGTCTGTGCATGTGCACATTGAGAGCTCAGGCAAGTCTAAGAGCTTGAGAAGAAGAGATGGAGTCTAGACTGCACTGAATGTAGTGCTAACTCCAGTCAGGCCCGAGGCAACATTTGCTTATTTAATTTTTAAAGTCATTTTATATTTTGGTCTTCCCTATCCTAGACAGGGCCTTTGCCTGAGACCCAGCACATGGCCAGCCTCTTCTAGGCATTTTGATACATCAGGAAGTTTCTTTAGCATTTTAGAAGGTAATTCTACTTAGATGGAAGGGGTATTTTGTAGCCTAATAATGTAATAATGTGACCTACATTAAACTTTTGATAGCCTCCTAGCTCCAATTAGTGCTGCCCATGTGTGTGCATAGGTGTGGGACTATCCACAGGCATTAGAAAACCAAGTGGAGACATCATCAAAGAAGCATTCTTCCTCTCCCATCAGCTGAAATGTCTCAAGAAGAAAAGAAAAGAAAAAAAAAACATACAAAAACAGAAACAAAATATAAGAAATCCTAATTTGTATATAAAAATATTTTTACTCAGTGAGATGTAACATTGATCTTCATTGTTACAAACTGGTTCTTCATAGATAATTTGGTCAGGGCCCTAGGGAAGCAGGGCCCTACTTGGACTTGCTGTCCTGTGTTTCTTTCTAGTTTGGCCTAATTAATTTCAAGCAGATGAGTTTATGCCTTATGGGAATATCAATTAAAAAATAAATCAGTGTTTGGAAAAGTGGTAAAAGATGAGTGGGAAGATTTTTTTTTTTATCTCTCTTATGGGATTAATTGGAAACAAAGGACTTTTGTAGTGTTTATTGGCAGGGATATAAGTAGAAAGTAAGAAGTGCGTGCTGGAAAGATAGCTCAACCTGTAAATTGCTTGTTGTGCGAGCATAAGAACCTGAGTTATGGCTCTAGCTTCCAGGTGAAAAGCCAGACTTAGCAGTACATGCCTTTTACCCTGGTGTTTCAGAGGTTAGAGAAATATGGATCCCTGGAGCGCACTGACCAGCCACTGTAGCAAAATTGGGAAGCTGCCGATTCAATGAGGAACCATATCTCAAAAAAAAATAAAGTGGGGGGCTACTGAGGAAGATATCCAACATTGAACCCTAACCTCTATACACATGTATGAGCGCATGCACGCACGCACACACACACACACACACACACACACACACACACACACACACACACACGTATGAGCACAAGAAAAAGAGAGACACAGAAAAGCTCAGATAGGCAGTCAGGTGTAGACATAGACACATACATGTGAACATACAGAAAGCAAAGAATGAAAAATCTGGAAGTGTCTTAGAGTCCATGAAGTCATCTAGTATTTTTAATTGCAGAGGTAAGAAGAGTCTAGCTTGTACTTGTGTGATTCGGGGGGAGATGTGACTGGATGCAGACCTGTGATTTGGAATCACCATGCTTAGGGAATCATTCCAAGTTCTGTCTTGAAATGGTCTTTACAGTAAGTTTTTCTTTTTAATGATAGTTTTATCTCATTTTGTATGAGTGGATGTTTTGCCTGTGTGTATGTATGGGCAGTGTGTGTGTGTGTGTGTGTGTGTGTGTGTGTGTGTGTGTGTGTGTGTGTGTGTGTGTGTGTGTGTGTGTGTGTGTGTGTGTGTGTGTGTGTGTGTGTGTGTGTGTGTGTGTGTGTGTGTGTGTGTGTGTGTGTCAGTGCCTGCAGAGGCCAAAAGAGGGTTTGGGAATCCCATAAGTCTAGAGTGAGAAGTGTTTCTGAGCTACCGTGTGGGTGTGCGAAACTGAGCGTGGGCCATCTACTGTACAACAGATGCTTTGCATGGCCGCCCCTCCAGTGTGTCTTCAGCGAGTACTGAAATAGCGAATGACATAAACGTTAAATGTGTGTGACTGAGCGATCTTGACTACTTTGCAGTCCTGCAGATTCTGTCCAGTGCTCCCAGTTGGAGCCAGAGTCGGAGTTGTATGATTCTATGATCCTTTAGATCACCCTCCGCATACACACAGCCTGCATTTGTCCACCAGTAACTCCTTCTGGGGATGCCTTCAATGTTTGCCCAATGCTTAGAAAAGAAATCATTATTGAATAAACAAAGTTAGACCTTTGGTTCCTTTGGTGGCTGTTAGGTGTCTGTAATACACGCTGGTTCTTCTCTAAGGCAGTAATTACCATGTGCCTTTGAGCTCCAGAGAGAACACGGGACAGTGAAGTAACATCCCAACATGGAATGCTTTCTGAGGCAGCCATACAGACAGGAGCAGAAGTGAATGGAATGGTGCTCCCGTGACATTCAGATTTCCTAAAACTGAAGAGTTCACACAGAAGTTCCTAAACAACCTCGGTTTCTAGACCCATAGCCATAGCCTGGCTTATGTGCCCCCAGACAAGCCTGGAAACCATGGCAAGGGGAGGAGGGTATTTTGCCTAGCTTGAATATATCTCCTAGCAGCCAGATCTCTAGTGTTTATGTCCTTGACTTGGGATTTCAAAAAAACCACTGCCATTTTCTATACCAGCTTTTTCTTTTAATTTGAGGGATGAAAACATGTTTTCCTTCCAAACTACCAAGGAGAGAATGTGGGGCAGGATGGAGGTGTAAGTATGGACGCTGGACAGTATTTGCTAAGGAAAGAGGAGAGTCTACTTCTTCCTGGCCTCCTTACGACCTCCTCCATCTAATCCATGAGTCTGTATCAGGAATAAAGTGTATATTCAGTTCAGCTCAGGGCAGAAGTTACAGCTCTCCTGTCTGGAATAAGCTGGGGCTAACATTTCCAATTTCTGCCTGTGCGTTTTAGGTTATGGAGACTTGTTAGAGAGAAGTGTCATGATGTTGCCTGTATCCTGACTTCTCAACTACACATGTCCATGCTCTACCCTTGCCTGGCTGTGTTGTTCTGAGTGTTCCCTTTGATATCTTTGTACCTTGTTTTCTGTACAATAAAACTATGCCCAGTCCCAATCAGTTAACAGAGGCCGGCCAGCCTATGGATAAGTGGAGGAGATTGAGTACCCATTTCCCTGGTTCCTTCTTTTCTCCCAAGCTTAAAGTTAGTATCATCAGAGGAGTTCTTTTAAAAATCCAGATCCCTAGGCCAATCCTGTTCCAATGATTCCTTGGCTTCTATGGTTCCCCCACTGGGAGTGGGGAGAGGCATACATGTAGAGGCCAAAGGTCAACCTTGAAGGTCATCCCTCAGGACACCATCTACCTTGTTTTAGAGACAGTCTTTCATTGACCTAGAACTTAGTTTAAGCTGGCTAAACAGCAAGCCATAGAGAAGCCACCCCTCTCTACCACCTCAGTTGTAGAATTAGTGTTTACCACTGTATCTGGGTATTTTTAGGTGGGTTCTAAGGATCCAACTCAGGTCTTGTGCTTGTACAACAATATTTATATTAACTGAACAGCTTCCCAGCCCCAGGCCATACTTAACAGACCTTACAAGATACTAGTAAGGTGAGACCAGAGTTGAGAACGACTATGCTCAGGTAACTGACCCAGGGCTACTGTCCACTATGTGGAAAGAGACATTGCTCCTTGCTTACTTGTCTACGGAAACAGAGAGGCGCAGTAACATTTGGGAGAAGTGTTTAGAGAAAGGATTAAAGTCCTGGAACCCTTGCCTCTGAGGGAAGCGTGCCAACCATTTTACTTTGTATGAAGAGCTCAAGCAGTGATCAAAATCCAACGTAATAGCATAAATACCAGAAAAGGTCAAGGCTGGAGTGGTCATGGGATCCTGTACACACAGCCAAGCAAGAGCTGGCATAGGCACTGATTTCAAACTCTTAACTGGCAGGCAACATGGGTGCCCTGAGGGTATTCGGCAAGGCCCAGGTCCTTGGCACCCCAGCCACAGCATGGAGGTTTGCCTGGCTCTGTTGCTTTTGCTGAAGAAGGACAAATGCCACCCTCTCAGCAGTGACACTCCTTGACTCATTAGTGTAGCTGGCATGTGGTTATTTTTTAACTTCTCTGAAAATATCTGTGAGAACAGAGAGAGAGAGTGGCGGTGGATAGAGTTTACTGTTTACTGATGCTGTCTTCTGTGTATTCCTCTCCAGGGTTAAAGGGACTGTCCCCATCCCCCTGACACCTGATCCACTTATCAAGAAGCAGGTGCAGGTCTCCCCAAACCCTGGCTAGTGTTTGAATTCACAAGGTCAGCGATGGGCAGCTTTGTGAGTTTATTCCATACACTCCTTAAAGCTGGGAGTTTTAATTACAATGTTTTTGGATTGGATGACTTTGACTGAGGATCCAGAAGAAATACCATCCAAGACTATTTAACAAAAGTTTTTACATGCGTTAGTCACACTTGCCATGGTCCATAAAAAACAAGATGCACTGGAGAAGGTCATTTCCCCCACGGAGCCCATCCACACAGGCCCGCTAGCTCCTTTAATGAAACCACATCGTGGCACTAATGGTCGGTGACAGATGAGTATGAAGTGCAGACACCTGTGGGCACAGAGAGCTTTTTACACCAGGTCTTGTATTGAAAGAATTGTCATGGTTCCATTGCCAACCTGACTTTGTATCATCAAGTGTAGTGCAGGGCCATCAATGCTTCTCATACCCGGTGGACTGGATCCCATAGCAAGAAATTCCTTCTGCTTTATTTACAGTATGGTTAAGGTTCTCTGTAGTCTTGATAGGTTTTAAAATCACCATGACAACTCGTGGGGTTGTATGTGAGGGTGCTATCAGAACGTCTTAAAAGAGCAGGGAAGAGCGGATTTGAGGATGAGCTGTGGTCCCAGACTAAACAAACAGTGGAGGAAGCATCACCATTCGTCCCTCTCTGCTTCCGGGCTGGTTGTGATGTGACCCAGCTACCTCACACTCCTGCCACCATCCCCTCCCTCACACGGTAGACTACAGCTTCAAATCGCGAGGTAGAATAAACCATTTCTTTTTACCTTGCTTTTGTCAGATGTTATATCACAACATTAAGGAAAGGGACTTACACAGAACCCAGCCCAAAACCGAGTCTGACTTTTCTGCACATCTGTACGCGCCTGCAATATTGTCCATACAAAATGTGTGGCTAAAACGACGCCCTGCCTCCATCGAACTCTTCAGTCCCTTCCTACTTTGCGTGGGATATTCTAATTTTTAAAATGGTTTCCAGACTGCCTAAGTTGTTTGCATCTCTGACCCCCAACTGTTACAAATCTTCCTTTCCAAAACACTATCATCAGCACACTATTTAGATGTCCCCACACTCTGACCTCCAGATAGATTGTAAGCTCCTTTTCTAGAGTCCGTATGCCCAGAAGGGCCAGAGAGATCTTGTTTGGCTGCTCTTAGTCTTGTAAGAGCAGGGCTGTACAGCACAGTCAAGCACGGTGGCTGGTGCCAAGGAGTGCTGTATGTGGCATTTGCCATTCTTTCCAAATGGGTGAATTCTTGATCCCAGTATTGCCAACATCTGGTATAGTACTCAGCACGGGCTTAGTTAATTAGTAGAAGTTGGGGTCAATATGGTTTATTTCTGTCTTTTAAAAAACATGGCACTACAGCAAAGATTACACATTCTACCTTTCCAAATGCTATTGTTTTCTGTTTTATTCCCCCCAACCTCTCTGGGTGTGTGTGCCCATAGAGGAGCATGTTAGCTGACTTGTCATGTGCCCCCACTCTTAGGGTCTGTCAGTGAACCCAGAGCTCTGCTAGTGGCCTGCAAGACCCAAATAGTCTTCCCATGTCTGTATTCTACAGTGCTGGGATTTTAGGTACATGTGCAGCCACGCTGAGCTATTTACATGGGTACTGGGATTTGAACTCATACCCAATGAGCCACTCCCCCTCCCTCAGCCTCCTTTGTTTTTCTAACATAGCTTCAGGTCAGTTCAGGTGCGTGTACTGCCTGCCTGTTGTGTGCAAGGTAATGGTGGGCGTGAAAGACAACAGTCAAGGGAAGGAACTTGCCTCTCAAGGGGATGTGTGGATACAGAAATAGGGAGGCAGAAATACGCACTCTCCTTTGGATGGCGTTTGCCAAGGTGAGGGCATAGGAGAGGCTAAGATGAGGGACACTTAAAAGGGGCTTTATAGTCTAGGTAGGAGTTTGTGAGGGAAATTCCTAGGGAAAGGAACTCTTTACAAAGGACATGGAGAGTGTATTTATGGCAAGGTTGTCTGAGGATGTGGCTAAAGCTCGCTGTTCATCATAATGAGGTGTGTGGGAGGCTAAAAGCCTTTCAAAAGCAAGACTGAGCTCTGCATCCTTCCCTCCTTTTCTCAGTCACACGCAGTGTCGCCCACCCCTTGGAATATCCTCATCCTAAGCCATGCTCCAAAATCTATAAAACTCATCCCGTATGTCAAAAGAGAGTCTGTGTGATTCAGTTACAGATCATGCAGATCCTAACACCCTTAAGGAGTGTCCTTTGAGGGGGAAGTGGAAGAAAGCTTGGCTCCAGACAGAGGTAGTGATTTGACAAGTAGTTCAACTGGGAGGACATGATAGAGGATGGAGCAAGGGGCCGCAAGCCAAAAGAAGCAGGTGGAAGCTGCACTTGGAAGTGAGAGGGAACGTGAGATGGATTCTCCTCTTGTCTCCAGAAGACCCAGTTCTGCAACGCCCTGACACCAGCACAGGGAGACAGATGTCATGCTTCTAGCCTGCCAAACTGTTGCAGGATACTGCTGCATATAGTCTGGCTAGTGAATCATCTGTTACAACAGCAGTAAGAAACTAACATGCTGGGCCAGTGAGACCCGAGTTCAGTCTCCAGAGTGCAGGTGAAAAATGCTACACAAGAAAAGGAGGTGGGGGAAGGAAGGAAGATGCTTTTGTAGATGTCCTTTAGAGAGAGAGAGAGAGAAAGAGAAAGAGAAAGAGAAAGAGAAAGAGAAAGAGAATAATTATGCCCCCAAGGAGCAACAACTTAAGGTAAAGCTCTTTCCACAGTGGCTTTCCATGTGTACTTAAACACCTGCCCCACAAGGAAGCTGGGTTTCTTTATGGAAGTAAGGAAAGACAGGTAGCTTTGGGTTTATTTTTGTTGTTTATTTTTTTATTTTTTTTTTCTCTTTTCCATTTTTATCTGGGTTCTTGGGCTCAGACCCAGCCCACTAAGGTTGTGGGACAAGTGCCTTTATCCATTTTTTTTCCTTGTTTTTTTTTTTTTTTTTTTTTTTTTTTTTTTTTTTATTAACTTGAGTATTTCTTATGCACATTTCGAGTGTTAGTCCCTTTCCCAGTTCCCGGGCAAACATCCCCTTCCCACCCCCCCTTCCTTATGGGTGTTCCCCCCCCCCCCCCCCCCCCCTTGCCGCCCTCCCCCCAACAGTCTAGTTCACTGGGGGTTCAGTCTTAGCAGGACCCAGAGCTTCCCCTTCCACTGGTGCTCTTACTAGGATATTCATTGCTACCTACGAGGTCAGAGTCCAGGGTCAGTCCATGTATAGTCTTTAGGTAGTGGCTTAGTCCCTGGAAGCTCTGGTTGCTTGGCATTGTTGTACATATGGGGTCTCAAGCCCCTTCAAGCTCTTCCAGTTCATTCTCTGATTCCTTCAACGGGTGTCCTGTTCTCCGTTCAGTGGTTTGCTGCTGGCATTCCGCCTGTATTTGCTGTATTCTGGCTGTGTCTCTCCCAGGATGCGATCACATCCGCTCCTGTCGGTTCTGCACTTCTTTGCTTCATCCATCTTGTCTAATTGGGTGGCTCTATATGTATGGGCCACATGTAGGGCAAGCTCTGAATGGGTGTTCCTTCAGTCTCTGTTTTAATCTTTTGCCTCTCTCTTCCTGCCAAGGGTATTCTTGTTCCCCTTTTAAAGAAGGAGTGAAGCCTTCACATTTTGATCATCCGTCTTGAGTTTCATTTGTTCTAGGCAACTAGGGTAATTCAAGCATTTGGGCTAATAGCCACTTATCAGTGAGTGCATACCATGTATGTCTTTCTGTGATTGGGTTAGCTCACTCAGGATGATATTTTCCAGGTCCAACCATTTGCCTACGAATTTCATAAAATGTTTCCCAGGCTAGGCTGCAATTATAGTTGTGGCTGTCTTCCTTTGTCTTTGTGATTTCTTTGTAAGCACTCCATGGAAAATACAATGTTACCCGTTTCCTCATTCTTCCTAGTGCCTGCTGGGTCCAGCCTGTTGCACCTCCAACAACTAATTGATAAAGGATGAGTGTTGGCTCAGAATCCGGACTAGTAAAATACTCTACTTTTGAAGGGGGAAATTACAGCTTTAGATAGATGTAGCCACCACAAAAATTACAGTGACAATTTTCACCTCATTCAAGTCTCTTCTCAGAGCAAGACAGTATCTGCCACTGTATCCAGATGGTCATTCCGTTCCTCTTAATTTTTCTTTCTGATTTGCTTTTCCAAATAGAATTGCCCAAAATATTTTGGTTTACCATACATTGGTCAGAGAGCAACATTGTGAAAGACAGTTTCACTGACAGAGTTTTAAGTGATCTATGTGTCCATTTATTAAAGATAAATTATAAAACATGGCTTATCGAACACATGAGCTTATCTCTGATTCCGCTCTGATTCCACTAATGTTACAGGAAGGGACTAAAAGAGGATACACATTCAACTGGTCAGAGAGAACAAGAGCATCAGAAACTACCACAGCAGAGAGGAGAAAAGAACACAACTGGGCAGCACCAGTACTGGTGAGGAAAGGGAGTGGACATCACAAGCCACTTCCCCACCTGGACTCCAGGCAGAGTGTAGACTGCCTAGTTTTACTGAACCCAGAAATGAGTCAACAGTGAGGGCTGCAGAGACAACCACATGTTATAGGCAGGCCCATGAGGGATTAGAAGCCCCCTTCCTGCTCGTGAATCCTGGCCATAATTCCTCTCCATGCATGCTGTTTGAGGCCTTTTCTGATTACACATGTCCAGTGTAAAGGGACCAGCTCTCATAGCCTGTATGAAAGTTGCAATCCTGTTCTCTCTTTGCCTCACACTAAGGAAGCAGTGGAATCCAAGATTTTGATATCTCGGGGTGCCTTGTACCCCCAAGCCCATCCACCAAAAGCCAGTTTCAAGCCCATTCTTCCAGGCTCTGCTCTGAGCTACGGGATCTGGGACTCTGAGAACACAGCTCTCCCAGCAGCTCGTGAAGAGACTGAGGCCACAGGACAAAAAGCTTTGCTCCTGTTCGTATTGCTCCTGCTGCCTGCCTCTGTCCGCTTCATGCCAGCCCTGATTCCTTGCTAGACACTGTGGGGCCATAGTGTACCAGACTTCCTCGAAGCCTAGCACCTCCCCAAGAGGTATGGGCTAAAAGTCTTGTGGGATGGTCTGATTCTGTCCCTTTGTAGTCTAAGCTCTGCCAGTGTCACTGGGTGCTCACAATTCTCATAAGGACGAGGGAGGCTTTAGAATCTGCGCCTGCCAATGGCTCTTCCAGAAGGACCCTGCTTTGTGGCTGAATTATGGGCCAATGAGAATCCAGAACTTATTTCATCATCATCACATAGTAGGGGCTAGTGGTCCAAAGCCTCCCCCAAACTCAAAGCCACTGCTAGCGCCCCATGTGTGTATTCTAAAGAGACTACAGGCAGTAAGGGAAAGACCTGCTCTGACAGTCGGAAGCTTCTTTGCTAAGCCGTACAAAGAAGCCACTAAGAAACAGGGAGGGGAGAGAACAGCCTGGAACATCAGTCTTGATGCTAATAACCTTGGCGCTGAAACAAAAGACAGACAAACAAATCAGTCATAAAACGTAAGCTTCAACATTAAGAAAAGGACCCTTGGGAAATGAACAACAGTTTTAGGACTTTTGGGGATGGTGTGTGTGTGTGTGTGTGTGTGTGTGTGTGTGTGTGTGTGTGTGTGTGTGTGTGTGTGTGTACATTGTACATGCACAGGTGTATGGGCACGTGTGACCTTTCACATTATCCTGTAACTTTGCCAAGTAGGTAAGGCTTGGCTGGCCAGCAAGCTCCGAGGATTTGCCTGGTCGCTCTGTCCCAAGTGCTGAGAACACAGGCGTGTCCACTAAACCGGCATTGTCAGTATTGACCTCAGGTCTTCTGCCTTAAAGGCAAACGCTTCATTGACTGAGCCATCTCCAAAAATTGTCAGAAGTCAGAGCTAGGCAGTTTGCCATCTGATGTCTTAGGAATAAGCTTACAGTTGTGATAAATAAACACAGTTACTCCTAAAACCAGAGAGCATCGGGTTGGTGAGGTGGTTCCGGGGATAAAGGCTCCTTGCCACTTAGCTGGATGCTCTGCGTTTGATATTCAGGACCCACTGGGTAGAAGGAGAAAACTAAGGCTTGCAAGTTGTCCTTTGACCTCCACATACATGTCAACATGTCATGTCCACTGTGTGTGTGTGTGTGTGTGTGTGTGTGTGTGTGTGTGTGTGTGTGTGTATAAACTGAGCTCTGAGACTCAAAAGATCTATTGATTTTAAGACTCCATGGGCATCCATTTCTGGGGAAGGGACCCACTCGCTCGCTGAGGCAGCCTACCACCAGCTTCCATGGAGGTGATGATGGGGGGTAACCTCCTATGTGACTTGCTAATTGAAAAGAGGAAGGTGTTACAAATGGAAGTCAATGTTATAAAGAATGCCCAGTGGGGACTCATTGTTTCAGGCATGGACAGGGCCACCAGCCAGCTAACTATGCTTGTAAAATGGTCAGGCAGCTATTAGAATAACTTAGAATCATCCAGGTTTGTATAGGTATCTAGAAAGACTGAGCAGCTCTTGTCTTTGCCCCTAAAATGAATGTCTGTCCACCGCCACCGCTGGAAGGCAGAAAGATCTGTGTGCGCCCAAGCGTACACACATCTGAAGTTGGTGTCATCCTCCTCTGCTGCCCTCACTTCCTCTCAGAGCCAGATTCCCT
This sequence comes from Rattus rattus, assembly GCF_011064425.1. NCBI lineage: Eukaryota > Metazoa > Chordata > Mammalia > Rodentia > Muridae > Rattus > Rattus rattus. Next base: position 203,911 of record NC_046170.1, read on the forward strand.
TGCTGAAGCCAGAGCTCATTGTTTGGCTAGAATGACTGACGAGCTCTCCAGGGATCTACCTGGATCTGCCTGCCCAGCCCTAGCCTGGCATACACGACTTCACCCACTTCTTTACGTGGATGCCAGGAGCTACACTCGTGTCTTTCTCATGCTCACACAGCGACTCTTTTCAAAAGTTTCTTTTACCTCCTTTTAAAATATTCAGCACTTTCTCCAGATAATTATAAGAGAAGTCCCAGAGGAATAAGAAAATCCCAGCCTCTGGTTGAAGGGTTGTCAGACCTGTTACAGGGCCTGCCCAGTCATACTGATAATCAGAAAGATGATAATGGTTCAAGTTGGCGCTCAGGTTTAAGGGAGATCTGTGATCTGTCACTCATCACAGTCTGACTGAAAAGGTGCCATCTTGGAACTTACTGCCCCTGGGTAGTCCAGTTCACCTGCCCTTGTGGGAAATCACAGCACCGGAAGCCCCGTTGACTTGTTCCATTGTCTCTAAGGAGCGCCACATGGCACCAGCATCTCTCCATGTATATTTCTAGCCTGTCTGTTCGTGGAGCGTCTGGGCTGGTAAGGTCTCCTGGAACTTTGAGACATGAGTTTATTTATTTATTTATTTATTTTTTTGAATCCATGGACACAAAGCTTTAAGCCGCCCCAGTGGTGATGCAGTTGCCACTTTTGCAATGCCTTGAGATTTGAGACAGTCAGCTGGGAGCTTCATGGTAGCCTATCTGTGATGGTGACCGCACTTCCAACATTGTACCTGGGGCGTTAGCCAACGTCTAACTGAATGGCAGGTTGGGGGAGTTATTGCACAATTGATTAATTTATGCACAAAGAGAATGGAAAGAAATCTTAAAAAAAAAAAATCTCACTCCCAAGAGTAAAGGAAAACAGAATAAATCAGTGTTACTCTTAAAGACTGAGGTGGCTTTTGCCGTCTATTGACACCTGTTCTGCTGTCACCCAGGTATCTCTCCAAGGCCCACCCAGTGCAGTTCCCTGAAGTCAGGCCACGTTGTGCTCTGGATTCTGCACAGTTCTGGGACGTTTATCTTTTGTCCAAGACAAATAGGCGAACCATAGAGCATTCTGGGTTTGCACATCAGTTATACTCAAAAGCTCCTGTGTCCATAGTGAGTTCTGTTCCTCTCTGGAGTTCATTCTTATGCCTAAAGGCCTGGCATCACCCAGCCTTCTGTTACCTCTCACCCGTTGCTAAAATGGGCCCCCTTATTTTATTACATTTTATTATTTTATTTTTGAAACAGTGTCTCACTTTGTTGCCCAAGGTGGCCAAACTTGTAACTCTCCTGCTTCAGCCTTCCACTTCCTGGGACTATAGACGGACTCTGGCTTAACGCCCTCGTAAGGTTCTTCCTCTTCTTTGAATTCTCGTATGTTGCAGGATGAATGTGTGAGGAAACAGGGATGTGCCCTGCATACAGCGGGTCTTGCAAGAATTCTTTCTGAATACATTATTCACATATTCTCTGGGTACTAATGTTGGTTCCGGCTTCTAGAAATTATTTCATTTAATCTTATTATATCTGATTTTCTAGACTATCAGAAGAGCTGATGGTTAAGCAGTACATCCTGGCGTGACCAGTAGAGAAGCTTGACAGGATTAAAGGCCTTTTATGACAGACGGTGCAGAGGGAGTCACCCCAGCTCATTCTCCCAAGTGATGAAGCTATTAATTAGTTGTTTGCCTTGATTCTACTAGTTAATATTTCAAGAGGTATACATTTTTACTGAGCCTTTAAGTGTTTAATAAAGCAAACCACACTGTCTTATTTGTCTTTACAACAGCTTCATTGAAATGTAAGTCACATGCCGTAAAATTCGGGGTTTTTTCCACGATTATGAATTCGGTGGATTTTAGTGTGCGCAAATACTTAGTTAAGCAAGTAACATCACCCAAGTTAAAGACATATTATTGATCCCAAAAGACAGACCACATATTTGTGAGGCGTCTCATCGTGCGTGCACACACACGCACGCACGCGCACACACACACGCACGCACGCACACACGCACACACATACAGAGAGAGGGAGAGGGAGGGAGGGGGAGAGAGAGAGACAGACAGACAGACAGACATGCACACGTCTGTATGATTTTCAGGTGCCAGTGTTTCAGATAGACAGATCTCTTTGGTGTGTGATCTCTTGTGACTGCTCGTATCTAGCCTGATATTTTCAGCATTTATTCATGTATCGTTAATTTGTGCTTTGTTCTTTTCATGGCCAAATGATATCCTACCCTCCGCACATCCCACCATTTTTAACGCTTTCACCAACCAATATGGGTCCGGGCAGCTTGTAGGTTCTGAAAATTGTGAATAATGTTACATGAATATTTATGTTCATAACTACTGTGTGGGCATTCATTTCAATCCTCCAGGAGTCGAATTGCTGGGTCATATGATGACTCTGTATTTCAGTTTGAAGAATGGCCAAACTGTTTTCTAAATGTCTGCCCCACTTGCAGTCTTGTATCTCAGATATCAGATATGCACCAGGAATACCCATATATAAGATACCAGTACACTGGCTCCTCATCTAATGGGGCTTCAGCACAGGCGGACATAGGCGAGGACTATAGAGAATGTCCTCCTCTGTAGCCACTCTGGGTATCAGTTCAGAAATACCCAGAGTCATTATGCGAGGGAACACACCCAGGATCTAGGGTGTAGGGGGTCTCCTAGAAACAGATGCTGTTGTTTAGCCATAAGCTAAGGCAGGAGGCTTTTTCATAGATTCTGACACGTCTAGTCACAGGACAGTATCCTTGCTGTTTCTTTGTTTTAGCGCTACAGGGCAGCATTATTTGGGCAGCTGTTTCTCACCCCTTCCTGCTTGCTTCTATATTTTTTTCTACCTTGCCCTGCTGCATGAGTTTTGATCCTTCTCATTTCCTGCTGCCCCCCTTCTTGAGACCATCTCCTGGTGGCGTGTAAGCTCCCACGGGATGGATCAAACCAGAAAGATTTTTGTCAGAAAAATCATTGGACTCCTTGCTGCTTTCCCTGATTATCATATCCTCTACCGAGACTGGAATTCCATCCTGATGACATCAACAGATGGCACAGTGGAAGGAGTCCAAACAAAACATGAACATTTAAACCGTGCTAAGCCAGAGGTCTGAGCAGCACGTTAATAAGTGTCAGAAGTCTCCGTGGTTGGAACTCTAGTGGCATTTTAGAAAGAACTGCCCAGGGTCCGCCGTGCCTGCTTTCTTCTTCAGCAAAGTCTCCACCCATAGGAAGTGTCACGGAGAACAGGCCCTTTGCCCTCCAGGACCTGAACTCAGCCTTTGCTTTCCGTTTGCCTTGATTATTTCTTTTTTAACTTTTCTGGTGAGCTTTTATAGGTTATCACGAAAGCAGGAAGGCCTGCAGCTTTCCCAGTCCTCAGGGATACGGGATATGGCAGCTTTCCCAGTCCTCGGGGATACGGGATATGCTCCACTTCTTCCCAGTGTTGGGATAAGAAGGCTGGCCTGGTGGCTGCAAGCCCCTGGACTGAACGATGGTCACAGTGAAAGAGACAAGTGAGCGAGTGGAGTGGGAAAGCACGGCAGATATGTCTGTCTGAGGCCTGAAGACTGATCGGCCCAAAGCTTCTTTTGTTCAAGAAATGGAGTTTTGTTGCTGATCCAATATTTTTAAAGCAGAGATTTCAGATTGCGGTTGAGCTACGGAAATGGCTCACTGAGTAAGAGGCATGCTCACGTATGCAGGATGGGCTGAGTTTAGATCTGATGCACCTACATGGACATCCAGTTGGATCCCTAAACTGCCTGCGTGTGTGCACACACATGCACCCACACACACACACACACACACACATGCACATGCATGCACACACACATATACATGCACACACACACATACACACACATGCACACACACATACACACACATGCACACACGCACACACACACAAACACACACAAACAAGCACATGCATGAACCCAGATACATGTACATACACAATGCACATAAAGAGCTGAGTTGCTCTTTTTGTTGTTGTTGTTTAGTTCTTAATCTTCACTTTTAAAATACAGAATATCTTCTGTTTGGTTAAAGGTTCAGTAGTAATCATAAAAATTGCAGCAAGTTATAATAAAGCTAGGAAAGAATCAACTTCTTTGCTGCTTTTACTATTAGAAGTAAACTCTTGGTGTCCCTGCAACCTGGAGTCCGAGTGTAACCTAGGCATGTGTGTGGCAGGAGCATATGTTCTCTTGGGTTGTATCAGATCACTGGCTCTGCCGTGGCTTGAGTTTTAGAGGAAACACTGCCGCCTTCTGGTGCAAGAGAGTAAAGCCCGAGTCTGTAGGAAGTAAAATTCCAACTATCTCTGCAAGAGAAACCAGGGCATCGCTCTTCCCTCTGGGTATCTCTTCACAAGTGTGACCATGAACTTCCTATTTAGGGTTAGCTCAGGGACATGCACATTTGACCTAGATCTTTATTTTATTAATCTGCAGGAAGCCAGCATACCTACGGCATGGTATCAGGCTGTTCAAGTTACCTTAGTGGAATTCCCATCTGGTATCTATGTGCTACACTCAGTGTCCTGGGACCACTTCACTGTTTGCCAGCCCCACACTGTCAGCCCCAGTTCCCTACTGGAATCCTAAGCAGGGCAGTATCTCTTGAATTGATGCCTCTGTGTGTGTGTGTGTGTTGGGGCGGGGGGTGGTGTCTTGGAGCAGAAGGACTGTGTTAGATGCTAAAATCATGACTACCCGTCGAGTGATGTCTGAATGCCAGAGCTGGTCTACCTTAGTTCTTACTCACCGTCTGCCCCTTGAAGGCTCTGTAGCCTTTGGCAGGTGACTGGGCTTCTTTGGGGATCAATTGATTCTTAAGTAAAATGGAGGTGCTTGATCATATTGAGCTTGAGGAATTATTACACTGTCTGGTTGAGACACAACTCCGCACAAAGCACCATCAGCCTAGCATCATCTAAGGGCCAGCCGTTATTCTTGCATCTCAGCTTAAAGCTGAGCATTGTCCTTTTATTGTCCTCCCAGTTGTATTTCCCCAAATCACATCTAGAGCCCCACTGACTCGGGAATGAAGAACCTTAGAAGTCCTTCAGCACGGAAGCAGAACGAGAAATGAAGCTGTATTCACAGCCTCCTCTATTTGTGCTTTCGCTCCGTAGCCAGGCTGAATTTTCATGCACTTTAAGTTGGCAGCAGCAGGAGGCCCAAGAGAAGCTCTGATGCATTCTCAGCTCAGGTCCCACAGTCTCTCACCCCTGAGCCTGACCCTGGCTGGCACCCTAGGTTATGGTCTTTTCCTTATCCCCATACCTCTTCAGCCCACGATGCCCTGCAACGTGTTGTCATGGCAGCACATGTTTGCCTCTCCACTTCCTGCTTGCCTATGTGCCTGGAGATTGTGTCTCCAGACAGCCATGCCATTCCTCATTCCCTGAGATTCTCATTCAGATGTTATCTTAGCAAAGAACCATGGGTTTACGGTGTTTACGTCGGCTTATCATTTGCCTCTGTCCTCACCCTTGGGGCATGTCAGCTCTTTGGGGCCTACAGAGTAAGGTTCTAGTGCTTGTGGGTGTCTAGGCTTGTAGATGCACAGTGTTTGTGGGTGAACAGTACTAGTGGGTGAGCGGCACTTGGGGGTGCACTGCTAAGGGACTTATTACTTAGACAGAACGACAGATTAGGTGCCCTGGAAAGGGCAAATGTTAATCCCCCACAAATTCTCTCAGCCAGAAGGAATTTCTCAGGCTCTGTCATTCTGAATGCTACCTATGCATTCTAGAGCCCAAATGCTGAAGTCACAGAGGAAGGGCCTGTGTGGAAGGGACTGCCACCATCCAGGCTTTGGAGAGAATGCCAAAGCATGCTCCTCTCTGAACATGTTAAGAGGCATTGAGTAGGAGTGCACCACAGGGAGGTTAGGTTAAGGTCATAGAGACATAGGTGTTCATTTTTTCTGGAGCAAATACTCAAGGTCTGCTACAATGAAACTATATACCCTTTCTCTTTTTTAGAGATTTTAAGGAATTATGTAACTTTTTCAGATCAGTTACACCATTTCAGTTACCTCCAATGTTATGTGAATGTTCCTTGCCATCATTACTTGAAATGGCAATCCATTTTTATTATTAATAATTATTATTGTTATTATTATTACTATTATTATTATTTTACTATTCTGGACAGTGTGCTATAGTATCTGTGGTTTGCATGTAAATGTCCAGATGACTAATGGTTACAAGAATCTCTTCATGTAGTTACTTCGTACCTATCTACCTTACATCACAGGATGTCTATTAAAATATTCCGCCCCATAAAAACATGTGGTTTATCCAGAAATGGAGGCTCATTCTTGCAATCCCAGCACTTGAGAGGTAGTTGTAGGAGAATCATGAATACAGGGCTAGCCTCAGCTACATAGCAATTTGGAAGCTACCCTCGGCAAAGAAAAGTATTTACCTTTATTATTGAGTTATAAGACTTTTATGTATCTTAGGCTTGGGTTGACTAATCGAATCCATACATTCCAACATTGCCCCTAAATACCAAAAGACAATCGAGTTCTCTCTCTCTCTTAGAGCCCTTTCAGGGCTAGAGCTCAGCGAGTGTCGTAAGATGACAAGCCTCTGCTTGCCTAGCTCACTCCTCTGTGGAATTCTTCTCACTCTTGGAACTGTGAGAAAAGCCGTGCCCTGGCATGGGAAGGTGACTGCGGACCTCTCCCTCTCTGCTGTGGCTTTTACAGACCATAAAGGAGCCGTTTTCTCATCTGTTCCCTTTTCTCATTAGCAGTAGCCTCAAGGAGCCGAATTGCCCTCTAATACATGCTGGAAAGACCCTGTAGCTCCCAGCTTTCTATTTTCCTTTCTGTCACAACGTTAATTCATTTATTCAGTAAACATGTATGGAGTTCCTGTCACATGCCAAGGACTCTCCTAGGCCTCATGATTCACTGCAAATAACCACAGGTGTCCTAACCCCCTACGTTCTGGGACTGACCTTTAGGAGGCCTGAGAGGAAGAACCTGGTATTCAAGGACTTGTCATCTGTCCATGATGACCTTTGCACTCAAAACCTAGAATTCTGACATCCAGACCTACCCAGTTAGAGTGGGAATGAGGAGCTTGTAGTCAGAAGTCACACTCTGGGGGACTATCTGGGCTCAGCTATATTCAGGATCTCCAGTGTGACTTGAGTCCAAACTCTACCCAGGGACCACCTCATTGGACTATACTCTCCTGAGTACATAGCACCCCTCAAGCACTCAGCACAGTTAGGATCCACGTTGTCACTCTTAGTGGAGTTGGGAAAACCACTCTTCTTGGCTCTTCAGTGTCCCCCTCTATCAATGAACTGCTGGTGACAGCTCCCCATAGTTCTCTCTCTGTGATTCAGTGAGTGTCAGCTGGGCTTCTTACGACTTCTCTATGTGTAGCCTGGCCAACTGAAATAAGGCTGTGCATATTTAAGTATGTTTATATGTATACGTATACACACATGCACACAATCACACGCATATATCTTGTGTATATATGTGTATACACATGTATGTATGTGTGTATTTAAATATGCATGTATATTGCAATATAAGCACATACACCACATAAATTGAGACAAGGTCATTATCAACATATATGTGTGTGTGTGTGTGTGTGTGTGTGTGTGTGTGTGTCTGTCTGTCTGTCTGTCTGTCTGTCTGTCTGTCTACAGATTTGTGTATATTACAGTTTAAACACCAAGTACATTGGAACAAGGTCATTATTAGCTTCTAAGTCTCTAGATATTCATCTGTCACTGCCATCACTACCAGAGTTCCAGCTCCTGAGCCCCCCTATGCTTTCACATATCTGGGAATGTCCCCAGTTAAGAAAAGTTATTTCCTGCCTTTCAAGCCCCAGGCTTCTGCTACTCATTACAAGGAGACTGTACTTAGTTTCGTCTTACAGGGGGGTTTGTTTTATTTCTGTTTGTTCTACTTTCACTTCAGTGGTTATAAAATACCCTGACAGTAAGGAGAGAAGTGGTTTACTATAGCTGATAATTCTGTTACAGACTCATCACGTCAAGGACGTTGCAGTAGCAGGAACTTAAAACAGCTGGCCATATCATTTCCACACTGGGGATCAGGGAGACGAATGCATGCTCATTCTAAGCGCTCAGCTGCGACAGCCCCAAACCAGGGAACGGTGCTGCCCACTCTCAGCCTGTGTCTTCCTGTATCTGTTTAGGTAGTCAAGGCACTGCCCCACAGATATAACCACAGGCCAACCTGATCTACACAGTCCCTCAGTGAGACCTGATTGCCTCTTCTTCCAGTGAACCACATGCATGGTTGATCATCATGTTGTTTGTTTAGGAGAATTTTATCTCCCTTCTCCCTATCTCACACACGTGACTAGCACTGCCTCGGGTATGTGGAAGGTGGAGATGTTCTGCAGCTCTTCTAGCTTCCTGGTAAGGTTCATGTCATTGATAAGGTTCAAGAACCTGAATGGAGAATTGGAATGAGTTGTTCTGCATCCAGTACTGCACCAGTTTCACCAAGTTCAGCCCATACGGTGCACAGAGGCATCTCAGGCCACAATTAGACCCGGCTAGGTTTTCTTATTACCCTGAAATTAGTCTTGATTGCCCTTTAACTTTTGAAGATTGACCACCATTCAGAGCGGTTTCCTCTCTTCATTGATCTCACTAACTGGCTGCATTTGTTCTAAGTCTCTTCTCCTGGCCAGCACAAGATTCTTTTCCCCCTTAAGCAGGCTTCTGCTCATGGACTTGTAGCTCTGATATGGCTTTGTTCAATGGCCACACTGGAAAACATCCCAAAAGCCACATTTCCTCCTAGGTTTCCCAAACAAATGAGGGACTGCCTGGCCTTAGGCTCTTCCTTTTGAAAATCATAGTGAGGGTGACACAGGATACCAGGCAGAGCATATAAAAGACTCATAAAATATAACCTTTGGTGTTTGCTCTCTTTGTAAAGAATGCATGTATCATAGAGCATTAGAAACCCAAGACAAGAGGAGCCAGAATGCTCTGTTCCCCCTCACTCCGTAGGAATTAGTTCTTACTTCCAATCTTCCTTCTGCATGTTTTTAAAGGCATGTGTTTTCCTCCTGTGTGTTTCTCTGGTTCCTCATTCTTCATTTTCATTTAGCATTATTGATTGTTGTAATAGCCCCTGGCTGGTTAAGCTTCTGTCTACTGCTAAGTCATCATCCTTTGAAGATCTCTTGTTTTCTGTCCACTCAAAATGTCTCTGATTTTTTTTCTTCCTCCATTTGAAAATGTTATCAAAACTTTGTACCTGAGACCTGCAATCCCAGTGCTGAAGAGGCTAACTAAGTAAGATAGAAAGAAGGTTCACCGTGAGCTGGAGGCCGGGCTGGGCTAACTAGCAAATCCAAGGACACACTGGGCTTCACAGTGATTTTTGAAGCAAGCCTGAAATTCTGCAGAGTGAAACCCTTGAGCCTCAAAGAGGAAAGAAAAAAAAAAAAGTCAATGTCTTAGGCCTTTGCTATATTAGAGATTTTAAATTAATATTTTAGCATAAATTGTGTGAGTGTCATCTCAGGGGAAGGATTAGTTGTTCTTAGGGTCCATAGCATTTTCAGTCCCCCTGCATGTGTAAGAACAAAGACTTGAGCAGGAGTTTGGCCTTCTGTTGTGTCGTTTATGTCACAATGACATTCCGAGCATACCTTTGATTAACTTAAAGCACTTTTTTTCACTAACTAATAATGATGCTGGTTTTTGAAAGATCAATTTTATCACGAACTCACAGGTGTACCATTTCTTTCTAAGTACCGCTCTTCCCATGTGTAAATAAGAGTGCAGAAGGCTCAAAGGCAAAAGGCCCCTTCCTGCTCTAGCCACATTATGAGGTGGCCATTGTTGTGAAGACAGTTGGCAAAGGACTACTGTGTGTGTTGTGTGTGTGTGTGTGTGTGTGTGTGTGTGTGTTGTGTGTGAGTGTGTTGTGTGAGTGAGTGTATGTGTGAGTGTTGTGTGACTGTGTGGGTATGTGTGTGTGTGTGAGAGAGAGTGTAAGTGTGTGTGTGAGTGGGGGGGGTGATGTGTGTGTATGAGAGTGTGTGTGACTCTGTATGTGTGGGTGATGTGTGGGTGTGGGTGAGTATGAGTGAATGTATGTGTGTGTTGTGTGACTGTGTGTGACTGTGTGTGTATGTGTGAGTGTGTATGTGTGGGTGATATGTGTGTGAGAAAGTGTGAGTGTGGGGGGGTGATGTGTGTGTATGAGTGTGTGTGTATGAGTGTGTATGTGTGTGTTGTATGACTGTGTGTGACTGTGTGTGAGTATGTGTGAGTGGGTATGTGTGGGTGATGTGTGTGGGAGAGAGTGTAAGTGTGTGTGTGAGTGTGTGTGGGGTGATGTGTGTGTATGAGAGTGTGTGTGACTCTGTATGTGTGGGTGATGTGTGGGTGAGTATGAGTGAGTGTATGTGTGTGTTGTGTGACTGTGTGTGTATGTGTGAGTGTGTATGTGTGGGTGATATGTGTTTGACAGAATGTGAGTGTGTGTGTGTATGAGTGTGTGTGTATGAGTGTGTGTATGAGTGTGTATGTGTGTCTGTGTGACAGTATGTGTGAGTGTGTGTGAGTGTGTGTGACTCTGAGTGTGTGTGGGTGATATGTGTGTGAGAGAGTGTGCGTGTGTGTGTATGTGTCTGTGTGACTGTGTGTGTGAGTGTATGTGACTCTGAGAGTGTGTATGTGTGTGTGAGTGTGTTGTGTGACTGTGTGTGACTGTGTGTGTATGAGTATGTGTGAGTGTGTATGTGTGGGTGATATGTGTGTGAGAGAGAGTGTGAGTGTGTGTGTATGAGTGTGTGTGCATGTGTGTGTATGTGTGTCTGTGTGACAGTATGTTTGAGTGTGTGTGAGTGTGTGTGACTCTGTGTGTGTGTGACTCTGTGTGTGTGTGTGTGTGTGTGTGTGTGTGTATTCTCCTCTGTTTAAATGTACTTCTTCCAACAGTCTGTTTCTAGCAGGGCACATCCTGTCCTTGCCATCAGCGCTTGTACATTTGTACATGTCCGCGCTGTGGAGGATTTCATTCTCAAACTCGATTCATCCCGTCTAATGGGATTATTGGCAGCTGTGGCAATGCTTAGGTCATCCAAATCCTCTGAATGTTTGGGAGCTGTGATAACGGTTCACAGCGGTCTGGGGATTATGACGCAAAGCTGAACCAAGCCATGCACTGTACAGCGGCAGCATGGATAACATGGAGAAACCCTCTCAGGCATCTCCTCCCCAAGCTTCCAGATCCCACCACGTTCAGATACCAGTCCATGCACAGATGCAGTGCATGTGTGTGGCATTACAGTGAGGAGAAAGAACGGCCACCAAAGCTCTACGTGAATGTGTACCTGGGTACAGATGCCACGTGTGCAAGCATCTGTCCAAGTGAGAGCAAAGTCTGGCTGCCCCAGCTTGTTCTCGTTAGTATTTAATAGCTCGTCCAGCATCACTGCGTATGAATGGGTGCCAGGTTGCTTGGCATCTAAGCACAGCCATGGTGCCCTCTACCACACATCTGTCCTCCCAAGGTCAAGGAGCAATTAGGGAACGCTTTTTTTAGGCTCGGCACATGTCTAAAATGACACTGGCCAGCTGAGGCGGTAGAATCTGTGTAAGAGTTTGTACATCTTCCAGAGCTGGGCAATCTAAATTAAATTTTTTTTAATCTCCACCTTTTAATGGAAAATGACATTGGCCGAGTTTCTTAACCCCTATTCCTCATTTGCAAAGTTCCTGATAGGACTGTAGTAAATAATTAAAAACGTGCAAACTACTCAGAAGAAGGAGTCTTGGAACCTGGAACATGTTGTATGTCCTTCTCCTGGTGTCCCCAACACCCTTGTACAAGATGGGTGCAGGCGTTAGGACGATTATCTTTAGAACTTATTGTTCGCAATTGGGGCTTAATAGAGATGGGAGTTATTGCCCACCCTTGTCTCTGCGGACACACTGACTGCCTAGGGTAGGTCGTAGAATGAGCTGTGTGTGTAAACTTACTCTCTGATCTATCGGGTGGGCTCCAGCTGGACTTCACTACTGTATTCAGTGTTCTTAGGTCTTTAGGTCTCAAATATGGATCAACTTCAAGGTCACAGATGAGATCCAGTGTAGCCTGGGCCTCTGTTCTAATTATCTAGACCTTTTAGCTAGGTGAAGCCCAGGTAAATATACACTATTGACCTCTTTTATCTTTCTGCGATCTATTTCTGGCTAATCAAGAAAGAGATTAAAGAGATTGCAGAGCACTTCGGCTTGGGGAAAACGTGAATTATTTTTAACATTGATCTTTGACCAGATGGCCCTCAGTCCAACATGGCATTCTGTCTCCCAGTGTCTGTCATTGTCACAGTGTTGTGTGTGTACCTGTGTTGCACTGCTGTATAGTGTGTATGTCTGTGGGGGAGGGGACTCTGAAGTGGTGAGAGGCACCTTACCTCTGCTCATTTCACCAGGTAGCCCTGGGCTAGCGGCATGAGCACCAGTCATGGACGTACACTGAGACCTATAAATCAATGGCTAGTGTGGGGTAGGAGTGCAGTCTGCACCTTTGTGAGCCACCTGGGTGGTTATCGTGCCACCTTTACCTCACCCTGGGGTAGGCTGAACACTTCCAGCGGGTATGTGCCTTGTAAGGGTGGCCTAGGGAGGACAGGTAGACCTCTCCCCCCAAGCAAATGCAAACCTGTGACCAAACAATCAGAGTGGGAAATTGAAGCCAATTAGCAGCTAGTGACTGCCAGCGCTTGTCACCAGGGTGGTTGTTAGTAATTAGCACTAATGACTCTGGAGAGGAAACAGTTGTGGTTCAAAGACATCCCTACCATTTAAATTCACTGTGGGCTTCTCTGTTTCCCTCAACATTTTTTTTTTTGCCATATTTTTCGTTTGCATGCAAACACCGTCACACCTGAGTAGAATTATCTCCAGAGACAGTCACATGGAGGAATGATATCACATTTGCCAGAAGCTTCCCCCACCAGGGAGTCCATGGAAGTCATGCCCCCTCCCCCTTCTCAGTGCGCCTGAGTCTTTCCTACAGCAGTGTCAGAATAGGCATTGTGACATTCTCAAGGAAGGGCTGAAATTGTTGGATGAAGTCACCAGTAACACCCCCTGCATTTAGTGACAAAGGAACTAGAGAAAAGGAAAGGAACTTGAAGAGAGAATTTTCAAAAAAAAAAAAATCAAATTTATTTAAGTGTTCGGTTGCCGAACAGAAATCCTTTCTACAGAATGTCCTCAGATTGAAGGGTCATCCCTCCTCCTTTGATCACCTTTTGATCACCAATACTGTGCATTGGAAGGAGAGAAAGGCTGATTGGTGACCCATGTGCATCCCACAGGTTGGAGATGAACCTCGATCTCACCTGTTCAGGGATACCTGTCTTGGCTGTGTGTCCCATCCAGGGTCACTCTCACCATGTGTTTTCAGAACACTAGATTACACGGTGTAAACCTGGATCAATGGCTCTCTGCTTTAGGCTGTACCAAGTTGTGTTCATTCTAGACACTGTACTCCACAGTGATCAAAGATCCCCCCTGCAGACGTGTTTGAAGCTGACAGCTGTTTGCTAGTGTGGGGTCTTGTTAATTAAGAGAAGGATTGAGCAGGTCATCAAAGGGAAATGTGGTTGTCTCCATTCTTCCCCTTTTCTCACTTAGCTCAGAGCGTAAAATTAAGGGCACTGGTGAAAAATTGGAAGAGGGGATGGAAACTGCGTGAGTTAAAGTTCCCCTCCTCCAGGTGGTGACTGCTTCTTTGGTTTGCTACATCATTGTGAGGATTGTGTTCATCGATGCCGATGGTCGATGGCAGAACAGGGTTGGCCTGAACCGTGGAGGCTTTCCACAGAGATCTCTGGTCCGGCTGTGTGCTCAGGTTCAGGTGATGGGGAGAGAACTCGAGCAGAGAGTAGGAATGGCTTCCTCCGCTGCTTCTGCTGCTGGTGCTGCTCTGCCTGTTTCCACTACTGCTACTGGATGTACGGCCGGGCTGAGCCGGCAGGGGGCTGACTAGCGGGAGGCGAAGGGTGCAGGGGAGCTTCTAGCGGAGATCTCTTCCTCAAGCAGGGATGTTACAGCTTTTATGAAAGAAGCTCTCAGATGCTGAGTAATTCCTGCCTACATTTAATCCTTCTGAATAGGATTCTTAAATAGTTTGGGGATGGCTCGGGGTCTGACAGCAGGTACTTCCCCATTGGTTTGGCCTGAGAGCTTGGGAAGACCTCATCTACATATTTGGGGGCGTGGTCCTGCTTCTGTGTGACTGATCTGTCTTGAGCCTATGTGATCTGTGGAGGAGGGGCTTGCCCTGTGTGACTATTCTGTCTCAAACCTCTCTACAGGGACTGGGGGTGGGGGGCGCTGTACCTACGTGAGAGGGGCCTGATCTCCTGGGAGACTGGACATGCTCCTGCTGTCCGTTAGGGTCCCTTAAGGCTTCGACCTATCTCGACCAGGAATCAGGATACCTTACTTTTTTATTTAAAAAAGAGGGGTATCACTGGAGTGACGGTGTCATTTCTAGTGGAAATTTTGGGTGGAAGGGAAGTATTAAAAGAAAACACTATACAGGCCAGGGGAGTAAGAAGGGATGAGGGTGGGGGTTGGGAAGACAAAAGGTTATTGTATCAATTAAATATTTCGTGGGTTGTACAGTTTGAGGGTATTAACATTGGGTTTAAGCAACATTGAGTTAGTCTAACTAGACATCATGTTTTCCTTCCTATCATGTAACTTTCCCAAAGTTCAGTAGACATTTGGCTTTGGCAAGAGAGTTCATCTGTAGCTGGAAGGTCCCAAGTCTGTGGGTCTCAGAGTGTCTCGGGCAGTCTTCAGTCAGATGAGGTGTCTGGAGGAAGGCAGCTTTGTTGTCCCGGGCAGGTCTGAGGAGATGGCGTTCAGTCTCAGCTGGATCTGTGGGAGCAGCACTATAGAGGAACCTGGAGGATGATCACCACAGGGGAGCAGAACCCAAGCAGGGGGTGTCTGCATAGCATGGGTGGCATGTGTTAAGCTTGTGTTGGTTTGCTTAGGAGCACATCATGGTCTGCTGATATGATCCTAGAGAAGCAAGGCTGTTTGAGGAGTTTAGTCATGGAAGGCATCCTTTAAGTCTGCTTTGGATGACTGAGGAAGGAAATAGGTTAATTGTGTATCTGAGATAGGCAGTAACAGTTTCTCTGTAAAAGGAAACTGGTTGTTAATTTAAGGATTAAATAATGGTTATCAGTATAGTTGGTTTGACCCGAGGGAGTAGACTAGATGACTTTTGTAACTTCAAAGAAATCTTAAACAAATTGAAAATTTTTTGGACATGAATTACAAATGCTAGGGAGAAAATATACATTTAAACAAAGAAGCATGAAAATTTTGAGTTGAGAGGCACGAACATTGTCTTAGGTGTTCCTGTTAGAGAGAACAAGCATTTTTAAAAATCCTGAAGAATTTCAGGTTTCAAGCTGTTTTCCCATTGTCTTTGGCTGGCCTAGATGTAGGGGAGAAGGGACCTACTCTGTTGCACTGTGGTCCAGGCTCTGTGCTCTAAGCAGACAGGACTCTGTGTTAAAAAACAAAGGAGCTTCCACCGGCCTCTCTCCTTACTCCACCTTCCCCCACCCAACTAGGGAGAGAGCTATCTTACAAGCCACAGACTCCTGTGAGTGACCAGCCAGAGTTCTCCCGTTTCCCTCAGCCCTCACTCCTTTCTCAGCTCTCTGCCTCATCCAGCTGCACCTGGGTTTCCAAGAGCCTGGGAACCAGAGGGCCCGAGTCTCATCGAAGGCCCAGGGACCCCTGAGCCAGCTCCGGCTCTCCATTCCTGTGCCTCAGACTGGCAGCAGCGTGGGTTAAGCATGGTCAAATTTCACGCGCCCTGCCTCCCCGAGTGGTCTGAGCCCTGTGTTGGAGCAGACAGGAGACACCCCCCTCCCCCATTGCTTCAGAGAAGACAAAAAAAAAAACTATCTGCTCCTCCTGCCCCTCCCTCTCCCACCTAAGGACAGGGCTCCATTAAAAAAAAAACCTCCTCCAAATCACCCCCAATTCTAGGAGCCACTGTTAGATTTAATACTCCCTGCCTTTGATTGGCACTCCAAGGAAGCCGTCTGGGTCCCACAGTGGCCTCTAGCAAGGGAGAAGCTTAGAGCCCTCACCCCGCTGGTAGAAGAACAACTGGTGCTAGGACACATCTGCCCCTCCCCCTGCCCACCGAGTACCCGTGTTCACTATAAAAAAAGGCTCAGTGGTTAAGAACACCGACTGCTCTTTGAGGTGTCCTAAGTTCAAATCCCAGCAACCACATGGTGGCTGATAATCTGTAATGAGATCCGATGCCCTCTTCAGCTACAGTGTATATATATAAAAAAAAAAAATTAAAAAGAATGATCCTATAAAATAGAGCTCAGGGGGATGGAGATTACAAGATCTGAGGGCAAAACTTAACAAAACTATGGGAGTCTGGGGTTCCTGCACATCTCAGCTGTCCTTACCAATGTCCCCCTATTCACAGTAGACAGATGTGCATTATAATGAGGTACCTAAAGGCCTGGAGGCTTAGCCAATGAAGCTTTTCCATCCTGCAAAAGGTGTGTAACCTCAGGCCCACTCCGAGAAGTTGGGACTGTTTTTACTCATCTGCCATGGCAATAAATGCCTTGAAACCATGGACTGCCTCTTTCATGGGATCCTCCCAGAGCCATAGAGAAGCCCTTCACCTACAGAGCCGCCTCCTAATCTCCCACAGAAGACCTCCCTGTGCTCTCAGCAGGGGCTGCCACTAAGCCGAAGCCGCCACCGCTATCCAGCCAAGGACTTCTTCCTGTGGAACCAGCCCGAGCATGACGCCTCTTTCCCCCTCAGCCCAGGGCTGGATCCAGCCCCACGGACCTCCCCACTCCATTCTCTGCTCTTCCGTGGCACTCCAGCGGCACCCGGTTGCCCAAGAGCCTGAGAACCTATGGCCCCAGCCTCCTTATAGGCCCAGGGACTCAGGAGATAGCTCAGGTTGTATCCTGAGCTCAGAAGGCGCTTCCCCACCCACCGGCTGAGTGCTGTTCCGCAGCTCCTCACAGCCGGACTCCGCGGAGTTGTGGGGTAAGCGCAGTCAAACTTCCAGAGTCCTGCCTTCCAGCGGCTGGAGCCCTATAGCACCCCGAGGGACACCACCATTAATCCTACAGTGCAGAGCATCCTACTGTTCTTCGTTCTTCAACGTACATACTGGACAAGAGTGCCAAGTTGTGACTCCACTCCACATTTTCTCTCTCCTAGTTCTAGAGCACCCTTCTGCTTCGTCTCTACATGCTTGACTCTTTCAGAGGTCATATAAGTGGAGTTTTAGGACGTTTCTTGTTATGTGGCTTAGATATCTTAGCCAAGTATTTTCACTAGACACAGACTACAGCAGATATCAGAGTTCTGTCCCGTGAGCATATACTAGGTCTGTCAGCATTTTAGCCATGACCTTAGAGCCCATCCCAGGGCTTCTCTTCTGCCACTGTGGGCTGTGCAGAGAACTTTCTTTTCCTTGCAGCTTGTTCAACCAAGGAACTCGCTTGCCCTACAGCCTGTGAACAGTTTCTCTCTTGCTTCTAGGTCTCCTCACTCTTTAGCTTAAGTACTTGGCGCCGTTTTTGTTGTCCAAGTAGTTATCATAGTTTGTAAGAGGAGGAGCTAGCTTGCTGAATACCAGTGAGTCACAGAAGAGCTCCCACAAGGACTCTATCTAAAGGAGTTAGGTGCATTTGCTACTACAGATTGTTCTTTCAGCTCCCAACCCTTTCTTAAATTTGACAAGTTATTGTCCAGCCTAAGAACACAGATAGGGTCCCCCGTAGGTTACAGCAGCTGTCAGATGTCCCTAATGCCAGCGTTCTGATCTGAGCCACTTCACCTCTGGTTCCAGGAGGTTTACGATTTTGGTATCTTGTCCAGAGTTGTTCTTTGGTGCTAGGCTTAAATGGAAAATTTTCCCAGAGTACGAAATGATTGACTCTTTAGCCCAAGTAAGAATGTAGCTATCTCAGATTAAAACACAAACACACACACACACACACACACACACACACACACACACATACTTACTTTAAAAACACCTTTAGCAGGAAAGGTTTGAAATAAGACCCTGTTCCTCCCATCAAAGAATGCCTCATTTCAAAGGTGAGCCTCTGTTGTGACAGCCAAGAGAACCCGGGCTGTGAATTCCATGAACTGGTGGCAACTGGGAACCTGGGATACTGCCATATGCTTGGCAAAGGTTGCATCTACTATAATTCATGGATCTTGGCTATAATCATAAATTATATTCGGAAATAATTTTGAGTGTGAAAAGGGGGTTTTATGCTGAGGAATTTTTTTTGCATTGGCAATCCAAATATGTTAAGATTTCAGACATTTTTTGGTTCCGACTTTGATTTCTTTGAATCTGGGATGTTCAAACTGTGATCATATTCAATGTAGCCCATCCAGACCTCCATATAGAGGAGCCCAAAACAGTGTTCCTGTTAGTTCCGCCGCTCCTTAACCCTCAGTGAGTAACTGAGGGGAGAGAAAGAACATTGATTCCAAATGGCAGGAACCAGAACTCAATTTCTGAAAGGACACAATCTCAGCATGACAAGAAGTTCCCAAAGCCTGGATGACCTTACCCAAGCTATCACACAGCAAGTGATGGACCCACAGTAGCGCTGCAGAACTCTCCTCTCTGATGCTATGCCTCCAAAGTGCTCTAGCCTTTGAGCATTCCTGCACTCAATCTCCACTCTCCTCCTGTCACTCCCCTCTTTGTTCCAGCTTCTGCTCCTCACCGCGCTAAACGAATCCTGCTCTCCCCGGCATCACCCTTCAGATGCTTGAAACATCTCTAATGGGCCTTTTCTCCTATGGAAACCAGCCCCAGTCGCAGCAGCACCCAGAAGGGTAGAGACGGCGTGCAAGCCTATTCCGACCGTCTCATCTTTGCTGGGACAATGGCAATATCAATTAATATCTGCCTGCCTGTGTAAACCTGACTGTCCAGAGTTCAGTTTAACTCAGCTCCCTGTCCAGATGGCCCACAGGGAGGACACACTGCTCTAACAGAGCCTTTATCCCAGGGCTTGAACAGAAAAGACAGGGAAGGCATGGGCAGGCTTACACACTCACTCAGCCCCAATGAGCTTGTCAGATGGAGGCTCTTAAAATAAAGAGGTGTGTGTGTGTGTGTGTGTGTGTGTGTGTGTGTGTGTGTCTGTGTCTGTCTGTGTGTGTCTGTGTGTGTGTGAGAGAGAGAGCATGTAGAGGCCAGAGGTTAAGGTCTGACATCTTCCTCAGTTGCTCTCCACTGTGTAATACTAAGGCAGTTCTGGACCCAGAAGTCACCAGGTTCCCCATTTGCTATAGGGATTATTCTTTTTACAACAGTCAAATGCATTCCTGCCGCCATCATTACCCACCATGATACACCACTTGCCCTGGCCTGGGAACTAACAGATCCATCCTCCCTTAAGTTGTTCAGGTATTTCTAAGAGAACATTGACCAGTATAGCACGAGTGTGAAGATTCATCACAATTTGTAATTTATTTATTTTACATCTATTTTATTTGTGTGTGTGTGTTTGTGTACCACAGGTGGACATTTATTGAGGAGGTCAGAACACGCTGTTGGATCCCCTAAAACGAGAGCTGTGAGCCACCATGCAGAGGCTAGGAATTGAATCTGCTACCAGTGATCTTATCTCTGTTCCATCTCTTTAGCCCCTCGTTAGAGTTTTGAGTGGACATTTTTCTTTTTCTTTGATATTTTCCCAGGGGTGGATTGGCTAGGTCATCAATCCAGTACTGTTGGGTTTAAAGGCCTGCAATTTTTTTTCCTAAACCTACTTCATTACTTCTTCATGACTGATCTTGAACACTTTCAATGCAGGAATCATGTCTTGGGTGTTCTGGATAACGCCCTGATTACTAAGTTGTCCCACAGCAACAATTCTGTTGGTACATGTGGATCCTACTACACTAATCCCAAGCCGTGTGTGTGTGTGTGGGTGTGTGGGTGTGTGTGTGTGTGGGTGGGTGTACACGCGCATGCTCAAGTGTATGTGCACATGTGAGTGTGCATGCACATGTTTCTGCATTGTGTGAATATACACTAGATTATGGCATATACTTGGAGGAAAATTAAAACAGGAAGGGAAGTTCAGGGTGTTAGTGTGCCAGAAGAGAAAGGCTGCTTTGTGTGGGAGTGTCGGTCCAGGAGACCTTGCTGATAATGTGTTTGAATCTGAGTGTCGATCTGACCTAAAGCCCAGGGCAGTAGTGTCTTAAAAGGCTATAGAATAGGACTAGATTTCATATTTCCATCTAAGCACTAATGGAACATCTAACCACAATGTCGTTGATTGACTACGTATGAAATTAATGGTTTCAGTATCTAGTTAACTGATTCATAATTTTCTCTAGTTTTGATATCTTTCCCGGATTTTTTTTAATAAAGTGTATATATTAATTTTATATTGAAGCCAGCAGAAGAGAGATAGAAGGTTACTTTAGGCTATGGGGCTTTGGTAGTGATATGTAATAGAAGTCATTGTGTACAAGCAGGACGTGAAAGGGAACACTGGAGAGGAGAAGGCGTGGCCCAGAGTCACACACGGCACTGGCTTTCATCCTGACAGTGTATCCACGGGCAGACTATTCTGTCACGCAATAGAAAGCTACTTCAGCATACTTCAGCCTTTTGACCTTCGCTCTCCCAGCAGCCAAGAAATAAACTGAGAGGAGAGGATAGGCATCATGCTTCAGTGATGGTCCTCTGGGAGCCATACTCTCTTTCCACATAGGATTCAGAAGGTTTGTTGAGTAAGCTTTGGGCCTGCATTTAAATCAAGCTGACATTGGCTGTAAGGAAAAGATTCTTGTGTGATCATTGACTTGAAACTCCTCATGATGAGAGGCCATTTTTCTCTGCATCACCCATAGTAACAAGCTCTTGTGAATATTTATTTTATCAAGGAAGAGTATGCAGTAAAGTGTGGCCAACATCGGGAAAGTAGCTGACCAATTTTTATAACAGAGACATCAGAAACTTGCCAGGGCGCTCATCATTTTCACTTCTTTGTGTATTTGGCAAGGAGCATTTTTTTTTTTTTTCAAAAAAAAGCACTCACCCAACCGCAGTAGATACATGTGTGTGCAAGGGTGTGGCACCGGTCACCATCCCTTACCTTTGTTTTCCCTGTTTCTACTCTACATGCTCAACGCAAAACAAAATACTAAACTTTCAGCCGCCTTTGCAGTCCACGTGGTACACACCTCTACCTCCAAGCCGTGTCAAACAAGAGATTGGGCTGTCCAGGTTCCTGTGCTTGGGTTGGCCAGCTCTCTCTCCTGTCAGGTTTCTCTTTCCACATCTGCAGCCCTTAGATGTACCAACCCTCTTTCTTAAGATGACTCTAAAAGCCAGTGGCCCACAATTCTACCTCCATCAGTTTAACAGAGTGAAGATAATTTAATTACCCTTTAATGAGGAGGGATCCTGAATGCCCAGGGGCTATAACTAAGAGAGTGCCAGTAATCGTTATCAACATCCATTATCACTGCCTGCCTCCCCCCTCTTTAGTTCCCCTTGGCCACTTTCCTTTCCTGGTGGTTGTCACCTGTTCCAGGCTTTCTTTGAATGTCTGGTGGTGCCGTCCCACACTCCTAACCTCCACCTTCACCCCCATCCGCTCGCACCCGGCCCCTGCTGCTCCTAGCTTGCTTCTGCGCATGGAAACTCCGCCTGCAGCTCCTGCACCCCAGCGTCAGTAGCTCCTCCAGCTCTGCTTGCCCTTGGTTATGGGTGAAGCGCCTCCATTTCTGTAATGAGGCTTTCGGTCTCGAGAGTAGAACTTGCAGTAAATACAGTTTCTTCTCTGAGAAGAGAGACCTGGATGAAAACGCCGTAGCCTGGTGGCTCTTTCCCTTCGTACCCTGCTGCCTGCCTTCCTGCTACCCCTTGAAATGAAACCACCAAACCCTAAATGATCTGGCTCACATGAGCTGTGGAGCAAGCCAGCCAAGACTTCCGGAAAGATCGAAAGGTGACTAGCAGAAACGAGGCAGGAAACGCTGTTAGCAAATAGAACCCAGGGGCTATGATGGTGACCTGAAGGAGTTTTAATGGTGGAAGTTCTGGAGTTGCCTGCTTACTTAGACATCTTATGAGCTGTGTCCTGTGTCACATGGAGTCTGGGTTCTCTCATCTTTCCAGCATCATGTGGACAGACACGGTGTCCACCGCTCTGTCAGAGCTGTTCCAGTTCTCAGTTTCCTGGAGCAATCATTGCCGTCAGAAAGGCAGCCAGCACTCCACTTGACTTCCCCGCCATCCAGAGACAATTTCTCACCTAAAAAATGTTTCCAATCAATTAGCAGCCCCCCGATGGGGAGATACTCCTTGAACAAACAAGAAGTATTATATTCTGACAGATCCAGAAGACAAATCATTCATAGGTCATTAAAGAATTCCACTCAACCTTCAGTCCCCAGGATCTGGAATAGAGCCCAGTACAGAGCATTATCCATGATAGTCAATAAATGTGTTTGAAATGACAGAGGACAAGAGAGGGGAGGGAGGATGGGAGGGAGAGCAGAAAATTGGTGCAGAGGATCTCGTAGTCTTTGTAAGAGGTGTGGAGTCTCTGTTGTCACTCAGGGCTTGATCTTTCTTTTCTCCGGGCTTTTGGCTAGAATATAACAATAGTAATGGAATATAACAGTCATTGTGACCGTGCTTAACATTAGGGAAGTATTTTTAATTAGATGTAAAAAGGGTCTGTGAACTAGACGAGTGTTTGTAATATGTGCGTTTGGTAGATGACAGAGACCCAAAAGTGTTGATCAGCAACTGATGGAAGTTTCCTAATTCTAACTTTTTTTTTGGCAAGTTCTCCTATAATTAAATGTTTAAAAACATGGTCAACTTTCTTTTTTTAAATATGTCTTCAGACATACCAGAAGAGGGCATCAGATCTCATTACAGATGGTTGTGAGCCACCATGTGGTTGCTGGGAATTGAACTCAGGACCTCTGGAAGGGCAGTCAGTGCTCTTAACCGCTGAGCCATCTCTCCAGCCCCACATGGACAACTTTCAACATCAGTTTGTTAACTGTTGATATATCTATAAAATAGAATATTGTGAGATGCATGCATGCTATCACTGGGGATGATAGCACACCACCCAGGAAAGGAAGTAGGGAATGCAGTACCTGTGTCATTGTCATTGTTTGACTTTGGACTAAGCGTTTATGAGCCTGTTCTAAAACCATCTCTAAGGCATAAACTGCAAGTCGTTTGTTTATTTATCTGTTTTTAAGCACCTTCCTTCGTGTGTGTGTATGTGTGTGTGTGTGTGTGTGTGTGTGTGTGTTTTGTTTTGAACATTTCATGAAAGTCTTTCCCCTTGCTTTATTATCAGAAATAAAGATTAGATGCGTGCAAATCTGTTAGATGCATGAGGTTTGTTGCACCTAGATTCTGTTGACATGTCAACTGTGAGAACATGTTTTCTGCTAGGAGCTAGGGTAGATTTTATGCACCGGAAGAGGACTGCTGTCTGGGAAATGATCCCTGGGGTTTAGGGACCTCCTGTACAGCCTGCTAAAGATCATATCTCCTAAAGCACCTTTCCTCCGTGGGCACAGAACTGGGAGACCTATGTCTGATTCTTCTTGCTCATACCCTTTTTTATTTAAAAAACAAGCAAAAAAATTAAAAACAAAAACAAAATACATCGAGACAGGAGGCAGATGGAAAAAAAATAACATATAAAATGTTTTACCGCATCCTAAAAGGCTTCAGCTTGTGACATTAGTATCGGGAAGGAATTCATTGATACTGTCACCTGTGTTTCTAGGAGATCACATGCTCCGTGCAATGACATGGGCCATTCTGTGTGGCTACTGTGAAATCTCACACCTGCTGTCATCACACCTCTGTTGTCTGTCAGCTGGTCAGACTCTCACTCTACTTCCAAGGCAGCTCAGGAAAGGTGCATAGAACCTCCCCCAGGTAACCCCTGCAGATCACCTCTCTCCACAGCGGAAAAACCCAGCAAGCATCATTTATTCTCCTGTGTGGTTCCCGCCACAGAACTGTTCCTTGTGTGGCCCTGTTGGAGGTGTCCATATTCCTATCACCTACCTTCACGGCTCATTTTCATTTGCACAAATATTAAAACAGCCTACTAGTTTTAAGGAACAAACATTGAAAGTAATTCAAGAGAAGATCGATTCATAAGTGACTAGTTCAACATTTTCACCTGGGTTAGTTCATCCAGTCACTCATCTTTCGCTGCCGGGCCTATCGATTACAAACCTGAGGACGAAGATGCTGTTTCTGTCACATTTATATACCACTGGAATTAATGTCAATTCTTCCCTTCATTCCCCTCTTCCTCTCTTTGTCCATTGCCCTTCCATCCATCTGCCCACCCGTCATCTATTCATCCATCCATCTATATTGAGCTAGTCGGGCTATGTGCTAAGCATTCGGAGGGACCAGACAAGCTCATTCTTTTATTCTAAAAAATTATCATGACTAGTAGAGGATGGAGCCAGTATTAGGACTCTCTACTAAATGCAGTGTCAGGCAGAGTCCCAGAGTGTTGTGGAATCCCGCCCCCCTCACCCCCAAAGCCCCAACACTCACCTTCAGACAATGATCTTCCAAGCAGTTTCCTGTTTCCTGACTACAAAACACCTCTCAGTACTTATTTCTTGCTTCTTCTGGTCACCTACTTGCTGAGAGGAAAATTAACCTGAAAACCCACACATAAAGAAAACAAAAGAAATGCCACCCTGCCCTCAGGACCATCCTAATAAATTAGAGGGGTTCTTGAGGAAATTGCTACTGACTGGGAAAAACCTTGATGTCAACCGTGTAGAATCACTTCCCCCACACTATAAGGTTAAGCCAACATTAGAAACGCCACGGTACCCAGCACCTGTGCTTCAAGAAGACTCCAAAAGGTAACTTACAAAACTCTTTGACATCTTATCGTACAAGGGCTAGGATTCTGTGAAGTCACGTGGAAAAATAGACAGGCTGCCCCAAACATCTATTAAATGCCTCCCAGGCCTCGAGCCTCTGTTGTCTCTCTCACTTAGTTTTCTCCGGAAGCCTGTGATGATTCGTCATGTTTTTCACCGATGAAGAAAATGTGGTTTAAGGAGGCTAATTGACTTGACCAGAGTCAAAGGTAGCCAGCTGCTAAACTCATCACCCCAGAAGAACCGACTGCCTTCTCCATCCTCCTGCAATTAGAAAAGCAGCGGGGTCCTAACAGTCCACCGGTGAGCACTTTGTTTGAAGTCCTCCCCTGGGGATGATCTCATCAGACTTTGCAGTACAATACTGTTTCCTGGAAACACAGTCAGCCAGAATGAGCCTCTGTGGATACAGACATTGAAGAAACTCAGGTTGTTGCAAGCATCAAAGAGGAAACCAAAAAAAAAAAAAAAAAAAAAACAAACAAACAAAAAAACAACAACAACAGAAAACCCAGATGTGCATGCAGTGGCTCCTGGAAAGATGTCCTGTGAATCAATTCACAATCTGTGGTTCCCTTAATAAGCATTTGAAGAGCAGCTTCTCTGAGATTGGCACCTGCCGTCTGTGTTCTTACTCTGTGTGCACTGTGAGAAGAAGTGATCCCCTATCCTCCTTTCTCTCCTGAGAACCCCCTGAACTTGTGATTGGAACATAAATGGTGTTAGCAGGGTGAGTGGAATGGGCTTCAAACCTCACCCTGAGGAAGGTGAGAGTCATGGTTTAGAGGAGGTCTTCTAAGAAGTGGGAGTAATCCCTGTGACTCTCAGGCACACTTGGAGTTCCTGCGTGTTTCAGAATGTAAAAGGAGACTTGATAGGGGCTGAGGCTGAGTAGTTCAGGTGTGACTTTTGAAGTTGCCATGATAGGGTCTGAGTGTTAGGACCAAAACTTAATATCACTGAGGTATTTAGAGGCGGGATCCTTGGAAATGGTGAGGATTAGCTGGAGTCGTCAGAGGGACAGGAAGCCAAAATTGCTACGAAGCCCTGCACTGCCTTCAGACTTCACCAAGAAGAAAATCATCACCAGATGCGGGCCCCTGAACCTCCAAACACACTTCTTCGGGACTGAGCGTCTAGTTGAGAGCCAAAGCATTGACTGATTATTTACCACCATGAACTGTGATGCAGCTGCATTCAAAGCAAGTCTCGCCATTGTCAAGTCAAGCCTTGAGTGTGGAATCATCCCCAGGAGGGAGGGGACCAGGATTGTCCTCAAAGCTCTTGAAGATGGATTGCATGAAGGTTCAAGATGTTTCCCTTTCGCATGAAATTAGTTCTTCTGTGAACAAGCCTCCTTATTTCTCTTGTCTGGAACACTGATAGTTTTCCCTAAGCTGCGGCTGAACTACAAAGAAGAAGCAGGCAGTTTCAAATACAAATGGTGACTTTTGACGGCCTCTTTAAAGGACTCAGTTATCAAACTCTCAACCAAGAGCCTTTTACAGATGGCAAAAAATAAGCCCTTTGCAGTCTTGCATGAGAGGATCAAACCCGTTCTTAGGATGGACCTGCTGGCCTCCCTGACTCTCAGTAAAGCACTGGAATTGTAGTCTGTTGACCCAACGGCTCCTGGTTCATCTGAAAAGAAAAAAATAAATAAAAATAGTCTGAAGGTGTCTCCCGCTGCAGGTGGGGCTTTTCTGAGAGCGTTGCTTACAGAATGCAGTTTTACCAGGGGAATGGATCGACTATACTTCACAGATTAGCTTGAGAGAAGAAAAAAGACCTCATGACAGGTTTGTAAGGCAGCCCCTGTAAGGAGTTATTTGTTTGTGCACTGGGCAGCCCCAAGCCTCCTCATGCACGGCTCTTTAGTTTCAGAGAGAGTAGTGTAGTGCATACCCCACACACCCAAATTATTTCACCGAAGCTTGCTGTCCATGTTGAAAAAGAGGACCCCAAGCACAGGCTGGAGCTGTAGTTGAGAGGTAGAACATTTGCCTCATGTGTGTAAGACCCTAGGTTTAATCCGTAGGCCTGCCGAGAGGAAGAGAAGGAATAGGAGTGGGAACTGAGACGGATTCTCCTCATGGCTTTCCCTAAACCGTTATGTGCGGTGTGAAACCCAGTATTCAGAACTCTCTCATTGGGTCCTGGATAGTTTTATTCAGTTCCTTCACCTGTTTGGCTGTGTTTTCCTAATTCTTTAAGGGATTTTTATGTTTCCTCTTTAAGGGCTTCTACTTGTTTATCTGTGTTCTCCTGTATTTCTTTAAGGGAGTTATGTCCTTCTTAAAGTCCTCCATCATGATCATGAGATGTTATTTTAAATCCAAATCTTGCTTTTCAGGTGTGTTGGGATATCCAGTACTTGCTATGGTGGGAGAACTGGGTTCTGATGATGACAAGTGGTCTTGGTTTCTGTTGCTTAGATTCTTGTACTTGCCTCTCACCATCCTGTTATCTCTGAGGTTAGTTGGTCTTGCTCTCTGACTGGAGCTGGTCCCTCCTGGGGGCCTGCGAGCCTGTGATCTTAGGAGTGACAGCACTCCTGAGAGACCAGTTCTCTCCGGGCAGGCTTTGGATCTGGAGGGCTGTGGGACAGCCTTAGCTCTGGGCACAGATGGAAACCTCTGGGATCCTGTCCTGGGCTGCTTTGTAGTTCCTGTGCCTTGTGCGCTCCTGGCGGATCCCTCTTCAGGCAGTTAGTGAAGCTAAAGTGGGGTCGCACCTGTGGGCTTAGGAGTGAGAGCACTCCTGGGAGACCAGCTCCTTCTGGGCAGATTTTGGGTCCAGAGGGCTGTGGGACAGCCTCAGCTCTAGGCACAGATTGAGACTGGAAGCTTCTTGCTTCTTTTTAAAAGATCTGTTTCGTGTGTATATATGTGCACCTGTGTAGTTTGTATGTACATGTGTGTAGGAACACTGGAGGCCAAAAGAAGTTGTCGGGTCCCCTCCACCTGGTGCCCCAGGTTTGTCATGAGCCTGGCATGCTAGGAATCAAAGCCAGATCCTCTCCAAGTTCAAGAAGTGCTCTTATCCACCAAGCCATCTCCCCAGTCCTAGTTTTTAAAGCAAAGTGAATAAGTACAGGTCCTGCGTATGCTAGTTTCCTGTTCACAGACCTTTGGAGACTTACTGTTACTTCTGCAAATCTGTTTTCAAATAGGTTTGAGAGCATGCAGGTGATAGTGAGCCCCTATCCCGTGGAAATTTGAGAGAATTCCATAAGGGTGAGTTTCCAAATATAATTCTCAAGATAGGATCTACAGATGCAGGGTTCATGGGACTCCAGACTGGCAGGGCAGCTGTGAACTCCAGCCCCAGTACTAAATGAATATGGATCTGGAATTAAGATCCTCCTATGGATACATAAAATCGGCTTTCCTAGATGCCAGACCAGGACATTGGAGTTCCTTAGCTCCTCCTGCAGGCCACCTTGGTTTTTCCAGTAAGGAGATGGCCTTAGTGGTGGTTTTTCCCAGTAAGGAGATAGTCTTAGTGGTGGTTTTTCCCAGTAAGGAGATGGCCTTAGTGATGGCTGGAGGGCTTTTGTCTTTACCTTTCCTCTCCATGCTGGTCTTGCATAGCCTAATCTGGTCTCTACATTTGCGACACTGAACGTAGTGTTTGAAAGTGCAGGCTACCAAGCTGGGCAGTGGTGGTGCACACCTTTAATCCAGCACCTGGGAGGCAGAGGCAGGCAGATCTCTGAGTTTGAGGCAAGCCTGGTAGCACTCTTTGGGGGGAGTGAAGGTCAGGCTCCCCAACCAAGGTACGGAATACGGAATACATTTATTCTACACCTTCCACTTCAGAATGAACTTTATTTTAAATTTTCTTTATTTACTATTTACCCACTTAGTAGTTCCTTTTACACACCCACACACACACACACACACACACACATTGTGTACATGTGCGTGTGCGTGTGTGTGTGTGTGTGTGTGTGTTTGTGTATGTGTACATTTCCTGATCCTATTTTTTTTTTATTCATAGAAGGATGTGTTTTAGGATTTATTATTTGTGTGCCTTGATACTGGGGTATCCAGGGAACTCTTAAAAAAGACAAACCCCCGGCTCCAAACTAAAGTTAGAAACTCAGCAAGTTAAAATCTCCTGAGATGCTGGACCAGGGAGATGTATATATTTTTTTAAAACTCGCCAGAGGTTCCTCAATGCCTCCCACTGCTAAGAGCTCATTATCATAGTGAAGGCATGGTTCAGAAGCAATGGGAACTCAATCAGGAGAGCTAAATTTGGCTGGTGGACGTGGGGAAAGTTAGGTAACGGCGGAAATTGCATTCCGTTGCTTTCAAACACTCTCCTCATCCCCTGACTTCTACAGTTACCTGTTATGGGGCAAAAGCACAGCAGCAGCAGCATCACGCCGTGAGTACGAAGGATGCTGGAGGATGTCTATAAGCGCCCTCTTCCCAGCCACAGTGCTGAGATTACTTGCTTGTTCTAGAGTCCCTGCTTTACCCAGTGCATAGGCACAGACCTCCTATGAGCAGGTTCATATTCTGAGCATCCATGGTCTTGTTTCCTGGTGCTATGGTGGAGCGTGGGTTAGTAGGCGGTCAGAGAAGTCCTGCAAGGAGTGTACTGTGGCAGACACAACCCAGAGATTGGATTCTTTTCTTGTAAGAGTCCAAGCCTCACTAGATGACCTGAAGTCATAAAGGCTTTATTTGACTTAAGTCTACACTTGCTCGGAGGACTTTCACTGTGGGTCACGTACGTCCCTAGGCTCCCTCAAAAGGAAGTGTGGCGCAAATGTTCAGAGTCAAGTGTGCCTACTTTGAGGCTTAGCGCTACAATTTATTCACACCACACAGACAAAAGGCATTAATTCCTCTATATCTTGGCTTCCCTTTTTTCTTAAATCAGTCGTAGTCATTCCCATTTAAGGTTATTGGAAGATGCAACATTACATTTTAAACATTCTGCCCAGTACCCAACATCTTATTAACACGTCTACTCATTGTTTTCATTCTTCCTGCTATAGTTCTTAAAGACACAAAGATCTATATCTGGCTAGATTCCATCCATGTTCTTTCCCTAGTTGGTAAATCCGATGTTTACCACATGCACAGCCCCTTCCTATCAAATCAAGAAAACATCCTCTATTCACATGTTGAGCCTACTTTCACCTCTTTGATTACACCCTAATAATAACTGTAATAATTCATAGCTCACGTTAGACAGCTCTAAAGTATTAGACATCAAGACATGTATCGCACAGATACAATCCATCGTCCTCACAAGTTTGTGAGTGGGTTTTATGAGCTCAGGTTGACAAAAAGGCACACTGAGGCTCAGAGAGTAAAGGACTCTAAAGATTGCTCAAGTGGGCCATGCTCTTGCCAAGACTTAGAACTACAGTGCACTGCTCAGCTCACATGCTCACCCTCTCGCTGCTTTTCTCTACCTTGCCTACTGCTCAGCCATTGCCTAGCCTATAGTGGCCTGATACCTCCTCCTTTGTCCTTTAAGACCCAATATAAATGTCCCTTCTCCTGGGAGGCATTCCTTTGGCTCTACTAGCTGTGTTTGTGTGTGTGTGTGTGTGTGTGTATGCACACGCACCTGTGTCTGTGTTTGTGTGTGTGTGTGTGTGTGTGTATGCACATGCGCCTGTGTCTGTGTTTGTGTGTGTGTGTTTGTGTGTGTGTGTGTGTGTGCGCATGCACATGCGCCTGTGTCTATGTTTGTTGTGTGTCTGTGTATAATATTTCCAACAGACTTTAATTAGGTTCCTTTTTTTTTTTTTACATATTTCTGTCTTCTACATCCCATGCATCCATGGAAATGTTCTTATACCCCTCTATAATGCATTTGAAATCAGCCATTAATATAGGCTTCTTATGGATGATGTATATACAAGGTATACACAAGGATAGCAATTGTGTCCTGTGTGTAGAGTGGCATGATCCACAGGGGCCTTTGCAACTTGTTTTATAGGAAAATCTTATTTTTAAGAATGTCAATCTAGATTTTTAAAACAGTGAGACGGACTACAATTAAGTTTTATTGTTGTTGTTCCCCTTCCTATTATAATTGTGTAGACTTTACAGTGTAGGCCATGATATGAAAGAAATGTGGACACTTGAATGCTGTGTAATGAGAGAGAGGTCAAAAATGGGGTCACTGAGAGCTGGTGATGCGCAATCTAATAGACATGCCGCATACTTTATGGTATTATCCTTACCCGTGTTTTAATTCCAGTTCCTCTCATTTATAGTGGGTCTGGGGATGTGGATGAGTTCATACAGTGCTTGCCTAGCATTGTATAGAGCCCTGGGTTTGATCTGAAGTATTATGGCATATCTGTATAATCCCAACACTCAGGAGGCAGGAGAATTAGAAGTTCAAGGTCAAGTTTGGCATGGACTTCCCTGAGTCCATTTGTCCTTCCTGAACGGTTTGTCTGCAGTTGAAGCGTGGGCGTTTTCTTTACCCAGTGTCTGGCTTGCCATAACTGAAGCCATTCCATATGGAGGTCACTAATACTCATCATCTTCTTTGAAGTGGAATGGGGGCGCTGTCAGGAGCAGACCTGTCAGACAGTCAAAGTATCTTTTAATAGTGAAATAAATTTAAAGGCCATATTCCTTGGCTATCTGAGGTACTTGAAGATTACATGCACACGTACATCTCTCTGTAGTGTATCTGAGTTGTCAAATATTGTTCATTCTTACTTATTTACTCTCTCAATAACCTCAAAATCATTTTATTGTAATCAGTTAAACTAGTATGTAATATGAACATGAGCTTGACTGTTTAGCTCTTTACTTGCATTACCTAATTATTTGAACAGTTTATAATAGCACCTAGTAAAAGGATTGGGATTAAACCTTGTATTTTTTAAACTAGTTGCATAGGCATAACACCTATACAAGAGTTGAACCATGCATATATCATGTTGTAACAAAATTAATCTTAAATTTTTATCAATATACAAAGACTTATACCAACAAAAGTTTTTAGAAAAAGAAGTTGTCGAAGGTTATCGTTAACAAATACTGAATCTAAGGAGAGCCTGGGTGATTAAAAGCCCATATCAAAAAGAAAAAGAATATTTCTTCTTTAAATCCACTCTCTTCTTACATTTTTCTGTTTGCATCTTTGGGGGAGGTGATAGCACAGGGATAAGAGGACAACTCGCAGACATCTTATCTGTTCCTTCCACCGTGTGGATTCCAGGGATTGAACTCAGGCCAGCCATTTTGGTTCCAAACACCTTTATCCACTGAACCATCTTTCTGCCCCACTTTACAATGCTCTTAAGGCAGGAACTCAGGACCCACTGTGTTTTTATTGCTCTTCTTCCTCACCTTGTCTTGCCATCGAGCAGCCTTACCTTTACCAGTTTGGTCAATAGACAAACACGTTTCTCTCAACATCCTGATAAACAAATTTATGTAATATTAGTTCAGAATACTGATGACACCACAACCAGGTTCAGATGCTTCTCAGTTCTTTACACATTATGACTGAGGGAAATGGAAACACAGTAAGTCCTGTTCCTAGGGAGCTTTCTGCCTGTACTTAAGGAAGATTAATACAAAAACACCCCTGGATGCTGCCATGCTCCCTCCTTGATGATAATGGACTGAACCCCCGATCCTATAAGCCAGCCCCAATTAAGTGTTGTCCTTATAAGAGTTGCTTTGGTCATTGTGTCTATTCTCAGCAATAAAATGCTAATGAAGACACTGTGCCTGGCCTTTTATGTGGGTGCTAGGAATCAATCTCACCAACTGAGCTACCTCTGTTGTCCCCGTTTTTATAACTCGGGATTTAGAATAGTATTTGTCTTAGGGTCACCATTCAGTAGCTAACTGTTGAGTAAAGGGATGATGGATGAGACCACTAATGGCTGAAGACCAAATGAGAGGGTTCGCTTGGCTGTGTAATATCTAGCTTTTTGGTCATCAGTTTCTGTAGTTAAGACTTTCTAGCTTAGTGGCTGTAGATCTGTACACCACGGCAAAAGTCATTTCTTCTCTACCTCTGTCCCACTGCCGCCCATACCCCTTTCTGTGACTTTGCAAAGAACTGACTACCTTAATTCAAAAGCCTCCATTTAGTCTCCACTAGAATGAATATCAAATGCTGTCAAAAACCATTCTTTTACATAGTGTTTGAAAACATTTTTAAAAGACAGTGCCTCATTGAGGTGTTATTAGTAAGCTGATTTCAATGCAGGAGATGACTAATGGCTGCTTGTTATAGGTAGGTTGCTTTTGGCTTCTAAGAGGGAATTCCAGCCCTCAGAGAGCAGACATGTGGAGAGGGTAGTATGGTCTGTCTACATGTAGGTGAGCCCTGACTTCCAAACCCCTGTCAGCTTATTTCACTCATTACATCTCAGGGCTTGCTATTCAAAATCAGAGGCTTTGGAATAGGAAATGTCTTATGCCATGGCCTTAAGGAAGCCAGAGTCCAGCCATCTGTCCCTTTTGGCTGTTAATATGCGGGCTAGAAGCTGTTTCCGTGTGTAATATTACTCACCATGTGAAGACTTTCTTTATACCTGGTGCTCTGTGGTCCTGTGCAAGTCTGCCATTGGTCAGCATGCCTGTGTCATAACCCACAATGAGGTCTGTCTGTTTGGTCGTATGTCCTGTTATTCTTATGAAACCTCTTCAGAACTGAGAGAAAGGAATGCCTGTTATATTTTTTTTTTAACCAGATCTTGGCATGAGACTCAGAATTTGAGCTTGCTTTGAGTAATCAAGATAAGCTTTGTGTGTGTGCGTACTTGCTTACCTGTTAATTAATAAATGTGAATTGAAAAAATTATCATTTAAATTAGCATCATCCACAAGTTTTGGTAATGTTTTTGATAATACTCATCAAATCTAAACAGGATTCTCTGATTGAAGGCTTTTCAGCTAATTCTCAGAGCAGCCTTCGGATAACAACAAGGTAAATATGATTATCATCTATTATCAAGAAATAAAAAAATGCACACTCACAGTGCAGGAGCTAGCCCAGTTGCAACACTTGGTAACTGGAATATCCAGAACTGTAATATTCACTATCAAATACTTACCCTAGGTGCCATTCTTGAAACTCAGAAAAATCTCGACATTTGCTCTTTGGCACTGTGGGTGGTAAGTCACAGAGATGAGTGAACCATCCAATACGCCAGAAAAAAAAAATCTTTTAAAAAGAAAAAGTAGATCCAGAGGTGCCCAAAGAGAGGTGACTGACTGAGTTCAGGCCAGCTCTGCCTCTCTGATGGAGGCCATATCTAAGAGGTATTAGCAGCTGTGCATCTCGGGAATTGGTGTAAAACCCTGCCTTGTAAATGAGTCAGCAGCTCAACGTTCCTCCTCCTCTCCCTCCTCCTCCTCTTCTTCCTCCTCTTCCTCCTCCTCCTCTTCCTCCTCTCCTCGTCCTCCTCTGTCCTCCTCCTTCTCCTCTCTTCTTCCTCCTTCTCCTCCTCCTCCTTCTTTTTCATTTTCACATATCCAAAGACCAAAAATCATAGAAGGAAGAAGAGAAAAGCCATTATTCAAGATTGAGTAAGACATGTTTTAAGCTATAAATTAATAACATAATGGGTGTCTTCAGAGGAATATCAGGGGAAGTGGAGGTGGAGCCTCGCTCATGGATCCTGGCAATACATTCTTCCTCTGTTACCGAATCCTTTACTTTTGAGTCTCAGCCCTCCCTCCGTGTCTCTTGGAGGTGCCTTGGGGAAGAGGAACCCTCACCTTAGTGCCCTGGGATTGTTAATGAAAGGCCTGAGCATCTGGAGATACAACAGAGGGTCTCAGAATACTATAAAAAGTTCCAGGAGATCAGAAAGAGTCAGACAGACAAACAAGATACAGACATAGACAGGGTGGGTTCCTCAATTGCAGTTAAATAATTTGTATCTCATCCTTTCTGAATATTTATGGCCTTGCCCCTGGTGGTGACAGCCAAAGCTCTCATCCTGGAGAAATGGAATACATTTGTTTCAGTTTTTTTTTTTCCCTGTCACAGTTTATGTGTTAAAAATTAGTTACTTTCTTGCCTATGCCTATTGATATTCTTTGCATAAATAGGTATGTTAGGTAAAAATAAAATGACCCAGAGTTTACACTAAAGATAGCCTGCCTTCCTGTACCTCTGTGGGCTAAAGTTTTACATTGTTGATTGTAATTCCATCATGGGCCACCTTGGATAAAATAGCATCAAACTGCGGCAAAATATAATTTGTGATTATTGAATAAACAGTGCTTTGTGGAACCTTCACCGGCACTTGGATGTTTCTTACTTTCTTTTCAGCACAGTTTTTTCCTGAAACTCCTTATATTTAATCCTAAGTTAAAGTGACATTAATAAAATCTACAACTCTACCTCATGAACTGGTGAGGCTTGAGATATTTAT
The DNA here is from genome assembly GCF_011064425.1 of Rattus rattus. NCBI lineage: Eukaryota > Metazoa > Chordata > Mammalia > Rodentia > Muridae > Rattus > Rattus rattus. Next base: position 239,387 of record NC_046170.1, read on the forward strand.
CAACACCAAAAAACAAAGAAATAACTCCGCATTTTCAGGAGTGTATCCGTTACTCTCCTGCTGCTGCCATCAACACAGTTATCAACAAAGCTTAAGGAGAAAAGAGTTTCTACAGGCTTATCGTTCTGGAGGGGAAGAGTCCCTCATGGTGGGGCCAGTGACTTTGCATCAAGTGGCACTCACGTGAGTAAGACCAGGAAGCTGAAGGCCACATCATTTACAAGAACAAAGCAGAGGGAGAACTGTAAGTAGGGCGAACTTTTAAAATCACAAAGTGCAACCCCATTCACGTACTTGCCCTAGCTGCCCCTTCCGGTAATCTACTGAAACAGCTAAGGACAACACTGACTGAAGAGCAAGTGTTCAAATGCCTGAGACAGTGAGAGACGTTTCCCTTTCAGACTCCCACAAGGGGGAGTGCATTACATAACGGTATGAAAGCAATGGGCAATGGCTGTGGCAGCAGGCGCTTGCTCATATCCGAAGAGGAAGCAGAAAGACAGCATCTTACCAGGATCGTACGAAAGCCTCATGACCTGTCTTCATTGACTCATTTCTTCTAGTATTTGCCTCCCAAATGTTCCACAATCTCCTGTGATAGTGTCACCAGCTGGAGATCACATGTTCAACCATATGAGCCTACTGGGGACATTTCATAGCCAAACCTAAAAATACCTATGCATAGGCACTGGAATGCAAGCCTGGGGCCATGGAGTAGCCCAGTCGGTTGGTAGTGCACTAACTTTCCCTTCCTAAATGTTAGTTTCTCTTGTAGAACTCTGAACTTCATGTGGGCCACTCACTGGGATTATTCTAAGGCATCTCTTGAGATGATATTGGAAAGCACATGTTATAGGACCTTGACAAAAGAGGCGCAAAAGGAAGGCCAGTGCTGCCTTCATTTTGGGTCTCAGCAAATTCTTCTATGTTGGAGGATGTGGGATTACCCAGCATGATGGGGATGTTGAGAAACTGATCCCATACTTAGAATACAGAGAAATCACTAGAGTTGTTTATTGGGGTTCTCTAGAGTAACAGAACTTATAGTGTGTGTGTGTGTGTGTGTGTGTGTGTGTGTGTGTGTGTGTGATTATAATGACTTACAGGCTTTGGTCCAGCTAATGTAACAGTGGCTGCCATTGAACATCTAAGGACCCAGTAGTTTTTCAGTCCACAAGGATGGGTTTTTCAGCTGGTCTAATGATACACAGGAATTCTGAAGAAATAGGCTCTAATGTCACAAAAGGATAGAAATTCTTTCAAGGAACAAGCACAAGCAGACAAAGAAGGCAAACTTTCTTCCATGTCCTTTAAACATACTGTCAGCAGAACGTTTGAATGTTTGGTCCAAATGAAAGGTGGATTTTTCTACCTCAGAAGGTCTGGGATAAAGGCTATCTTTCCAGTGATCCAGATAAGAAATGTTTTTCCCACCTTAAATAATTTAATTAAAACAAACAAACTCTCACAGGTGCGCCCGGTCAACTGAGTTTTAGTTAGTTACAGATGTCCTCATGTTGACATCAAGAATAGCCGTTAGAGGTTGGAAGGAAGCATCCATGCGACCAAGTCCAGTCCTCCGCTCACTGCACACCTTCACCCTCTCTCCTTGCAGGCCCTGAGGTGTGAATAGCCCTGTCTGTGCTTTTCACTGAAATTCAAGGGGCTGTTTTTGTGAAGTGACTCCTCCAAGACTCACACAAGGAAAAACTATCCCAGTGACACTTGAAGTAAGATCTGTAAAACAGAAGCAAGACAGGTGTTGGAGTTCTATGCAGATCTCAGTCCTTGTGTACTTGGTGGTCAGAAAAGCATGGTTCAGGGTAGGAATTCAGTAAATCCCTGCTGCATGAAAGCTGAACCCTGGAAGCTTCTTGCAGAAAAATGCAGCTCCTCTCTGCCTTGGTGAGCTTTAATAGCGCCCAGTGATCTCACTCACATGCCAAACCTCTCTTTTATCGTTCTTGCTTTCTTCAACTTTCCAAAAATTATAGATTTTAATTTTTTGTAGAGGCGTCAGACTCAGCCTTGGACTCAGGATCTGTGAGGTGTATCCTCCCAGTGAAACTTGTAGTGAATAAATGGGAATAAAATTGTTCCTGTTGCTATGTCAAAATAGTTGACAAAGAACCCGAAGGAAGCATTCTTGCTTTTGTTTCTTTTTTGTTTGTTGGTTTTGGGTTTTGGGCTCTTGGGTTAGGAGACACATTCCATTATGAAAGAGAAGCTATGTCAGCTCTAGCTATAACCTACTTGAGATGCTTGTCACATTATGTCCACAGTCTGGATTCAGAGAGTTCCCGTGATTGTGCCCCCAATGCTCTGTTGAAGCACTCTGGAAGGACCCTCACAGACATACCCTGAGGTGTGTCTCCTTGGGGAGTCTACATCCCATCAAGGGGACAGGCAAGTTTTAGTAGCACATAGTGTTTCATTTAAAAATGGAACCCAGGGAATCAAAGTGAACACCAGTTATGTGAAGTGCTTTTATCCTATCCGAGGGACATGCAATATAAATCTGGGAGACAGGACCCTGGTTACAAGTTCCAGAGAAGGCTCCCTGCTCCTCCCTGTTCCAGAGACAACTGCACTTTCTCATGCTGTGCCAGCCTCATCCTTTTTTTTTTATGTATGTTTATTTATGTATGTTCTTTGTATGCCTGATCTCTCTAATACTTTGAGCACAAAGGGGTATTGGATTTTGTCAAAATGTTTTTCCACATCTAATGAGATGGTCATGTAATTTTTGTTCTTCCAGTTTGTTTGTATGGTGGATTATGTTGATGGATTTTTTTATATATTGCATATCCCTGCTTCCCTGGAGTGAAGCTTACTTGATCAAGATGGATAATGCTTTGGATATGTTCCTGGATTCGGTTTGTGAAAAATTTATTGAGTATTTTTGCCTCAATGTTCATAAGAGAAATTGGTCTGAAGTTCTTTTTCTTTGCTGAGTCTTTGTGTGATTTAGGCCTCGGGGTGACTGTGGCTTCCTAGAATGAATGTTGCACTGTTCCTTCTGTTTCTACCTTGTGGAATAATTTCAGGAGTATTGCTGTTAGCTCTTTGAAAGTCTTGTAGAATTCTGCACTAAAACCATCTGGCCATGAACTTTTTGGTTGTTGTTGTTGTTGTTGTTGTTGTTGTTGTTGTTGTTGTTGTTGTTGTTAGACTTTGAATGACTGCTTCTACTTCTTTAGGGAGCATAGAGCTCCTTAAATGGTTTACCTGATCTTGATTTAATTTTGGTAAGTAGTATGTGTCTAGAAAATTGTACATTTTGTTAAAAATTTTTAAGTTTTGTGGTATACAGGCCTTTGAAGTAACACTTAATGATTCTTTTAATTCCCTAAGAGTCTTTTGTTGTGCCTCCCTTTTCATTTCTGATTTTGTTCATTTGGAATCTGTCTCTCTGTCTTTTGGTTGGTAGACTAAAGGTTTGTCTATCTTGTTGATTTTCTCAAAGAACCAGCTCTAGGTTTTGTTGATTCTTTGACTTGTTCTCTTTGTTTCTAACTGATTGTTTCTGCACTGATTTTGATTATTTCCTGCCTTCTACTCATCCTTGATGTGTTTGCTGCTGCTGCTGCTGCTTCTTCTTCTACTTCTTCTTCTCCTTCTCCTTCTCCTTCTCCTTCTCCTTCTCCTTCTTCTTCTTCTTCTTCTTCTTTTCTTCTTCTTCTTTCAGTTGTACATTTAAATTGCTTATATGACAACTTTCAAACATCTTTATGGAAGCACTTAGTGCTATGAACTCTTAACACTGCTTTCATTGAGTCCCATAAACTTGGGTATATTGTGCCATCATTTTCACTGAGTTCTAGAAACCCTTTAATCTCTTTCTTTATTTCTTCCCTGACCCAAAGATCATTGAGTAGAGAGTTATTCCATTTCCATGAGTTTGTAAGCTTTCTGGTGTTTCTGATGTTGAAGTCCAGTTTTAATCCATGGTGGTCTGATAAAATACAAGGCATTAGTTCAATTTTCTTGTATCTGTTGAGGCTTGCTCTGTGACTGACAATATGGTAAATTATGAGGAGGATCCATGAGGTGCTGAAAAAACGGTATAGTCTTTTGTGTTTGGGTGAAATATTCTATAGATTTCAGTTAGGTCCATTTCATTCATGATGTCTGTTAGTTTCATTGTTTAGTTCTTGTCTAGATAACCTGTTGATTACTGAGAATCCAGTGTCCTACAGTGTATGAGGTTCGGTGTGCAATTTAAACTTTCGTAATGCTTCTTTTACAAAACTGAGATAACATCTAAGTAGATCTTTCCTTTGATGAGTTTGATGTGTGCTTCCCTGTCTATTTTTATTAATTTTGGTTGACATTCTGGTTTGGAATGGCTACTGCAGTCTACTTCTTGTGTTGTTTGCTTGGAAAACTTTTTCTAGCCCTTTACTATGAGGTAATGTCTATCTTTATCACTGAGGTGTGTTCCTTGTGTGCAGTAGAAGGATGGATCCTGTCACATCCATTCTGTTAGCCTGTGTCTTTTTTGCGGGGAAATTGCTTCCATTGTTTTTGAGAGATGTTAATGACTAGTGACTGTTTTCCTATTATTTTGATGTGCGTGTGCATGTGCATGTGTGTGTGTGTGTGCGTGTGTGTGTGTGTGTGTGTGTGTGTGTGTGTTTTCATGCTTCCATTATTCTTGCTACTGGTATGAAGTTACTTATTTCCTGTGTTTTCTTGGATGCAGTTATCCTCCTCATGTTGGAGTTTTCCTTCTATTATTTTCTGTAGGGCTGGATCTGTAGATAGATATTGTTTGAACCTGGATTTGTCTTGAAATGTGTTGTTTTCTTTATGATGATTGAGAGTGTTGCTGAGTATGCTGTATGTTGGCATCTGAGGTTTTTCAAGATTGCAAGATATCTGTCCAGGCCCTTCTAGCTTTTGGAGTCTCTGTTGAGAAGTTGGGTGAAATTCTAATAGGTCTGACTTTGTTACCTACCCTTTCTCCCTTGCTGCTTATACTATTTCTTTGTTTTGTAGATTTTGTGTTTTGATTATTTTGTGCCAGGATGATTTTCTTTTCTATCCCAGTCTAATTGGTGTTCTCTAAGCTTCTTGTATATGTATAGGCTTCTCTTTCTTTAGGTTGGGAAATTTTTCTTCTATGATTTTGTTGAGAATATTTTCTAGGCCTTGGAGCTCAGACTCTTCACCTTCTTCTATTCTTATTATTCGTACTTTAGGTCTTTTTATGGTATCTTAGATTTCCTGGATGTTTTTGTCAGGAATTTTTTAGACTTAACATTTTCTTTGAAATTTATCAATTTCTTCAACTGTATTTTCTACAAACAAGATTCTGTCTTCCGCTGTCTGTATTCTGTTTCTGATACTTGCATTGGTTTTTCCTGTTCTCTTCCCTAGGTTGTCTTTCTGTTGTCTTTGTTGGTTCTATTTCCACTTTCAGGTCTTGCACAGTTTTATTTATTTTCTTCACCTGTTTACTTGTATTTTCCAGTGTATCTTCTAGACATTTGTTTCCTCTTTAAAGACCTTACCTGTTTGATTGTATTTTCCTATACTTCTTTAATTTATTCATTTCCTCTTTAAAGGCCTCTGTCATCATTATAAAATTGAATTTAAGGTCATTTTCTTGTGTTTCAGTTGTGCTGGGATATCCAGGGCTTGCTGTAGTAGGCTAGGTGTGCTGTGAAGGTGTCATATTACCCTGGCTTTTGTTGATTGTGTTCTTTCGAGGCCCTTTAACCATCTGGATTGCTTTGGTGTCTGGATGCTCCTGTGGTAGTAAGTATTGGAAGGGTGTTTGACCATGATGATCCTGGTGTGGCAGACCTCTGATGGGTATTCTGTGCTGTATTGTTACAGATCTCTGTGTCTGTTTGATTCAGTATTCGCAGGTCTCTATGGTTCAGGAATCTCAGATCAGGGCAGAGGGGTGGCATCGAATGGAGGTCCTCTTGGACTAGCAGGCTGCTCAGGGCAGCTTGGTGTGCCAAGATGACTCAGAGAGCAGGGAAGATGGGTGGGGTCAAGGAAGCTACTCTTATGATTCTGACTTTAGCAGGTCTTATGCAGGTGGCAGAAGTGGTGGAAGAATGGAGGTCCCACTGTGATAGCAGGCTGTTAATGATAGCTTGTCTTGCTCCAGAGGACTCAGGAAACAGGGAAGATGGGTGGGGGAAAGGAAGCTTACCTGTATGGTTCAGAATCCACAGGTCTGATGAAGGTGGGCTAAGAGGTGGAGGGAGAGTGGAGAATCAATTTCTTCCTTCATTACCTTTGAAAAAACCTCTATCTCATCTACATACCACACTTTCTATGTACATTTATCACTTGGTGGACACACAGGCTGATTTAATCATACAGTAATTGTGAATAGGGCTCTAAACATGAATATACAGGTATTTCTCTGGTCTGCTCACTTCATGTCTTCTCTCATATGTGAAACCAAGTTTGGATGGATGGAGAGTATCTCTGTTAGGATTTTACTGCTGTGAACAGATACCATGACCAAAGCAACTCTTCTAAGGACAACATTTAATTGGGGCTGGCATACAGCTTCAGAGGTTCAGTCTATTATTACCAAGGCAGGAGCATGGCAGTGTCCAGGCAGGCATGGTGCAGGAGGAGCTGAGGGTTCTACATCTTCATCTGAAGGCTGCTATCAGAATACTGGCTTCCAGGCAGCTAGGATGAAGGTCTTATAGCCCACGCCCACAGTGACACACTTACTCCCACAGGGTTATACCCTCTAATAGTGCCACTCTCTGGGCTGAGCATATACAAACCATCACAAATGGATGGATGGATGGATGGATGGATGGATGGATGGATGGATGGATGGATGGATGGAATAGAAGGGTAGTTGATAAATGATAGATAACATTAGTATGGTAGATAATATGATGAATAATATAATGATGGATATATTGGCGATAATATAGAAGAGTTAGATTGTGTTAGAGGATAGAACAGATAGGTAGATAGGTAAGATGAGCAAGATAGAGAATGAAAATGAAAGTGAGTCCTGTGGAAGAAAGGAATAAGCAAAGATGAGAAAGAGGGGCAGGAGAGGGTTGTAGAGGGTGAATATAGTCAATATACATGATATACTTTGATTAACATGGAACCCTTCACTTTCTACAATGAATCTATGGTAATAACATTAATTAATGAGTACATGTATCCCTTTGTTCTTTGTCATAGCCACATTTCCTTTGTTACAGCCACAGAACAGTTGTTTTGTCTCACAATCCCAGGAGCTATAAGTAGCAGAATCCCTCCCTGACCCTGCTTCCTCACTTCCCTCTCACCCCCTAACCTAACATCAGCAACCCTGCTGGAGACAGTAAGTGAAGAAAGAACAAGATGGGGGAGTTCCTGGCCTGGAGCCATTCATCTGCTGGCTGATGACACCAACGGCAGAGCCCCAAAGCATAGCAAGCTTGTTTGCTCTTGTCTGGTTGTTAATGTTGATATATGAATAAGCAAGAAGACAGCTTCATTTCCATAAGTTAGAGTATGCCGAGAGTACAGAAGACCAAGCACAGCACAGTTAATCATAACTACAGAGCTAGCACGAAAACAGTGACAAAGCCTTTTCTGTTAGTCACAGTGTTTTATGTTAATAACTTCTTTGAAGCTGAAGCAGGCACTGCAGAATGCTGAGTATGTCAGGGCTGTAGAAGCCTACAGCATTCCCCAGAGGAATCCCAGCGAATTCACTTCTTGATGGCATGGTCATCCATCGAGCTGTTTATGTAAACAAGGTCAGCTCTTTGGACTGAAACATCTGGAGGCCAGGATGTTGCTGCCATTAAGTCCTGAGCTGGGATGCATGTCCCACCTACCCGGACTCCAGGCAGCAGAAGGAACTTCTGTCCTAGGTGGATGTTAATGAACAGTACTTAGCAGAAAAGTTAGTGAGAAAGCTGGGATCTGTGAGGTTTGCATGTGAGGGTAGGGTCTGCATGCTGCTCATGAGGGGTTATGATAGATGGATTCAGGGAAGAAATCGAGTGCCAGGCAGCCCCCCAACCCGAAACTTCAGACAGAATCAATTATTCTCTGCTTGCCATTCCTCCAACTTACCAGAGCTTTTGTCACTCAAGTATCACACTGCTTCATAACTTTATCTTTCTCCTTGCATAACAGTCTCTGAGTCAAGGGCTGTTTTATTTGTATTTAATTCCTTCATATTTTATGTGGTGCCTGACACCAAGCAAATCCTCAGCAGAAAAAAAAAGCCTAAAACAGAGCTTCCACAAACCAAGAGCCATACATCAGCTCGGGCAGGGAAGAGATGGAGGGCATTGACAGTCGGGACACATAGAGCAGCACAGGCCATCAGGGGGCTTTTAGAATGATACCACCAGATGCCCAAGGGATATTTTGCTATCTTTAATTTATATGTGTGAATGTTTGCTTATATGTATGTATGTATGTATATGTACACTGTACCATGTATATACAGTGCTTACAGAGACTGGAAGAGGGCATTAGAGCTCCTGGAACTGGAATTACAGATGGTTGTGAGCCACCATGTGGGTACTGGCAATAAAACCCAGGTCCTTTGGAAGAACAGCAAGTGCTTTAAACCACCGGACCGGTCTCTCCAGACCCTCTTTTCAGAGTCTTCTGAGTGGTATGATTTGAATAAACATGAATTACCTTAGGCCTAGAGGGGGTGCAATCTAATTCTGATATATTTACTTCTTGACTCTTCACAGATGACTAAAGAAGGAAAGACAGAGAGGTTAAGAAACTTCTCCAGTCACACATCTGGGAAGTAGAGAAAGAATGATTTTGAATCCTTACAATTTTTTCATGACCATTTTCTTCTTTTCATAACTGTGTTCAAGAAGTATAGTTCTTGAAGCTAGAGACATGGTTCAGTGACTAAGAGCATGAGTTCTTTTCCAGAGGACCTGGGTTTGATACCCCATACCCACTTAGTAGCAGTTGCTCACAATCATCTATAACTCCAGTCTCAGGAACTCTAACAGTTTTCTGGCCTTTAGGAGTACATACACATATTATACCTACATACCATACCTACAGATATGTCTACAGACACCCATGTAGACAAAACTTCCTTATACTTTAAAATAAAATAAAATAAAATAAAATAAAATAAAATAAACTTAGCAGTGGAATGTCCCATTGCATTCTGCTAGTGTGTGAGCTGGATATAGACACAAACATATAAGCTAATTGTATCTCAGGCCCTGCAGATGAACCTAACGCTTAACTAAGGCAGAGCCTAGCCTACTGGACGTGTCAATGAAGTCTTCTAGCTATTGGTCATTTTGCTTTTCTCAGACAATGGATATAAACCTTATAATTATGTCCCTAGTTAATTCTTATTTTTTGTAGAACAAAAAAATCCATTCATTGAATGAATGAGTTGTGTGCTGCCAGCAGCAGAAACAGTTTAGGCGTGAGAGAGAAATAATTCAAATGCTATCCTTGGGAGGTAGCTTAAGGTTGTCCCTAAAGATTCTTAAGTTTAAGCCTTCTGTGACTCATATGACTGCCACTCTTTTCATCTTTGCCGTTATCCCAGCGAGGGACACTGACTGCTCCTGAGTTCAACAGCTACATAAAAGATGCATTGGTGTTAGGAAATTGGAGAGGGTAAAAGGGCCTGTCCCTTCAAAAGAGTATGAATAAGGGTTGGCACTGTTAACGCCACCAACTGACAGCACAGTGTTCAAATTCCTAAGCTTATGGGAGGGCATTTGACATTGGGGGACCACTTGCCTACCATGCATGGGGACCTCTGTGCAATCCCCATTGTAGTAAAAAATAAGTAAATAAACCGAAGTAAAAGAAACCATCCACTTGCAGATGTTTTGATTGCATTGACAGCACTTTATCAGGATGAGAACCGTAATAGCTCAGTCAGGAAAGTGCTTGATGTTCAAGCATGAGAACCTGAGTTCAATCCCAGCGCCCACGGAGAAGCCTGAGTGTGGGAGAGCACATCCGTGACAAGGCTGGGAGACTGGGACAGCAGTGTTTCGGGGTCTCGCTGGGCTCCAGTCTAGCTGGAATAGCAAAGTCTAGGTTCATTGAAAGACTTTATTTGAAAACTTACTGTGGGGACCAGTGCAAGGGGACACTTGATGTCACCTTTTAGTCCTCCCCCGTACACACCCATATGCAAACATATTTGCATATATACATATATACATATATATATACATATATACATATATATATAATCTTCCTCTCTCTTTCTCGCTCTCTCTCTCTCTCACACACACACAACACACACACACACACACACACACACACACACACACACAGAGACATTCAGGGACACCAATGCACAAATATAAATGGGCTTCCTAGCTAAGGGAAATATAACCATAAGACTCATTTGTATAGGCCACATTTATTACACACCTACTATGTGAACTACTACTCAGACCTTGCCCATGCGCAAATGGAGGAATACGTAGGAGGTGCAAGTGTGTTTACTATTGCCCAGTCATTGATTTAGGGATGTTAATCACCTGAAGGCACACATATTGATATTACTAAATAAAGACATCTGCTGCAAGCCATGGATACAGTGTATAGCTGAGACTAGGGGTTATGTGTTAAGTGTCAAGCTTAATGTAGTCTATGAAAGAACCATGGGCAGGGACTAGAAGTACAAATATGGCCCCTGAAGAGGAGGTGCGTAGTGAGCAAGAGGCAAGAACACAGGTGACACCCTACAGTTTTGTTGGGTGCATTGGCTAGGAAAAGACTTGTTTGAAGCAGTAGGTTGAGGACAAGTTAAGATGGGGATGGTGCAAAACTACAAAATTTGGATTTTTAGATATTAAAAATTCGTCTTCCTTGAGACACAGGTAGCCATCCTCCATGCAATCAAACCTCATTCCCTGTTTTTGTCAGTTCTGATTATGTGATGCCTGTATCCATTACTCTTCTGTTGCTATGATAAAATACCATGATCAAAATTTACTTACAGAAGAGTTTATTTTTGATTATGGCTCCAAAGGGGCTAAGAGTCAATCATGCAGGAAGGTTTGATTGCAAGCAGCAGGAATAGGATCAGGAGCAGGAAGCTAGGAGAGCTCATCATCGACCACAAATATGAAGGAGAGAGAGAAGTAAAGGTAGGGTGGATCTATAAACTCTCAAACCCACTCTCAGTGATACATTTCCCTCAGCAAGTCTGCACCACCTCTCCAAACAGCATTACCAACTGGTGACCAAATTTTCAGATGCTGAGCCTAGGAGAGGCATTCCTCAATCAAACCACCATACCTTTGTTTGGCCTTGGTTTCTGATGCCCTTTATCAAACCAAAAATGTTGGTGATTCTATCCCAGACTCCTTAATTGCTATAAGCCATGACCTTCCAAGTACTACTTTGGCTTTGTCCTGTGCTCCTGTTTAAGGTAACCAAATTGTTATTTAGTGTCAGGATTAGGATCCCAGCTTCTCAGCTAAGGGGTCTAAGCCTTCTCCTGCTGGTTGTTCTGCACCAAACCCCCAAGATTAGTACATGAGACATTAATTGGGTCTTGCACTCCTAAAATTGCATGAACACTTTTCTAAGGGATTATACAAGTTTGGGATGTGAAAACCTACATTGACAAAGTGAGTGGTAGTATTTTTCCCCATGCCTCTAATATATGTGTTTGTACTGGGATGATGATTTAGATAGCAGCTCAATAAATTGAACAAATAAATTACACCAAACCCTTGCACCATCATTTCAGAGGGCTGTCATCATACCATGGAGGTCCCATATCACCCAGAGTGCTGTTCCAACATCCTGCAGTGTTTCTTAGCGTGCTGGTGGGTTTTCATTTGGTCAGAAATTGCTTTATTTCTCATATTGGCAAACAGCATAAGAAGTTTTGCTCTAGAAAGTGAGCTGTGAAAGACATCAGTGGCTTGTTTTGTGACTATTAGCACATCATTTAAAGTCCCTAAGCCTCAGTTTCTTTCTCTGTGAAATATGGATTGATGATACCTACCTCAAAACTTGTAAGAGTAAGAACTAATTCATTGAAATGAAAAGGATCTAGATGTCAGACAAATGCAGATTCATATAATAGGCTTATATTAATTACCAGCCATAGAAGAGCCTCCTCAATCCCTAGTCAATAAATTCTAATTTTTTTATCATAGGTAATTCTAAGACAATACCTTTTACTGTTATCTAACTAGATTATCTTAATGAAGCCAGGTAGGTTTGATAACATTCCTCAAAGGCTCAGAAATTCAGTCTTGCCTACATTCCAGACACACATCCCTAAGTGATGGACTATAAACCTAACCCATATGTGATATCATGGTGTACCAGAGGCAAGGCAGAAGAGTAATTATCCCCTCAGGTGACACTCTTGGGTTGACATGGTGCTTATTGATATCGATTAAGAACATAGTGAGAACAGAAGCATTGTGAGGAGCTTGTCACAGAGTGGCCCTTCCCTGATAGGCTCCCATCCCATCAAGTGAGGATCATTCCCTAGGCTTTGATGTTAAAAAAAACAAATAAACATTTGTAGCTCAGGTTCAGAAAGCTAGTAAATCACTACACAATGGAAAGCATCCGACTGAAATGCTTAAAGATTAGCATGTCAGGCTGTAAAGACCCATGCATGACCCATGATTTAGGGAATGAATACATGCATGGGTGGATTGGTGGGAAGGTAGGTGGATGGACGGATGGAGACTTTAACTTTATCAGAAATAGATAAATGACCTTGGACAAAGTCATTGACTGTTCTGGGAAGCTGTCTCTTCTCTGTAAAATAGAGATAATAAAAACAGCCACATAATTATAAAAATAAAACATGTTAATGCAAGTTAAACACTTAGGTCAGGACCTGGCACTTAGTTACAAAACCCCCAGTGGATATGAACTGTTATTATGATCTGCATAATCATTCCTTGCGTTCTATACTCTCCAGCCCTAGATGTCTGACTGCTGCTTCTAAGATATCTGTGTACTCTGTTTTACAGGTCAACAGGTCCTGGGCTTGGTAGAGAACCAGAGTGACTGGTATCTTGGAAATCTCTGGAAAAATCACCGTCCATGGCCAGCCCTTGGAAGGGGCTATAACACAGGTAAACCATAAGGGCAATGTGGAGGACCATAGAGAGAGGGAGACATAGAGTTATTGTCCCTTCTCAAAGAAAGGAGATGAGCAGCAATATGGAGGAGGCCACCTGGTTTTCTGATTTACTAGGGCACAAGGCATACACAGGTAACACCTCCAATTCTTATTTTATGCCATGCTACAGGTGATAAAGCAGTTGAATTGTGGAAGCCTGCCAGTCTTGCTAGAAAGGTCCTCTGCTGGCTTTAATGCTGGGATCCTGTTTAATTCTTTATCAGCTTGAGCTGTAACTTCTTTGGCTACTGATGCAAACCTGTGATCATTCTGCAGTAATAAATCCAACATCCTTTTCCTTAATGGAGTAGGTGTTGCCTTTCCCAGCCATATACATGCACTTTGGACCTGCTCTCACAGTAATCATCAGCATTTCTCTTGCTGCAGTCTTCCATGTAGAGGCTGCAAAAGTAGCACGAGCTCATAGTCCCCCCTGACCCTTCCTTTCATCAAAAGGTCCACGTTTACCCTACCCAGGAGGTAGCAGTAGAAAAGGTAGACATATTTGGACCTTGGTACTTCTAAGTACTTCATACCTTAAATATCATATGTCTAAAACCAGGTAATTTATTCTGCTTTGGTACTAACAGCAGCCCTGTATCTTCTCTTTTGTTGATAGTCACTTGTGTAGCCATTCCTTATCCCACAGCTAAGTACCAGATGCAGCCTAGGGCTCCAGGGAATGAAGCTCGTCCCTACGTCTGTTTCCAACAGTACCTCTGGATCCTTCTCTCTCCTCCATACTCATTGCCATTGATCTCATCCTTGTTTTTATCAGGATTAGAACCTGGGGTTCAACAATTTCAGGTCCCAAAATGGGCTGGTACTTTTAGAGAACAGAACTGGGGCCGATTTTTGGGAAATGCCCCACCTGAAGATGCTTCATAGACAGATCGTAGGGTCTGACCTCAAACTCTACAGAAAATTAACCAGGAAATTAACCCTGAGACCTGATGATCTGACTTCACAGAAGTCAGAATTAAACATGAGGCCCCAGAACCCAAAGGAAAAAGGATGTGAGCCAAGCTACTGAAAGTTCAAGGTCAGAAGCAGACCCTATTAAACTGTAGTTTGACCTGTAGTTACTTGACTATTGATACAAACCTGAAGTCAATACTCAGAGTAGGAGTTAAAACTGGAAGAAGACAGGGAAAAGCCAACATCAGTGTCCAGCCAAGGAACCTATATTGAAGCCCGTCCCTGAAGAATAGTGAGATTCTGCCGCTGACAGTTGCACGGCCATCAGGCCTGCTGTGCCCCATTTATGTCCTGTCAGGCTCCTACACATAAAAGGTTGCAGCTGAAGTTACACCAGTCCACAGACCCAGAACTTGTTTCTTCTTGCTGACCTGGACAATACCCTTTAGTTGCTGGATAGGAGAGGAATCTGAGGACTCTCTCAGGAGGTGAGGGATGGAAGTTGAGGCATACTATCACATCATCTGAAATACTGGTATTTTGACTTCTTTTCCAATTTGTATCCTTTTGCCCTCCCTTAGTTGTCTAATTTCTCTGGTTAGGACGACATATACTATATTGAATAAGTAGGGAGAGAGTGGGAAGCTTTGTACTAGTCCCTGATTTTAGGGAGATTGCTTCAAGGTTCTCTTAAATTAGTTTGATTTTTGGCCACTGGTTTGCTGTATATTGCTTTTAGTATGTTTTGGTATTTGCATTGAACTCAAACTAATCTTTCTGGGAATTTTATCGTGAAAGAATATTGTATTTTATCAAATCCTTCCTCATCATCTAATGAGATGATCATGTGCTTATTTTTTCCTTTGAGTTTGTTCGTATAGTATATTACTTTGACATATTTCCTTATATTGAACCGTCCTGGGATGAAGCCTACTTGATCAGTTGGATGATGATTTTGAAGTGCTCTTGGATTTGGTTTTCGAGAATTTTGTTGAGTACTTTTGCATCAATATTTATAAGGGAAATTGGTCTGACATTCTCTTTGTTGCGTCTTTTGTGGTTTAGGTATAATCATAATTGTCATTTTGGAGAAGGAATTGGGGAGTGTTCCTTCTGTTTCAATTTCGTGGAGTAGTTTGAAGAGCTTCTTTTAAGGTCTGATAGAATTCTGCACTAAAACCATCTGATCCTGGGCTTTTTGTTAGTTGGGAGACTTTTTTTTCTTTCTTTTATTAATTTTTTTTATTAACTTGAGTATTTCTTATTTACAATTCGAGTGTTATTCCCTTTCCCGGTTTCCGGGCCAACATCCCCCTAACCCCTCCCCCTCCCCCTTCTTTATGGGTGTTCCCCTCCCCATCCTCCCCCCATTACCGCCCTCCCCACAACAATCACGTTCACTGGGGGTTCAGTCTTAGCAGGACCAAGGGCTTCCCCTTCCACTGGTGCTCTTACTAGGCTATTCCTTGCTACCTATGAGGTCAGAGTCCAGGGTCAGTCCATGTATAGTCTTTAGGTAGTGGCTTAGTCCCTGGAAGCTCTGGTTGCTTGGCATTGTTGTTCATATGGGGTCTCGAGCCCCTTCAAGCTCTTCAGTTCTTTCTCTGATTCCTTCAACGGGGTCCTGTTCTCAGTTCAGTGGTTTGCTGCTGGCATTCGCCTCTGTATTTGCTGTATTCTGGCTCGTCTCTCAGGAGAGATCTACATCTGGCTCCTGTCGGCCTGCACTTCTTTGCTTCATCCATCTTGTCTAATTGTGTAGCTGTATATGTATGGGCCACATGTGGGGCAGGCTCTGAATGGGTGTTCCTTCTGTCTCTGTTTTAATCTTTGCCTCTCTATTCCCTGCCAAGGGTATTCTTGTTCCCCTTTTAAAGAAGGAGTGAAGCATTCACATTTTGATCATCCGTCTTGAGTTTCATGTGTTCTATGCATTTGGGTAATTCAAGCATTTGGGCTAATAGCCACTTATCAATGAGTGCATACCATGTGTTTTTCTGTGATTGGGTTACCTCACTCAGGATGATATTTTCCAGTTCCAACCATTTGCCTATGAATTTCATAAAGTCATTGTTTTTGATAGCTGAGTAATATTCCATTGTGTAGATGTACCACATTTTCTGTATCCATTCCTCTGTTGAAGGGCATCTGGGTTCTTTCCAGCTTCTGGCTATTGTAAATAAGGCTGCGATGAACATAGTGGAGCACGTGTCTTTTTTATATGCTGGGGCATCTTTTGGGTATATGCCCAAGAGAGGTATAGCTGGGTCCTCGGGTAGTTCAATGTCCAATTTTCTGAGGAACCTCCAGACTGATTTCCAGAATGGTTGTACCAGTCTGCAATCCCACCAGCAATGGAGGAGTGTTCCTCTTTCTCCACATCCTCACCAGCATTTGCTGTCACCTGAGTTTTTGATCTTAGCCATTCTCACTGGTGTGAGGTGAAATCTCAGGGTTGTTTTGATTTGCATTTCCCATATGATTAAAGATGTTGAACATTTCTTTAAGTGTTTCTCAGCCATTCGGCATTCCTCAGCTGTGAATTCTTTGTTTAGCTCTGAACCCCATTCTTAATAGGGTTATTTGTCTCCGTGCTGTCTAACTTCTTGAGTTCTTTGTATATTTTGGATATAAGCCCTCTATCTGCTGTAGGATTGGTAAAGATCTTTTCCCAATCTGTTGGTTGCCGTTTTGTCCTAACCACAGTGTCCTTTGCCTTACAGAAGCTTTGCAGTTTTATGAGATCCCATTTGTCGATTCTTGATCTTAGAGCATAAGCCATTGGTGTTTTGTTCAGGAAATTTTTTCCAGTGCTAGTTGGGAGACTTTTAATGACGGCTTTTATTTCTTTATGGGTTATGGGACTCTTTAGATGGTTTATCTGATCCTGATTTAGTGTGGGTACCTGGTATCTGTCTAAAAAAAATTGCCTGTTTCATCCAGATTTCCCAGTTTTGTTGAGTATAGACTTTTGTAATAGGATCTGATGATTTTTTAAATTTCCTCTGTTTCTTTTGTTATGTCTCCCTTTTCATTTCTGATTTTGTTAACTTGGATACTCTCTCTGTGCCCTCTAGTTAGTGTGGCTAAGGGTTTATCTATCTTGTTGATTTTCTCCAAGAACCAGCTCATGGTTTTGTTGATTCTTTGTATAGGTCTTTTTGTTTCTACTTGGTTTATTTCAGCCTGGAGTTTGATTATTTCCTGTTGTCTACCACTCTTGGGTGTATTTGCTTCTTTTCATTCTAGAGCTTTCAGGGATGCTGTCAAACTGCTAGTGTATGCTCTCTCTGGTTTTATTTTTGTTGTTTTTGTTTTGTCTTGTTGAGGTACTCAAGAGCTGTGAGTTTTCCTCTTAGCACTGCTTCCATTGTACCCTGTAACGTTTGGTATGCTGTCCCTTCATTTTCATTAAATTCTAAAAGTCTTTAATTTCTTCCTTAACCAAGTTATCATTGAGTAGAGTGTTGTTCAACTTCTATCTGTATGTGGGCTTTCTGTTGTTTTTGTTGTTCTTGAAAACCCAGTCTTAGTCGTAGTCCATGGTGATCTAATAGGATGCATGGGATTATTTCAGTCTTCTTGTATCAATTGAGGCCTGCTTTGTGACTAATTATATAGTCAATTTTGGAGAAGGTACTATGAGGAGCTGAGAAGCAGGTATACTCTTTTGTTTTAAGATGAAATGTTTTTTAGATATCTTTTAAATCCATTTGGTTCATAACTTCCTTTCATTTTGTCTCCATTTAGTTCCTGTTTCCATGATCTGTCCATTTCTGAGAGTGGGGTGCTGAAGTTCCCCACTGTCACTGTGTGATGTGCAATGTGTGCTTTGAGCTTTACTAAAGTGTCTTTTATGAATGTGGTTGCCCCTTACATTTGGAGCATAGATGTTCATAATCGAGAGTCCATCTTGGTTGATTTTTCCCTTTGACAGGTATGAAGTGTCCTTTCTTACCTTTTTTGAAAACTTTTGGTTGAAAGTCGATTTTATTTGATATTAGAATGGCTACTCCAGCTTATTTCTTGGGACCATTTGCCTGGGATTTTTTTTTCAGTCTTTTACTGTGAGATAGTGTCTGTCTTTGTCCCTGAAGTGCATTTCCTTCATGCAGCAAAATGCTGGTTCCGGTTTATATACCCAGTGAGTTACTCTGTGTCTTTTAATTGGGGAATTGAGTCCATAGATCTTAAGAGATATTAAGAAAAAGTGTTGCTTCCTGTTTTTGTTGTTGTTGTTGTTATTGTTGTTGTTGTTAAAGGTTGAATTATGTTTGTGTGGCTATCTTCTTTGGGGTTTGTTGAACGAAGATTGCTTTCTCGCTTTATGCAGGGTATATTTTTTCTCCTTTTGTTGGAGTTTACCGTCTTTTATCTTTTTTAGGGCTGGATTTGTATAGAGATATTATGTAAATTTGGTTTTGTTATGCAATATCTTGGTTTCTCCATCTTTGTTCATTGAGATTTTTGCTGGATATGGTAGCCTGGGCTGGCATTTGTGTTCTCTTAGGATCTGTTTGACATCTGTGCAGGATCTTCTGGCTTTCATAGTCTCTGGTGAGAAGTCTGGTGTGATTCTGATAGGTCTGCCTTTATATGTTACTTGACCTTTTTCCCTTACTGCTTTTAATATTCTTTCTTTGTTTGGTGCATTTGGTGTTTTGACTACTTTGTGACAGGAGGAGTTTCTTTTCTGGTCCAATCTATTTGGAGTTCTGTAGGCTCTTGTATGTTTATGGGCATCTTCTTTCTTTAGGTTAGGGACGTTTTCCTCTATGATTTTGTTGAAGATATTTACTGGTCCTTTGAGCTGGGAGTCTTCACTCTCTTCTATACCTATTATCCTTAGGTTTGGTCTTCTCATTGTATCCTGGATTTCCTGGATGTTTTGGGCTATGAGCTTTCCCCATTTTGCATTTTCTTTGACTGTTTTGTCAATGTTTTCTATGTTATCTTCTGCACCTGAGATTCTCTCTTCTCTCTCTTGTATTCTGTTGGTGATGCTTGCATCTACAACTCCTGATCTCTTTCCTAGGTTTTCTATCTCTAGGGTTGTCTCCCTTTGTGATTTCTTTATTGTTTCTATTTCCATTTTTAGATCCTGGATGGTTTTGTTCAATTCCTTCACCTGTTTACTTGTGTTCTCCTGCATTTCTTTAAGGGAGTTATTTATGTTCTTTCTAAAGTTATCATCCTCATTAAATGTGATTTTAAATCTGAATCTTGCTTTTCTGATGTAATGGGGTATCCGATGCTTGCTGTGGTGGGAGAACTGTGTTCTGATGAAGCCTTGGTTTCTGTTGCTTATGTTCTTGTGCTTACCTCTTGTCATCTGGTTATCTCAACTGCTACCTGCCCTTGCCGTCTCTGACTGGAGCGTGTCCTGTGATCCTGGTTGTGTCAGAACTTCTCAGAGTCCTGCCGTCTCTGTGATCCTGTGATCCTGAGATCCTGGGTGTGTCAGAGCTCCAGGAAGTCAAACTTTCTCAGGGTGTTGCAGAAGTGGGTGGGGTGCCAGAGCCTTGGGTTTGCTTAGGGCACTGGTGCAAGCTGGAAGGAACCCGTGCCTCTGGTGGGTGGGGGTTTGCGTTACCCTGGTTCTTGTAGGGGTCCTGGTTCTTGTGAAAGATGTTGTGGCCTGGACAACATAGTAGAATGTGTCTACTCCAGTGTTCCTGGTTGTATCCGATCTCCTAAGAGTTGAGCTTCCTCTGTGATCCTGTGGAAATGGGCATTTCAGAGCACCTAGGAGTTGGGCTCTAAGTGTTGTAAGAGAGGATACAGAGCCAGTACCCCAATTCTGTTCCTGGTCCAGGTTCAGACCAGAAGGAACCCGTGCCACTCTTGGGCCAGGTTTCCTGTACCCCTGAATCCTGGGGTCCCAGTTACTCCAGGTGTTGGGGCAGCTGCTGTGGCCTCTCCTGTGATCCTGTGTGTTTCAAAGCACCTGGGAGTCAGACTCCCTCTGGGTGTTGAAGGTGTGGGTACAGAGCCAGTGCCCCAGGTCTGTTCCGGGTGCTGTTCAAACTGTGGTCCTGGGCGTGTTAGAACCCGGGTGTAGAGCTTCCTCTGAGTATTGTGGGACTGGGTGTGGAGCTAATTTATTTCTAATACTGCATTGATTTTTCATTTGACAGACCGTAATGTATTCATTTCTTACTAAATGATATTATACTTTTCCCTAAGTTTTCTCCATTCGAAGTATAACCCATAACGTACAAATTCCTTTATTGATCATATTTGTTCGGTTGTATACCAACATACAAAGGAGTCTAAGGGAGGCACTGCCGTATCAAATGTGATGGATATTTAAATGTTATGATACTTCTCAATTCAGTGGGTTATGAGTAAGCCCTCCCCCCTTAGAGTTGACACATTCTTATTTGCTGTCTATATTAGGTACATTGTCTCCGTATTATAGAAGAATCATTATTTTTGAAGAATCAGTATTACAGAAGAATCGGTATTAGTAGGGAGCTAACCACAGCTTCTTCCGCTCAGAGAGATGGTCTCTGACAGGCCTCTGAGGTCACGGACTGTAGACCAAGAGGCCAGGTGAAGCAGACCCAGCGCTGGCCATGAGTAGCCATGTCTGGCTCAGCATTTTGCTTGACCTGGAATAACAGTAGCAAGCGGGGTTCTCTTTCCTGAAAATATCACTGCCTTGCCCTACCGACCCATGGAAAGTCGGGGGATCTCCATGATGCCAACCCTATTGTCTGAAGCACAGAAGCTGGGGCCTGTTACCCAGAAACCTGTGCAGTGAAGAAGAAAGGATGCGCAAAGCGGCTTTCCCTGGAGAAAATCGTCGGCGCTCATTCTGCGTGTGGTTTTCACGGGTCGCAGGGACGGATGGCACGAGATGTGTCATTGCTTTGGGATCCTTCAGGTTCACAGCGCTAATCATTAGATTTGACGCACGCTTTCGTGTGCATTAGCCCCTCTAATCCCCATTTTACAGAGGAGTTCGTGGAGGCTCGGCGAGGTTAATTGGTTTCCTGAGTTAGCAGAGCCAGTAAATGTCAGAGCCCAGGGCTTACGCCTTCCTTATGAGCGCTTAGCCTGTCATTGCGTAGCAATGGCTTCTTGAGAAGTTGTATTTCTGGGAATTTGTCCAGCCCCATTCCCAGTAAACTAGGTGAGATAGCTATGAATTGCCTCAATAGCCTTGCGACCATCTCCCAGACTTAGAACATTACCTACCCACGTGGGTGGCTACCTACGAGAGTCACCTGGGGAGCCTTAGATCCTAGCCTCTAGTTTGTCATCCGTAGCAGGTGATTCCTATTTACTAAACACAACTGAACACGCTTTATTCCAGAACTCATTATGGAGATGGTGCCCCCCCTTTCCATCTCACGCATTTATTACATACCCCGCTGTGTTGGTTTGAATGAAAATGCCCCCCACATAGACTCAGATACTTGAACTCTTTGTCCCCTGATAGTGGTGCCATTTGAGCTGGCTTAGAAGGTGTGGCCTTGCTGGAGGACGTTACTAAGAGACCAGCTTTGATATTTTTAGAAAAATTTAAATCATCCCCATGCTTCGCGCATGTGGTTCGAGATGTGACCTCATCGCATACAGTTTCTGCCACCAGGCCTAGCGTGATGCCGTGTTCTCTACCGTGAAAGATCCTTATCACTCTGGAACCCTAGCCCCAAATCCTTCCTTCTGTAAGTTGCCTTGGCCAATGGTGTTTTATCCCAGTGAGAAAAGTATCCGACACAGCCAATTCTCGCTATCAGTGGGTTCTTGGGCCTCATAACCACTTGACTTTTATTGTGCACACACTCAGCAGAGATGAGGTGATAAGTAAGAGTCCAGAGCCCCCATCGCATTGCGAGGGCTCTGGGGACACTTCAGTACAAAGCAAAGCCTGGCCACAGACTGACAAGACTGTCCAGAAAAAAAAATCATGTAGTTACAAGTGATTCTATGGGTCAGTGTGGAAAACCTACAGGATATCTAGGAGGGAAGCCAGCAGAATGCAGTTCCACCCCTGTTCTTGTTCCCAGCCCATTCTCCTGTGCTTATCATGGCTCAAAGAACCCAACTTAAAATGCCAGTGCCTTCACGAAGCGTAGAAGACCAGACTCATGCTCTGTCAGTCACACTGTGTGCTATTGCCTATCACTCACCACTATACCTTAAAGAGCCATCTCTTCACAGCTGCCTCTCAGCACAGTAGGTCAGATGTATTTGAATCAGAATGGTGTGGCAGATCCTGAATTCCTTAGTCGGGACCTGAGGGACTGCTTCAAGTGAAAGGAATCTTATCAAAGCTAGCCATCCAAGAGAAATACCCCACCTCTCAGCTTTCATGGCTGCTCTAGCCAGGCAGGCTTTGCTTACTTAACCCATGTTTATTAAACCTGATCTGGTGGACAAAGACTGAACTATTTGCTGGTCCAGTGCAGGCAACCAAAGAAATAGGAAAGAAAGCCAGTCTTCCTGAGGCCCACGGTTAAACTGGGGTGGTAAGGACATCACACTATAAAAACAGTTCCAGTCCTACAGATCCAAAGCTGCAGGATTTCATGGCACAGGGCAGCAACGGGATATTTGAGAGGAGTGCCAGTGAGGACCCAGTATGGACACTGTAGCAGAAGCCAGAGGCCTCAATGATTCACTGCCAGGAACATTTGCAGGTAAAGCTGTTTGGACAAAAGGACGTACTGTGTGACACCCTGCTGCTTCCCTGGCAAGATGTTTGTTTTGGTTTTTGTTTTTTAATTGAGGGTAGGTTGCACGGGTGGAAGGCAGATGTAAAGGGGTAAGGAGATAAATGAGATTGGGGTACAAAATATGAAATTCTCAAAGAATCAATACAAAGTTAAAACGACAACAACAGCAGCAAATATTTACCATTACTCTCCATGTTTATTTCTGTCTCTTAGTGAATATCTGACTGCAGTAAGGGGTGACCAAAATTGCTGGGTTTGTGTCCTCCTAAAACCAAGATGCGTTTCACATTTTTAGATTGCTGAGGGGAGGAAAAAAATCAAAGAATCTACCTTGTGACACATGGACTTTATATGAAACTCAAATAAACGTTAGTGTCCGTTAATAAGGCTTGTGACACACCATTGACACTTTGCAGTCCCAATGGGAGAACTTGGGAAGTGCTAGCGGAAATCTTGTGGTTTCTAAAGCCAAAAGCATTGACTCTCTAGCTCTTTAAGAACAAGAGTTTCTACCAACAACAGTGCAGAGCAGAGCAGAAGGTCGTATGGTGTGCATCTGGCAGAAGTGAGTTAGGATCCTGTCTGTGCCACTTACCTTCCCCCATCTGATAAATGGGAATAATAACCCAGTGATAATAGGCTGCTCGGAGGTCTAACTCCTTAAAGGTAACATAGAACCCACAGATATAGAACCAGTATCGATGCTCAGTAAATATTGGGCATCTCTATCCCATTAATTATGTACAATTTCCTTATGGAGGCACCAAAAGGAAGAAACAGCAAGGGGCTAATGGCACTCTTGATTGGAGAGATACACACACACAAGGTACAGGGGAAGGAATGAGAATGGTATATTCAATTTGGTCTTAAAGCATCTGCTATTACGGACTTCTCACTTACCCCCTCATTACCTTCTGTGTACAGTAGGTCCTCGCCAATGGACACCCATCAGTCAATACCTTTGAATGAGAGCAAGCATTTTCACCCCTAAGCTCCCTAAGAGTTGGTGCACCCATCGCATCCTATTCTGTAAATGTGGAAAACGCATTGCCATATAAACTTGGATTTCTTGGCCTGCGTGATCTAAAAATGCAGGTCATGAGGAATCAAGTGAAAGGGATGCCTCAGCCTGGACCCTCAGGGGCATCCCTTTCCCCCACATCATTCCTAACCTCCTACAAACATACTCGTTCCTTCCTTATCTTTTATAAAACACAACAGCCTGATTCTGGCATTAGGTTGGCCTAGAGTGGATCCGGCAAGGAGAGTTGGTAGAGGTAAGATGGAGGGGCTTCCCAGGACTTCTTAGACTTTCATAGGATCATACAGACCCTTGGGTTTTATTCCACAACAGTAGTGAGGACTGTACCCGGCTGAAACTGCCAGTCATGTTTAGTACTTTACAACTCAGTAGGAACATAGAGCAATTAGTTTCTATTTATCATCCTTACTCAGTGGCAACTTGGCAGGACCCTTCTCGTGCATTTCAGTGTGTGTGCGTTTCTGTGTTGGCTTGATATGCAAACTGAGAAGCAGCTCCCTCCCTCACACGTTCCCTCTCTCCCCAAGTGTTCCTGTCATTGTCGGATTTTGAGACACACATCTCTAATGTTGTGTTCCAATTAACCATGTCTCCTAGAGAAGTTCTTTACTTTGTCTCCATCACCCTCTCATGGCTCCTCCTAACACGTAGAACAGTGTTCTGGTGGCCCTGGTGTGGAGCTTGGGAGCAGGAGTCAATCAAAGTGGGACACAGCTTCTCTGGCTTATTTCCAGCTTCCCCCTGTCTTGGGAATTATCAGCCACAGAAGGACTCTGAATTTTTGTTTAATTAAAGATTATTTTTGTTTGTGGTTGGTATCAGCAGATGTAGAGTGTTCTGAGGGCCATTAAGGCTGCATTGTCCCATACTGAACATATGAGAGAGTAAGTCACTTCCTGAAAGCCAGTTCAGATACCTGATTCACACCTAGGTCTCTTTAGATGCCCATATTTTTTTTTTATTTTCCTGAGAAAACTTCTGACTAAAGTTTGTGAGTCTTTTCATCCTGTGAGAGATTGGCAGTCATTGAACAGAAGACTTGATTTTGACATGTGACCTTTTTTATCTGACTAAAGAGACAGGCCAGACTGATAGCTGCCTAGCTCCTTTCATTCAAGACCTGCTTCATCAAACATTTCGAGCAGTATTTATCTCAGCACATTTAACAGTTTGCGAGCAAATGGTCTTTGAGCATTTACTGGGTCCCACAAAGCAATTCCTTCACTTAACTCATTCAGAAGTATCCTCTGATTTTACCATGTGTGCCACCGATAGATAATGGTTTGTGGAAATGACCTTACTTGTTCCTTGAAGAACTGAGCATCTCAGGGTAGGGACACATGTGCAGGACAATTGACCAGAGGAAAATCTTGCAGCTGATTGGCTTCAGAGAGGAGGCGCACAGATGAGCTGGGGAAATCTATCTGAGGTTGACAGAAAATGAAAATGGCAGGAAAATAGGAACAGAGAGCAGAGGGCGTGATCAAGAAAGAGCCAGGCAGGTTCTGGCAGAGATAAAAATAGGCTTTACTAGACCGGAGCTCAAGGTTTGGTGAGTTTTCAGAGGCGCATAAGTGGTTTTGAAGGGTTCCAACTTTAAGACAGTGAACTATAAACATAAGTAGAACTTAGGGTGACCATCTACCCTTGACAGCCAGCATTAGGACTTTATACTCTTTGTCCTCTCCTTTGTACTCTCTCCCTACCCACAAAGCACAAAATCCATCTTACTGGGCATCTCTGTAATGGTCACAGAGTAATGTGAGCTCCTCTGTATTTCTCTGTCTTCTGCACAATGAAAGCAGAAATCGGCTTTTTTTTTTTTTTTTTTTTTGGAAAATGTCTGCTATGGGTTTGCTAGATCCTTAGCTAACAAAGCAGCCTGCTTCCGGCATTCTAGGTGGTGAATACCAGAAATATGATCAAAAAAAGGATGTTTATCACTCTAGCTGAAAGCTAGAACCAAGTAATTGTGCATTCTTTTTAAAAGGTCAGCATCACAACAAAGCTAGTCGGGTCCTCCCTGCTCTGTCACTAACCATAAGTGTATGTCCTGCTGATCCAATTTCTAGAATAAGCTTCTCCCATAACTAGAGGAGCCTGTAACATGCTTGGGTCAAGCATGCTCATTCATCTGTTGGTCCAGGGTCCGACCGTAAAGGTTGCAAAGACCCTATACCACTGGTGTTCCTTCCCAGGACATGTGGACATGTATATGTTAATGGAAATATTATTGATAGTCCTAGCTAACATATGTGAGCTACTTGTTAGAGATGGGCAGTTCCAAATGGATTACAGTGGTGTTTGTTCTTCACTAAGTGTAGAAGGCAGGTACCTCTTGTAGGTCTTCCAATATATGCACTAGCAATGATGTACTTCAGGTGAACTTTGGAGCAGCCCGGAAACTCCATTTTAAGTATATAGTCAACAAAAATACACAGGACACCATAATACAAACTCCAGAGTGTTTGTAAGCAGGTTCAAATGTAGAAACAACCTACCTGTCCATCAACAATTAAATGGATAAGGAGAACAATAGTTTATTTAGCATTAAGATAGAAACAACATTCTAAGGTAATGTAGATAAATTTCGCAAACATAATATTGAGCCAAAGGATAGTGACTAAAGGGTGCTTACCATATGACTCATTTTGTCCAGTTAAACTTTCTTATCTCTCAGATATGCATTGGACATAATTATAACAATTATGTACATTATAATATATGACATAGCTTTATAGCATCCAATCCATCACATTTAACAATTTTAAAGTATTCTTACTTAAAGAGTTTACAATTCTATACCTGAATTATGTTTGATTTTAACTTGCGTTACCATAAAAAGCCATCCTTTCAAATCTAGATCATCTTCTTTAATGCTAAATAACTTCAGTTTAATTACGAGACTCCAGTTTTCAACTCAGTCAGAGATATGAGAAGGAAGGAAGTATTACCTGAATACGTAGGAAGAACAAGGACATAGCTTCCAAAACTTATACAATTTGTAGACACAGCTGACTGCCTGGACAGGCTCCAAAATTCCCTATAATGTTGGAGCATCTTTCTTCAGCCTTCTGCCCCAGACCGTCTGACAGATCTTAAGTGAAGCAGGAATTCTGAAGGACTAACTTACCCTTCCTTAGCAGAGCTAAGCAGTCGACTATCCTTTTTTGGACAGTAATTGTCTGCAGAATGAAATCAGAGTAGTTCTTACCCAGTGACTGACTTGCCACAGTTGAAGAGATTCCAGTAATGGTGCTCAATATCTTCTTTGAAGTGGGCTGGGGCCCTGTCAGGAGCAGACGTGTCTCCTAGTCAAAAGATCTATTGATAATGAAATGATCTTAAATGCTATATTATGTCAATCTCTGATGCTTTTGAAGATAGTCTTCAAAAGTCATATACTATATATAACTCTAGATATACTATATATAACTTTGACTATTCTTAGCTATTTAGTATTTGAATAATATTGAAAAGACTTTATTGTTACTAAATCAGAACCTAATATTACCATGAGTTTTCTCTCTGGCCTTTAACTTGCATTACTTAATCACCCAACCATCCTAAACACTTTGTAAGAGCAGCTATTAGAAGGACTAGGTCTAAACCTTGTCTTCTTAAATGAGTTTCCTAAGCTCTCTAGTTTCATCCCTGTCCAAAATTATGACCATTTCCAAATTATCCTTTAACATGTCAACCTATCTATAATTTATATAAGTTCTTAAAATTATACCCTATGATCTCTAAATATATTTTCTTCTTTCATATGTGCACCGCATATGTACCTAGTGCCCACAGAGTCTGAAGAGGAAATTGGATCCCTTGGAATTGGAGTTACAGATAGTTGTGAGCTACCAGTTGAGTGCTGGGAATTGAATCCAGGTCCTTGGGAAGAGCAGCCACTTCTCTTATCTGTTGAGCCATTGCTCTAGCTCACCCTGTTACAATCAGACTGAAAGGATTCTGTTGGGTGATTTGTAAAGAAGGATAAATGTTTTGTTTTTTGTTTTTCCTAAAAGGAGCATTTCCCATGACATAAATTTCACTCACACCTAGAGTTGGGAACTTGCCATTCCTGCCCAGACTATATCTTTCCTTCTTGGCTAATCCGTTTTCCAATGCAGTGGCAAACACCTGAGACAATCCACTTATAAACAGGGAAGGTTTGGTTTTGCTGTGTAATGTCAGAGGTTCTGGACCACAAGCATTTCTATGTATAACTTCTAGACCTGTAGAATCATATGCAAAACACTCCATCTCCTGGCTAGGAAACAGAAGAGATAAATGATGAAGCCAGAATTTCATGAATCCTGCACCTCCAATGTAGTAAAGACCTTCTAATCGGCCTTGCTCATAAAAGTTGTACAATCTCCCACACCTACCAAGCAGAGCAAGCCTGTTGAAACTGGGCATTTGTGGGGTATTCCAGACCCAGCCCTTAGCGCTTTCTCTGTCTGAGCCCTCATCATATTCTTTATCTCTGGAATACCCAGCTATACCTCATCCCATGAATAGTTAATAAAAAAGAAATGAGCAAAAGTAAGTGGAAGGTTTCAGGTAAGAATCTGTCTCACTCTTTCAAGCATATTCCTAGTCAGTCTCTGTCTCCTCCCTCTCTCTCTCTCTCTCTCTTTCTCCTCCCTCCTTCCTCCCCTTCCCCTCCCTCCCCTCCCTCTCTCGCCCTCCCCCTTCCCCCTCCCCCCTCTCTCTCCTCCAAGTTTCAGGAAGGAAAAAACTCAAGCAGAAAGTAGATCACAGAACCCTTTAATTTTTATAATTGAAGTGAGTCCTAGGTAAACTCAGCAGGGATTTTAAATTGAGTCGTTTTTAATAAACTTACCTTCATTATTGCATCAGGCTTAGAATGAAACCCCCAGTGCTTCAAAGCAGAGGGGAGAAAAGCCATGATTTGATTGTAAGGGCTGCTTTCATACACATTTCAAGGAAGAGAGCGTACACGCCCTCCGATCTTCTCGCCAGCATCTGTTTAGTGCCCGGAGGCACGTTCATTGGTCTGACCAGCAAAGCCGTAAGAACCACCAGAGGACTGAGGTACAACTCATCTTCAGGTGGTGATGCGGAGCTGAGGAAGTGTAGATGGGAGAAACAACAACAATCAAATTCCTCGTAAATAAACATCTTTGCAGCTCGCTGTACATATGTCAAATATTTTTTTGTTTATCACATTGTCTTTTCAAGCTTGTTTAACTGTGTTCCCCACACTAACATTCTACACTGACTTAAGGAATAGGATGTATCTAAATCCTACTTTGAACTTGCCTCTTGTCTGCTGGATTTATGCAGCCCCTTGTGAATCCCCATTTCTCCTCTTGAGTCAAGGGAGCATGAGGTCTGAATTAACCAAGCCAGACCTAGGATGGTTCTTTCATTCAGCTTAATCATGAAAGCAGACTACAAAAAGAAACTGAGAGAAGGGAGGGGGGGAAGGCCTTCCTCCTAACAAAGGTCTTGCCCATGCAGACCTATGATATTACTTAGCCTGGAATAATGGTTGGCTTTGGTTATCAGTGTGAGTGGATTTGGTTACCAGTGAGAGACACTTGGGTTTTAGTTGGGCAAACCTTTGGATGTGGCTATGGGAGCATTTCTTGGAAAACTTAGCTGAGAAGGGAACCAGAATGGGGAAGCATCATCCAACGGGCTGGGGTTCCAAACTGAGTAAGAAATAGGGAAGGTGAATGCCAGCTGGACATCAGCATTATCATTGTTCTGCTTCCTCATCATCTGTGATATGAACAAATAGCCTCACACCCCTACTGCCACGGGGCTAAAACCTCCCCCACCATAAGGGACCAACCATACCAACCTCAAACTGAGCTGGAGTAAATTCTTCTTCCTTTATGTTGTTTTTATTGTATATGCGGTCATAGGAAAAGGGAAATAGCTACTGTAGAGAGGGAGTTTACATGGTTTCCTTGCCGGCAAGGGCTAGGCCCATACTTCTTTAGAGGTCCATTGGGTATACTCCCATGCAGAGAGAAGACAGTCATCTCTGAAACACTGTGCTGATTCCAGTTTTTCTGGTCTCCAGCCAGTCTCTTCCTCAAGGTCAGGCCTGCCGTCATCATCAAATAAGGCAGTCCTGATGAAGCCCTGCCTTATACCTGTGTGGTCTTCTGCACATGACCTAGTGTCTCCTCTAGTCATCCCTACAGGAGTGGGTTTCTATTCACTGACAACATTGATAGAACCAGGCTTCCCCTGTTTACTTATGGGCGTGTTTGAATAAACACACACACACGCACATGCACACGCATACATACTCACACACACAGAAGCAGCAGTATGGCATGTTTAAAAGATCACTAATCATACAGTGTGATTAACTTTGCAACTAAGATGTGTGAGCCTTAGTCTTTATCTGTAAAATGGAGGACATTTCATCTCCCTGTAGATTTGTCCCGAGACTCAATCAGAGGTCACTCATGCACAGCAGTTGCCCAGTAATCGGCTCTCTTTTATAGTACCACAAAACTCAACATTTTACCCATACCAAAGCACTGTTTGAAAGAGTTCTTCTCTCTCTCCTCTCCCATAGACACCGCACTGTTCTCTTTGCCGTTTTGAATGTGAGCTTCACTGCATATTCAATAGGTGCAGAATGTAGCAGTCCTTCCTTCTGACTATCACCGGACCAAATGGTCACAAGAGAAGACTTTGTTTTTTAATGTATTTATTACTTATCCCGTGTTGATCTCTTATGCTCCTAGCATGACAGCTGTAAGTAAAACCCTACAGGTCCCACACATGTCAGCCAAGTACACAGAAAGGTCTTATCAAATTTAAGACCACAAGCCTCTGTGCAGAACACCCTCTGGCAATGACAAGGCTCTGCACTACTGGACCCCAGCAGCAGGTGTGGAATGGGCAGATAATGTGGCAGCAAACGCCAGACAAAGGCTACAGTCAAGCTTTTGGGCGCCACCTTCTGCCAGGCAGCTAAAGCCTGAGTGGTGTCAGTGTCTGACTTGGCACACAGCATATATGTCAGAACTAAATATGTAATTATTTATGTATGTAAGTACTATGTAAATATGTAATTTCTATGGTACCAATTGTTGTGATAGAATCACTGCTCACATCCGGACAGACCACGCCAGGCCAATGCAGTTCCACATCACAGAGGTTTATTGAGGGTGGGGGGTAGGGGGCGGACAGAGACAAAAGGGGGAAAAGAGAGAGAAGAAGAAGGGGTGAAGGTCAGGAAGGGTCTGCTTTGTGACATAACCGCTTGCAGGTAAAGGTGGGAACTAAACCAGATGGATGGATACTGGGAAACTTATAGCCATTGCCATGGCAACAGATGTGCGGGTCCCTGTCACCTATGGATGATCTCACCACTGGGTTCAGAGGCAAAAGCCGGATCCTGATATCAGCATACGTCCCTTTTTCTTATCATAAAGAGCAGAAAAAAGGGGGAGGGGCAAGCCAATGGTGAAAGGGGAACAGGGGCTTAGTGTCTCTTAGGCTACTTCCTGCTGTCTTGGAGTCGTCAGTTTTGGGGTGTCGCTGACATTCACCATGGGGTCCACTTTGTAAGCAGTCTCATCAGGCTTCTCTGGGCAGCAGCTCCTCTGTGGACAGCAGCTGGTAACCCTGGAGTAGGAACTGAATAATAGTTTGGTTAGAAATTTTTGTATCTGTCATTGAAGAAATAGAGAAACAAGGTTAATGAGGCAGGGAGTGAATAGTTATGCCAGGAAGATGACTAGGAAAGGCGTTATGAAAGGGAGTATCCAGTTCCATATAGGGTTTTCAAAAGTCCAGAATGGGAGGCCTCGTGGTCATTGAAATCCTGTATATCTGATTGTAGCTCCTGGATTTTATTTCTCACTATCCCTGGTTGGTTGATGTAGAAACAGAATTCTTAGAGGAACAGGCAAAGACCACCTTGTTTAGCTGTCAGGACATCCAGCCTCTGTCAGTTCTGAAGCAGCACAGCTGCCAAAGAGTTGATTCACTTCTGAGCTGTAAGCATGGTTTCAGACATTTTCTGAAAGCCGGTGACAAGCTCAAAAGTGAACGTATTATATTGGGTCATGGAAGTCGTTATCCCTGCAATTCCAGTACCAGCACCTATGGCTATTCCTGCAGCGACCAAGAGTGGCACCACCTGAACTGCCCTCTTATGTTAGGCAGCTGTCATATCTACAGCTGGGATTGGCATGGGCTCTTTTCCCTGGATTACCCCTAGTTCAGGGAACCAATGTACAAACTCCCGACCAGCTGGCAGATAGGCGACGATATACCTGAATGCCACAAAGAATTGACATGTTTTGGACTGCAGGGCATTGTGGTAGAAATGAGGTATCAAGGGTTGTGGTTCTTTTGCAGTCTGGGGAGCTTAGTGTACCTACAAAATGTGTCCTGGATGTCTTAAAACAATTTGCCACACCAAAAAGGTATGGAGTCATGGCAACATCAGAATCAGGGCAGCTGACAAAAGGTAAGGTAATGTTACTTGGCAGTATCACCAGAGAGGCTGTAAGTGGCAATTGTGAGCTAGTTCCATGGGGTACACATAGCCAGCAATCTTTAAAGCAACCAGGTTGGGTGACATTAAGGAGTTGGTACACTGAGGTCAAGATCTGAAACAAAAGGTGAAATGACAAGTTAGTGCCATTTATAAGAGGGGATGTCAAAGAGGTAAGGACCTCAGAGGAATGTTTGATTGATGACCTCCCCTACTTTTTCCATATCTATAGGTTGGGCAATTGAGACATATTTTCTCTGGATGCGGATAGTACTTACTGGGGACCCAGCTTGATGTTTACGGTAGAACTTACCAACAACTTCTGTCTCCCACCTGGTATTACATGGGTCTTGTATGTAGAAAAGGAGTGTCTTGCGTTGTTGATAGAAGAAGTGATTGGTCCATGATCCTAGCATATGTATCTGACAAGACCAATATGGGCAGCCCCCGTATGTGTCTGGCCATTTTTTTTTACATCATCTTGTCTGGTCAAGGAGAAAGCAAGTAGAGAGATCATGATATTTAGATGGGATAACAAATACAGAGATGACAGCAACCTCACTAACTTCATTCATATTTGGATGTCCATTCTTTCTTGTATGGGCTAGGGCCACAAACAGGGCAGGAATGGTGGTTTGTATAGGATATGAGAGAAGGACAGTTTGGGGCTAACTAGGGAAGGACAGAGGCTAAGGAAAGAATAGGGTTGAGGATAACATTTCTGACTAAATGAGCCCTTTCTCCTATTCTGGCATCTGGCCATGGAGCAGTTTCCTGACCCTATTTGGAAAGACCGTTAACTCTGGGGGGGTTCTTGAACCCCGAATCTCCACACGGATGGAAAGGAACTGCATGGGGAAGATGAGAATCCAGTGGTGTTGAGCACAGCTGATGGACTGGAGTCTGATTTTCTGGGATTGGAGACAAGTTGGGTGGTCTTTTCTGGAGCTTAACAGAGCAAGGTCCTGTTAGGGTCGGCGTGTATGAAGGGTGTTAGGGATGTAGAGGGATGAAGGGGTTGAGGTGAGACAGGTGGACCCAGTGAGAGAGTCCCTCGAGTCTAGCAGCTGTAGGTGTTATGAGAATTACCTTAAAAGTACCCTGCCATTTAAGAGAGGAGGGAGGACCAATGGTCTGGAGGGGACAGAAGAACTTGGTCTCCAGGGTTGACAGGCAGTGGACAAGGGACAGTGTTTGTCCGAGATAGATGGTGGTCAGCAAAGTTCCACAGGAGAGAACAAAAGTGGCAAAGTAATGGAGTGAGTAGATGGTCTAGGATGGGAGGGCATTTAACATGAAAGGCCAGGAGTTACGTCTGGATGCCTATACGTGAGTTCAAAGGACGAGAGGACGAGAGTTCACTTGGGGAAAGCTCATAGCCTAAAAAGAGCCAGAGGTAGGAGTTTTACCCGATAGAGACGAAATCCCTGTGACAGCTTAACAAAAGAGGTTTTTTAAAGGGGGTTTGTTCCTGAAGATTGAGGGTGATAGGGAATATAAAAATACTAGGAGATGTCTAGGGCTTTTAACAGAATTTCAGAGATTTGGGAAGTAAATTCAGGACCATTGTCTAACTAGAGGGAGGCTGAGATACCAAGTTGGGGGATGATCTCTTGGAGAAGGAGATCAAATACTGCCTGAACCCCTTTGTTGTAGGAAATGCCTCCATGCACCCCAAGAAGGTGTCCATCAACACCTAGAGGTATTTGGCACGCTTGACAGTGGGCATGTGGGTGAAGTCAAGTTGCCAGTCAGTTCCAGGAAGGGAGCCTCTGGCCTGGTGGGTAGGAAAAGGGTGCTTCGATATCTTGATGTAGAGTCTGACATCTGACAGGTTTTGCAAGAGGCAGTGATAGATTTTAGGAAACTTAAGTCCTCAGGCATAGGCCGTAGGTGGGTCTTAACAAAATAAGAAGACAATGCTTGGCTGTTAGGATAAAAGAGTTGGTGACGATGGGACAGAGATTGACAAGTGTCGGAAGGTGAAGGTGGGAATGTGGGTTTCAGTGTGAGAGTGTCCTGGGAAGGGTGAGAGGAGTCTAGGCCTCTAAGGGTCACAGCTCTAACTGCCTCATCAGCTCAGTTGTTTCCCTTGGAGACAGCAGAGTCATCCGTCTGGTGGGATCTGCAGTGGACAATCCCAATAGCTGTGGGGAGACGGGAGCCCTTTAGCATGGCCATAATTCGATTTGCATTAATTACAGATCCTCCTTTAGTCATAAGTACCCCATGCTCCTTCCACATAGCAGCATGGGACAGGAGATTATGGGAAGAGTATTTGGAATCTGTGTAGATGTTGAGGGACTGACCCTGTGCCAATTGAAAGGCATGGACAAGGGTTATTAGTTCAGCCTGTTGGTTGGTGGTGTGAGCAGGAGGGGCCTGTGCTGTGCGTCCACCACCTCAGTGTCTGACACTGTGGCATAGCCAAGTCTTGGCCCCTTCACGTAGAAAGGAGCCTCCATCTGTATAGAGGTATAGATGGCCTGGGGCAGTGTACCCTTCTGTATGTGTGAAGTCTAAGGTTTGAGTGCAGGAGCGAGATAGGGAGTGGTTAGCATTTGGTCGAGGAAGAGAACTGGAAATATTAAGACGTGGGCATGACTGGAAGGTGAGTGTGGAGTCTTCTATCACTGCTACCCGAAAAGAAGGAACCCTGGAGGGAGGTAGTCTGTAAGTTAGGAGCTGTGACAGATTAGGAAAAGAGAAGACAAAGTTGTAGGCGACCCAAAGGTTAGGGGTTTTTGTTTTGTTTTATGTTGCTGTTTTTGTTGTTGTTGTTGTTGTTGTTGTTGTTGTTTTGGTTTGGTTTGTTTGGTTTTTGTTTTTTTACTCTCAAATTAGGAGTTCAGTGGCTGCTAAGGTATGAATACAAGGTGCCCATCTCTGGATGGTTAGGTCTAGGGTTTTTTTTTGACAAGTATGCTACAGGTGCAAAAGAGGGTCAAAGTTGGTGACCTAGGACTCCAAGGGCAAATCCCTGTTTTTCAGTTATGTAGAGGGAAAAAGGACAAGTCAGGTCAGGGAGAGGTAAGGCTGTGGTCTTAAAGAGAGCTTGTTGGAGCCTTGGAAAGGACTTGGAAACAGGTTTGAAAAGAGGTTCATGGGCGGGGCCTAACCCTGCTTCTTATAAGGGGCAAGAAAGGAGAGAAAAGGAAGGAACCCAGGAACGTAAAAAACTGGCTATTCCCAGGAATGATAAAATCTCTTCCTTTGTAGAAGGAACACTCAGAGACTGAATTGGGTTCTTTCTATCTAAGGTAATAGCTTTGTCGGTTGGGGTAACTGTTAGTCC
Organism: Rattus rattus; assembly: GCF_011064425.1. Lineage (NCBI taxonomy): Eukaryota > Metazoa > Chordata > Mammalia > Rodentia > Muridae > Rattus > Rattus rattus. The sequence continues at coordinate 274,949 of NC_046170.1, forward strand.
CAAATAGGTGACCTGAGGAATGGACAGCCGGACTTTAGACGATGAGCCCCTGTAGCCTTGAGGGGATAGGTGGACCACCATGGAGGGCAGCAGCTCGAGTGATAGAAGCCTGTGTGTCCCGCAGCAGCAGCTGCAGCTCACATGATGGAAGTCTGTGTTTGAGCAGCAGCGTGAGAGCGATGGTGGGCGGGGCTCCCTCGCAGCGAACTGTGGCAGGGGGAGCAGCTGCGTCTGCCCGCAGCAATGGAGGCCGATGGAAGTGCAGCTGTGAAGACGCGGCTGTGGCGGCTGCGATACAAAACCACAGGTTGCAGCTGGTACCGTGGTTGTGGGAGAGCAGCTGTGTCTGCCTTTCAAGTCCACGAGGTGCGGTGATGAGAGCGGGCAACTGTCACCATCAGGCGCTGGGTGCCTTGTGGTCCTGCAGTGATGGTTGGCCAATCAATGTCCCTTCCCGGGTTTCAGCACCAATGTTGTGATAGAATCATGGCTTCTGTCCGGGGACAGGCCACACCAGGCCAATGCAGTTCCACGTGGGAGAGGTTTATTGGGAGGCGACAGTGGAAAAGGGGGAAAAGAGAGAAAAGAAGAATGGGCAAAGATCAGGAAGGGTCTGTTTTTATTTAAACTGTGACGCTCACAGGTAAAGGTGGGTTCTAAACCAAATGGACTCTGGGAATGTATGGCCGTTGCCATGGCAATCCCTGTCACCTATGGATGGTTTAACCCTTGGTTTCAGAGGAGGTGGAAATGGGATCCCGATGCAGCACCAAGAGCATGAACTCGTCCCCACTTTGCATACATGTGCATTAATTCCTAGTAATTCCAGGAGGAACCTGCACGTCAGCAAGTGATGATTAGACAAAGGAAATGTAGAGTTTTCAGAACATAGTTATCAAACCGTCGCATGCCACTTGTGATTGGAAGCCTGTTATGGTCAATTAGCGTGTCTCTTGGCAGCATAGGGGTAGTCTTTACACAATTTGCTGCGTTTGTTCTTGGTTTGAAATGTCATCACTATAACGTCAAGTTACATCACATAAACTCTGAGAAACCGGGGAGAACAATCTTGATTTTCTGCATTTAGTTCTAGGTTCTTGACTGAACCTCCTCACCAAGGAGCCTACTGCCCGTGCTGAACCAAGTCGGCTCTCCAACCTCCCGACACACGATGCTGCTTAAAGATGTTGATGCTAAACTTAGATCCCATAGTTCCCAGATCCACACAGACCCTCTAGACCTTTGAGACCATTCCTTACGTTCTTTCCTTACCCCTCAGAGTGCTCAGAGCCTCTCTTTATGTCTGGGAGCATTGATTCTTCCTCATTTAAATTAGTTTTTGCGATCACAGTTGACGAAATCCCTCACACACTCTGGACTGGAGACTGCTTCTGTGTCACCAGTTTTATACCGCCGTGTTTGCTTGTTTTGTGCCTCTTTATTTTCACTTTTCTCAAAATAGATGAGACTTTTATACTGAATAGTTTTAGTTGCAAGTAATGGGTTTTATTATGGAAATTCCATACAAATGTGTCATCGGACTTTGTCTAGGGAGTAATTTCTAGGTTGGAACTGGCTTGTGTTCACCAGGAGAGGAGGTTGCAGGGGGCAATCATCTCCTTTTCTTCCCATGTCAATGACACCACATTGCTCAAATGCCCTGGAGCCAGGAGTAGTCAGTCACACCTTCTGAAAAGGCAAGCCCTATCAGTCCTCTCAGGAAAGCTATGTGGTAACACCAGGCTGCCACTAGAGGGCATATCAGTTTTCTGAGGGTGATGAAGTGAGTAGTATTTTAATCATTTTTACCGATGTGTAAACGGAATTTAAAAAAAAAAAAAAAGCAGAAGTTTCATGCCTTCAGATAGCATTGGTGTGGCTCAGGTCTGTGTGGAATAGCAAGGAAGCCTTGGGGGTAGAACGAGGCAAACCCAAATGTCATCTGCCGCTTTCTCAACTCTAATGAGACACGGGCCTAGGTTAGCCCCTTAGAAAAATAAAGGAGTGATGATATCTGTCTTGAAAAGATCTTGGAGCACTGAGGAAATTAGTATTTCCAGAAAGCCAGTATGTATAAGGAGATGAGTGATCCGTGTAATTAACCTTTAACTTGTAAAATACACATTTCTGTCACTCTACTCTTCCCATCATTTCAAATCTCTGTACCCAAAATCTTCTGTCTGGAGAGAGGCCCTTCTGCTGAGTTAGTTACACACACACCTGAATGTTTACACATGGGAACATGCATACATACATGCAATGCATGCTATGTATTCACTAGTCATCAGGAGTGGGATTGCTTTGGGAGCCCAGAGGTATAGCAGTTCCCTTCACTACATTGACTGTGTGGTCTCTCGTTCTGAAGTTGACTTTTTCTACCCACTTAGACTAAGTTGCTTGTGGACAGCTGCCTGCAGTTCACTCAGCCGAGCCAAAATACACGTTCTTACTAGATTTGATTTTGAACTTTCTGGCCTTCCTCCTACGTTGAATAGTTTCCAAACTATTTTTTCCAAACACCAGAGTATATTCAATGTTAAAATGCTCTACACCTTGCCCGTATGTTCAACTCCATCCCTACAAAATCCACCACGAGAAGCTGATGTGAAGGGAGCAGCACTGTTGTCAATCGTTTCCTATAAACAGGAAGGCTGTGACGTTTGTACTAAAGGCCCACGCTGCCCTCCTGCTGATGGGCACACCTGCTGATTGTCGTTGAGCCAGCGAAAGTTGTGCTGAAGCCAAGGACGCTAAGGCAAGGCTGGCAGGTGACTATCAAATGATAGAGGAAGAGGTAGTCAGAAGGGGCTGGAGTGACGGCTCAGAGGTTAAGAGCTCTTGCTGCTCTAGAATTGACCTCATTTCATTCCTAGCACCCACGCAGCAGCTCACAACCTTCTGTAATTCAAACTTCAGGGGATCAGGCACCCTTTTCTGTTCTCTGTGGGCACTAAACATGGACATCCATGGAGGCAAACATTGAAACTTGTATTGGTTCCTTGTGAATTTTACATTACGAACCCCAACCCCACTCATCTTTTTATCTTATACCTGCCACTCACCCTTGCAATCTACCTCCCCAAAAGAAAAGAATATTCTCACTGCGGTAGTTGTAGTGTCTCGGTAGTACGTCCTACAGTACAGCCTTTTGTCCACATTTCTTTGCTTGCAAATGTTCGTTTCAGTGAGTCATTCATCTGGTAGGGGGCCTCTGGCTTCTGCTTCAATGTCAATTCTGGAACCTTCCTGGGACTCCTCTTGGTTATCTTTTTGATGCTTTATGTTGTGGAGACCCTGCAGCTTTGCATTTGTAGGACCAGCCACTTTACATGCTCTAGTAGTTCATCAACGAGGTAGATAACTCAGAGCTCGAATCTGGGCCTTGAAGGTATCTGAGCTGTCCAGCCTGCCAACTCTCCCACACCCACACTCCAGGGTGAGCTCTCTGCACTGCTCTGGCTAATGCATCCGATGCTGCAGCTGCAAAGGGGAGAGCCAGCCCTCAAGTCTTATGCCCTCAGGGCAAGCTCACCTGCGCCTACACCAGCAGGGCCAGATCTGCTTACTATGCTGCTCGGGTGAGGTGTAGGGCCAACTGTACTGTTCACATGACTTCAGGGCCAGCTCTCCAGTTCACTACAGGTGGCTAGGAGTAAAAGGAGGGGAGGGCATCTCTCCCTTTGTCCATGCCACAGCAGAGCAGACAAGTGGCAGGGCCAGTCCCCCATATTCACACCCTCAGGGCCAACTCACCTGCAACTCCCACAAGGGCCAGCTCTACTGTGCTTCCTGGGAGAGATGAGGGACCCACTCTCCTGAGTATCAGAGCTGGTTAGGGACAAGACCAGCAGTCCCACAATGTCCAAGTGAGGGATAGGACCCGTTTTGCATAGCCTTCAAACATCAACATGGCTCCAGGGAGCAGCACAAGCCAGGGACATCTACCTGTCCTTTGATGCTAACATACCCACTCTGCTGCAGGGCCATGGATTCTGACATGGCCCTCAGTGACAGTACCGGCCAAGACCCCACCCACCATAGCCTTAGGTGGCTTCACCAACAACTCACACCAGTCTGTTCTTCACTACTCTCCAGTCCCCAGTTCTGCCTCTGGTGGTTGTTTCCAGCTTGTCTTGAGCTCTCTTCCACCGGGGCCATGTGACACTGGGCTGAGGTTATCTGGGGGCAGTCTGCTTGCCCGAGCTCTCACCCACCGGGTTAGTACTCACCTCAGCTAGCTTCCCACTTGGGCCACATGGCACTGGGCAGGGGCTCATAATTTTTTTTAAGTAACTAAAACTAAAATATGTAATCAGAGTAAAGTTGTTGAAAAGCTATTTGATTTTTTTTTGCCAAGCCCAGAGTGGCCATGGTGGGAACAGAGTAACATGATCCCTGCCCCTGAGACAAGGCCCCTGGTGGGACCCTCTACAAGTATAAGTGGCTGCTGTGGGTGGAGGGCTTTTGTGTGTGTGTAATAGTGTGCACATTTTCACATTCCCTTGAGGAATGTCCTCCCTGTTAACATTAATGCTCCATGGTAATTAGAAATAGCAGGAGTCCAGAAGTTGAGCGTGTGGCTATGTCTGAACAAAATGGTAGACACTAGGACCTTCAGGGCAGCCCTTAAGGATATGGGAAAGAGCTCTAAATAAATGAGTTCAAAATATATATATAATTTCTGAACTATGGAAAATATAAGGCTACATTATGAATTATGAGGGATTTCATGAATCTAAAGGAACAAAGGCAGCTGCACTAGGGGCCAGCGTGTCAGAAAGATACAAAGTCAGGCAGATTCCCGAGTTCCAGGTCAGCCTGGGACATAGCAAGATTAGGACCAGGTGTGGTAAAAGGGTAATTTCAGGACAGGGTCCCACCAAACTAGCTTATTCCTTGTGCTTAACAAAGGCAGACAGATCTCTGAATTATTTTGCAATGTTAAGAAAAAACGATGCTTACTTTCTCTTAAGAATCAAACGGCTGGGAACAGGGGATACTGATTCATAATATCAAATCAAAAGGAAACCTGTAGTAAATGACTGGGCTGATCTGTAAAATAAAAGACTGAAGCTGTGTTCTGAGGAGATGAGGTATTTAGGATAAAAAGAGAGAACTCCTTGGAGAACACACACACACACACACACACACACACACACACACACAAGCACAAGGACATGGACAGAGAGATCTCTCAGAATAGCAAGTAAAGCACAGGTCATCAGCTTGGGTCCACTATTAGACTTTGAGTCATTCTTTTCGCCGCTCTCAGACATCCCTTCTCCCAGAACCCCTCTCCAGGCCAAGGCTGGTCCTTGTCAGTTTTCCTGAAAAAAATAAATGTTATGTATTGTGCAAGGGCCACATATTAGCTGTACCAATGGTGTCATGTTTCCAAGGAAAACACTGAAGAGAAACTAGTATTTATGAGAAACATACTTCATATAAAGTTCACATCAGGATCTCCTGATATTATTACTGTGATAAAATATAAAAATAAAAATATACTGTTTTAACCCAGTAGTCCAGACATCGCCAACACCTTTATCCAGAAAGTACTAAGCACTCCCCACCTACCTTAACATTCCTTCTTATGTAGGGGGGATGTTTCAGAGATGTGGCCTAGTTTTACTACAGGTCAGGATCTGGCAGAGCCTGGTGTTGAGCCCAAGATTCTTCATCTCCAGACTCTGCAGCCTGTGTGGTGAAGGCTCACCCCTGAGATTTGGGAGGGAGAGCTCATCATTGCCGGTAATTAGGTCTTACCTCTGTACAGCCCCGTCCCCGAGTGGCTAGTGTGCCTCGTTCCATTTCACGGCTGCCCTTGTTCTTCTGTTCTGTACTGTCTCCCAGGAGTCATACTACTGCTTCTGGACAAGCTTCGGAAGATGAAGTGGGAGCAGATGTGGAGGCTGACAGCAGAGAGGGAACTCATGGGAATGCTGTCTACCTCCTTGGCTGACCAGGTGAGTGACCAGCGACAAGGACTCTTCACCTGAGTACACTCCAGTTGATACACACTGTGTTGTTATGACAGGAAACACTGAGAAAGGGTTTGTTTGTTTGTTTGTTTTTACAGTTTAATTTAGCTATTGCTTTTTCTGAAACAAGTCCTCAGTATGTTCACCAGACTGCCTTGAAGTGGCAGTTAACTTCCTCCAGTTTCCCAGATTCTGAGATTGAAGGGCATATGCCACCGTGACTGGATTAAGAGGTTCATTTTGGGTCACGGTTTAGTAGGCTTTAACCCGGAGTTGGTTGACCACGTTGCTCTTGGTCTAATAACCTAACACTTCAGAGCACATGGAGGGTCATATCTGCTCACCCCATGATAATGCCACCGAAGAAGACACCACAGCCCCACAATCCCCCTCAAATGTATTCTCCCAGTGACTTTAAAACTTCCCACTAAATCTACCTATCAAAAGTTTAAACATCTCTAGTGGGAAGCCAGGGAACACTTATAACCGATAGTTTAGCACATGGACCTTTAGGAGAATATCCCAGACCCCAAAGTACAGCAGCCCTGGTGCTATTTCGGAAAGAATACTATTAGTGTCACTTATGTACTCAACCAGGACAGTCACTGACCACTGTATACTAGGACATGTAGGGAGATAGCAGAGGTAAACAAAGGACCTGATTATTTTCTTTATTTACTTTTGTACATGGATGTTTGCCTACATGCACGGCTCTGATCTTATGTGTGCCTCATGCCTTAGAAAGCCAGAGGAGGGGATCTGAAACAGAAGTTTCTGATTGTGAGCCTTCATATGGGTGCTGGGAATCAAACCCTGCTTCTCTGGAAGGACAGTCAATGCTCAGAAACACTGAGCCACATCTCCAGCAACAGGACCCAGGTTCTTTACCTCAGAAAGTTCTTTGTTTATGGAATCAAACTCACAAGTGGATGACAGTCTGCTGTGTTAAAAAGTCAGCATTACCATCTTTACCCCCAGCATAGAATATACGTGTTCCCGAGGTCCCAAAATACCATGGTGTATTTCCCTGGATATTTCACATACATCTGAAAAGCAGCATGTAATGTGTAAACTAAAACCATTACTCTGGTCCTTATCCTGGTCATCCTGAACTCACGGGAATTGCATTTAAGCAAGAAAGACCAACTTATCCAGACAGTCTGAAAAGGCCCTCTAACTCCAACAAACTGTTAACTAATATTCATTAGAACATATTTCTCATTTTGATTGGGAAATGCATGAGGCCTGTTTGACCTCAGAACCCAGGATCACTCCTTGTTGGCCATCTTGAATGTGACACAGATGCTTGCTCTACTCATTTCTTTCCTTCCTATCCATACGGAGTTCAGGCCACATTTTTGTTCATGATTCATTTGTCAGATTTCCACAAAGTTTTCAAATACAGAAGAAACAAGAAAGTCTTTAAGGTTACATCACTGTTTTTTTTTTTTTAGCATTATTATTCAGTATTTCCCAAGGAGCCAAAACTGATTTCCCTTCCTAAACAATGAGATACAGAGTAATGAATAAGTGGGAAAAGATAATAACTCAGGTGCTATCTAAGACCTGAGGGGATAGTTGTCTGCTATTCTCATATTTCAAGTCAGGTAACAATGACCTGAGCGTATCCCCCACAAGCTAGGAACTGTATGTCTGCGTCCAGCGAGAATAGTTTGTTCAGCTATCTTATACCATGAAGGCTCATAATTCACCTCCAGGTACCACCTGTCAAATAGTTGCCTAATACGTGAGGCTTCACGTTGGGTTTGGAAAAGAAGCTCAAACAAGGTATATGTATGTATACATACATACATACATACATACATACATACATACATACATACATACATGAGGGATCTTCCTGGACAAGTAGAGTTTGAAATAAGAATTTGTACTCTGGATGCTGTGGCCTGTAGAAATCCAAGAAACATCCATCACCAGGCTAAACAAAAGCCCAAGAAAGAGCTGCTGGGAATGAGGATATGTAATTTATCTCAACCCTCTGGATGATGTGAGCCACTTGTCATCTTATTGGTTCCTCTCCAGAAGGTTCAGGACAGCACAGGGCTCTAACTGAGGATGGGGGTGGGGAGAGACTTTATTTATTTTATGACAGTCAGCATGGGAAAGTCAGTCCCTGTCTGCTCTGTGTGAACTCCCTGGATGAGGACCCTCTAGTCTCATAAGCACCAAGCTGGCTAGGTTGACCTATGATTCTCCCTTGTTCCTGCCCAAATGTTGCAGCTTGGTTTCTGCAGAAAAAAGGCAGGAAACCTGGTCATGGTAGGGGCAGCAATCCTGTGCTCGGAGTAGGATACTCAAAAGATGTCTTCCTCTAAGCTGAACTTGCCATTACCTTGACTCTGTCTCTGGCTTTTATTCCACAGGACATTTTCAATGCAGTCATCAAACAAAACCCCTTTCTGGTGTACCAGCTTCCCTGCTTCTGGAATGTGCAGCTGTCAGACCACACCCGCTCTGAGCAGTGCTACAGAGATGTGTCCGATTTAAAGGTGGGTGAAGAGGTTCCCTGGAGGGATATTCACACCTTCAACATAGTCCTGGTTGGGCATAGGGAAGCTGGGTGTGGTGATTGGCAGAAAACAGTTGTGTATGAACCTCTGGGAAGTGTGATGGAAGATGTAAGTTCCCAGGAGAACAGAAAGAAACATGACTTTTATCTCTAGTGGTTATTTTCCTTCACACTCTTCTTTGACTTTCTGGAAATCATAAAGCTGCTGCCTAAGTAAAGAAACAGCGTGTGAGGATTCCCCTCTTCCGTCTGCTGCCTAGTGTTTTGATTCATGTCAGATCCCCAAATCCATTGACTCCATGCCAGATACTACAGAAAAGACTTGAATAACTTCTTACTTTCTTTCTTTCTTTTTTTTTTTTTATTAACTTGAGTATTTCTTATTTACATTTCAATTGTTATTCCCTTTCCTGGTTTCCAGGCAAACATCCCCCTAACACCTTCCCGTCCCCTTCTATATGGGTGTTCCCCTCCCCATCCTCCCCCCATTGCCGCCCTCCCCCCAACAATCACGTTCACTGGGGGTTCAGTCTTAGCAGGACCAAGGGCTTTCCCTTCCACTGGTGATCTTACCAGGCTATTCATTGCTACCTATGCAGTTGGAGCCCAGGGTCAGTCCATGTATAGTCTTTGGGTAGTGGCTTAGTCCCTGGAAGCTCTGGTTGCAGAGAAACCTGGATGGAAATGGGTGTAAACGAACACTGTAGAACTCATGACAAGTGTAGAGGGCTCAGAGTGAAGAAAGCAAGCACGCGTCTCACTCTTCTTCCAGTAAATCAGACAGTGGCAGAAAAGTTTCCATTGTGACTTTCTGAGTACTAACTGTTGAAGAAGGCCTAACTTTCAGAATACTTCAGGGCAGGGTATATGAGCTAGCTGTTCATAATGTGACGACATATTCTGATTGTGCCTGAAATGAGCAACTATGTATTTAGTCGATGAGTCTATATAATTTTTCCTGACAATGATTGCCCACGGTTCAGAAAGATAATACCTAGGACATCTCAGATGTCCTCCTGGTCCCTTGTACGATGTCATCAAGTCAAACTGAGATGTTCTTAGAAGAAGGAACATGTGGAAAGGGAAGACCTAGTACATAGAAGGAAGCCATGTCTTGGCTCACCACCCAACATAGTCAAAAGAAAATAATATCTCAAACCTTGCCTGTCTCCATCACTTCGTATCATAATTTTTGAGGTAGAATACAAATCGAACATGTAGCTCACTGATTGGCTGGACTGACTGACCAATGAATTCCCAGGGATCTTTGCCTGCCCGTGTTTTTGTTTGTTACACATGCATATAAAGCATACACACATGCACACATACACACACACTAACCAAGTAACTTGAATTCATTAAGGGTAGGACCTCAATAATACCTTCTTCCTTGTAATCTTAAATCTAAATAAAGAATTCTAGGTAATTTCAGTAATGAAATGGTTTTACAGATTCAAGAGAGAATTATATGTACCATATGTTCTTTAGAAGAGATAGACCTCACTAATGAAAACATGAAAGATTGACAGTAAGATTAAGCAAAAATAATATCATAAAAAGGACCCAATGAAGCTATACCGAAACATTCGTGGGAGAGAGATGGACCCAAGTAAAAATCAAATGTACCAGGCAGGGATAAGCATCCCAAATTCGCATATATCTTGTGGCATGTCATATATATTTCAAAGTATATAAAAGTATAAGGAATGTAAGAATATCTACAACTGCACATATATTTTAATTTTTATTTATATCTGTTTATAACCAACTCGTTATAACTTCAGAGAAAGAAAAGGATAAATCTCCTATCATAGTGGAATGTTTTAGCATCTTCTTTTCAAATATGAAAAGATGTCAAAAGATAATAAAAATATAGAACACTTGAATAGCATCTAACACACTTGATTTATAGGGTAAATAAAGAAGCTCGTGTGGGCAGGTAGAATACACATCCTTATCCCACTTCATACTCAACACTAACCATAAGATAACTGTGTCCAGACCATGGAACAACTCTCAGTCCATTTTAAAGAATGATATCATACCATACTGAAGCCAAAAACGTAATCTCGATCTGAAGCCTATTGCAATAAGATGAAAGTCATCTAATTGACTCAAATTGAAAATCCACTTGTACATTCCGTGTGGTTCTGAATGGTAATTGTAATTGGAACTGAGAACTACTTATCGAACAAATAAAATTGAAACCAACGCACATCCGTAAATATGAGAGTCATTAAGTGTATGGAGGAGCGCATAAGCTTCAGTGTTTGCATTAAAATAAAGAAAGGCTTCAAATTAATATGCTAAGATTACCGCCTGGGATGCTATGCAGTGAACATGAGGATAAGTTTAAAGAAAATAAAAAGACATTAAAAAATCAGCTGAAATTGATTAACAACTTGTGCAATGAAGTCAGAAAATGCTTGTTTCGAAAGCACCGAAGAGATCTGCAGCGTCAGACAATCTTCCTCAGACAAACCGAAGGGAACCAGGCAATGGACAGCCAACGCGGACTCAGATTCTTGACTCAGAAGGTTTTAAGTGATTTTTCTGAGTTCTAGGTACACAGCAACGACTAAATTTATCATTCTCTAGCTCATGGAAGTTTTAATGTGGTGATGGTGGGTATGCTACATTGGTGTGTGTGTGTGTGTGTGTGTGTGTGTGTGTATACACAATTGTGCATGCACATGCATATAGAGGCCAGAGGTTTTCATTTGATATCTTCTTTGATTGGTCTTTATCTTATATATTGAGACTAGATCTCTCACTTGAACCAATAGCGTACCAACGTGTCTAGTCTAGGTATTCAGCTTGCTATGAGGATTCTTGTCTCTGTCTCCTAAGCTCTGGGATTAAGCGTTCACCTGACATTTGTACCAATGCTAGAGATCCAACTTCAGGCCCTGTACTTACACAGCAAGCACTTAACCACGAAGCTGTTTTCCCAGTCCCTGCAGTAAGCCTTCCTAAAAGGACACAGCATCCCCAGTTGTCAAGTAGCAATAAGCTCGAGCAGCTGTAGTTTTAATCAGAAAAGATTTTAAATTTTAAATAAACTTTCCCATCAATTAAGAAAACGTGCATCACTTTTTAACTCATTCTGTAAATTCGAGTTATCCCTGATTCCCAAAATAGAGTTCTGTGACATGAAAATTACAAGCCAGTTTCATTTGTGAACATATATGTAAAAACCTTAAGCAAATTACTAAGCTAACAAAATCTTCTCACGTAGAAAATAGACAGTATATCATGGCCAAGTTAGTAAGACAGAGTACTTTAATACTAAAAATTTGCAAGTGTCATGATATTATTAATAGAGTCAGGTAGAAGTACTGTGGACCCCCAAATGGAAAGTTACGAGAAAGTTAATTGATGAAACATAAGCATCTTTTTTTTTGTTATAAACTCTCATAAAACTGGCAACTAGTAAAACCTGTGAGAGTGTGTGTGTGTGTGTGTGTGTGTGTGTGTGTGTGTGTGTGTGTGTGTGTGTGCATGTGTGTCACAGAACAGAGTGGGTATTTCAGGATACCTATGCATCCACAGGCATATGATAAGTGAAAAGGTGCTATTCCTGATCATCGCAGAAACGACTCAGGACACCATAGAGAGATACCACGTTCTCCATGTGTAAGAAAAGATTAGCACAGGCTCCATCTCACATGTAGATTCATTCCTGGGGGGTTGAGGAGTGAAAGGCTTAAAAGCAAAGGTAAAACAGCAAGAAATGCTGTTACTTTAAAACTTGAGAGATGGGAGTCCTAAGATCTCCGCATAGGAAGGAATTCATCCAACATCTAAGACGGGGCATTCATCCTGAGTGAGCTGCCTCAGTTTACTTTATCTGTAGCCCAGGTGTTTCGATCTTGCTGTTGAAGTGCTAGATGATCTCCTGCTGGAACTACCCTCACAAGGCCTCTCCTCGGCCCATCATAGCCCTTTTCTTTAAAGTGCCAGGGAGACCCAGGGGCCTTGAAAGCAAAGGGCAGTCCTGGATTATTTCCATAATTTTCCATTCTTTACCTTACCCACACCGAATGGAAGGCAGCCATTTTAGTGACTTCTTAGCAACTTATAGCCAAGAATTCTGTTTTCTTATCATAGAAACCATGGCTCTTCTTCTATAATTGAATGCCACTAGGTCAAAGAATTTTTAGATTTCCACTTCTGTTAGAAATACAAATGCTCTTGGTAGCCAACAGGATCCTCCTCCTGTTAAATTCAATGCTTGCTACTATCAACTGTTTGAGTTAAAGTCTGTTAACTGTTAGTTACTATTAGAGACCTGGGAGCCCTAAATTCAACTACCTACCCACAATGTGCCAGTTAAAGAAAAAGGTGATCATTTAATGTGGCCACATTGGGGAAAGTATCAAAGAAGCCTAGTGACAGCATCATCCTCAGTGTCCATCCCGGAGGTCCTGAAATGACGTTTGAAGATTATACATGACTTATCAGTCCTATTCAAGGTGTGGTCTTTCCTACCATCATGGGCTGGGCCCCAGGCTTCCTTGCTGGGTAGTATGAGAGGTTGTCAGAACTACGTGAGATTTTTATTAGGAGAAAGTACCCCCTCCAGCTGGTACTGGGCCCCCAGCCTTTTCTCTTGCCAGCATGAAATTCCTGAGGAGACATCGAGGACCAATATTTGAATAGCCTCATAACTAACGGGAAGGAAACAAGAGCCTCTTTGGGATATCTTGGTTCCTGCTAGCATTGATTCAGTACGTTAGAGCAGAAACCCCCTCGTGTCCTACTTGAATAAACCTCCTGACCTTGTGCATTTTGTCCACCCTGAGTGTCAGCAAAGACCTTCAGGCTGACACCTTCCTTCAGAAAATTTCAAACAGAAAAAGTGTTTTCATGGCGGAAACAGAAGTGCCCAAGTGTTTGGAGCCAGCAATTCTGTAGACTTTGATGACAGTTTTAGTCCTTACCAGCTCACCTACTTGAATAAATCACTTGCTATCCCCTGGGTTCAGTTATGTTCTCGGTAAAGTAGAAGCCATTATTTTTTGGTTTGTTCTCAACCTAAAGACCTGCTTTCAGTCCACCTTCCCCACCTGGCAGAGAGACTGACTCCCAGTGGTTTCCTCTGACATCTTCATTTGTGCTGTGCCGTGAGCATCCCCAGGCTCATACACATGTATTATAAACTCACTCATCCGTATACAAGTTAATGATAAATAATAGTTTTTTAAAGGAAGAAAAAGGGCTCATACAGTCAGAAATGTGATCCTCAACCCTATTCTTTCTCAGCTTCTGCCCTCCCCTAGTTAGCCCCAAACTGTCCTGTCTTTCTCTCATATCCTATACAAACCACCATTCCTGCCCTGTTGGTGCCCCTAAAGCTAACAGATGTAGGGCCATACGAGCAAGAATGGAAATCCAAATATGAATGAAGTTAGTGAAGTTGATGGTGGGTGGGCAAGCCATAGGTCATGTGATCGCAGCAGGGTTCTCTGTAGCATGTGCTGTCTCCTTTTAGGTAAAGAGAAAGTGCTTTTCTCAGCAATCTGTCAGACATGGCTTCAACCTCAAAAGGTGAATGGAGACTTCTGACTAGATTAGATAGGAATGGCATTCTAGGAGTGACTTCACTTACAGCCAAGTGAAAGGACTCTAGTCATGAAACTCCGGATCTTACAGAGTCCGTCATTTCTTACACCTATCAGCTAAATAGACAAAGCTGAGAGTCCACTTCTCCCTTTTCTGACCTCAGAAGGAGAGTTCTTTCCTCTAACACAGGTCTAGGTTTTTACCTGAAAATATTTTCCAAAGCAAACACCCTGATTTGGTAGAGTGCAAAGCTCTAGATTCAATCCAGCATCAGACAAATTCATGGTGTACACACCCATAATTCTAGCACTTGGGAGAATAAGAAGTTCATTCTGAGATCCAAGCCCACTTTAAAACAATGATAAGAAGCCCTCCCCATTGATTAGGACATGATGGGGCTGGAGACCCATCCCCGTGTCCTTCCAGAGGACCTCAGTTCAATAACCAGCACCCACATGGCAGCTCACAATTGTCTATAACTCCATTTTTTGTGGAGTCTGATGCCCTCGTCTGGCCTCCGTGGGCGCTGTACACAAAGAGTATGCCCATCTGCATAAAATAACATATACTTTAGAAAATAAACTGGAGATGGTAATCTTCCAGGACTATCCTGTTAGACTTTTTACTGCGAACCGTCTTCAGAGTAAATGACGTTCAAGGGCCAACTTACGAAAAAGACACCTCATTCAACACTGCCTCCCCTTGAGAACATTTTAATTTCGAGCAACAGACCCAGAGTGTGAATGGTAGATCCTGATTCATTTAATAAACAGAGAATGGAGTGCATCAGAAAGGAAAACACAAATGCGGAAAAGAAACACCAAAAGAAACTGTGATGTGTACGTGGGAGAGCGAAATACTTTTGCCAAGGAAATGCATAGCATCTGCATAAGAAAGTAGCCCATGACTCAAGTTCGAAGACGTTTTGTAACACTTAGAGGTGCATCAGCTTCCACATCTTTGGAGGAAGAAGAGAGACCAATGGACATTAGTATATCAGACATGTCACTATCAGGCAGACAGTCGTGAAAAATGAGGCAAGAGAATCCAGAGAGAAGGTAATAAGAATGATGGATGCCAAGGTTGACTCGGGAGGATTAGAATGGATCGAGGAAGAAAACACAGCTGGTTCAGGAGAGAGTATCTAGCTCCACGGTGTGTCACTGAGTTCCTTACCCTATTCTAATAATATCTCCTTACCTGGGCCAATGGGAAAACAGTCATTGTTTTGCATAAGTGTTTAAAAGTCACGAAGACGGCACACAATGCAATCATGACAGCTTGGAGCTATATAGAAAACCCACTTGTCTTACTATTCAGAAATACTTTTCAAAAAAAATCACTGTTGAAATACTTTTCAGCCAGCCGAGGGAAGAAATATCAACACATTTCTTCCCATCCATTTGTCACAACTCTCGTTTCACATATAGGAAAGGAAGCACCCTGAGAGAGGAAGTGAGTCACCCAAGGGTAGACAAACAGGTTGGTGGCCTATTTGAACAAGTGTCTGAAATCGGTGTCATGTGCCCTAGCATATGTTTAAATGGCACTCTAAGCAGACAGGACTTGGATGATGTAAGCAAATGTTCTTTGGCTCTCAGCCCCCATCTGTTCTGGTAATTTCTGGCACCTAACTCCTTGGGTTCTGATGACATAGGCTCTCTGCCGTGGCTTTGGTACACAGCTGGCAGAAGCTGGAAGCAGTTAGCTCTAGAAATGTCAGCATCATTCTTAGAGAGACAGTGGTGCACCTAGGAAACGTACTGTACTCCAGCATGTCACCAGGGTCTATGTAAAGAGTGTAAGGAGCTCTCGATGGCAGTTCCTTTAAAGTGGAGGGATCCTGGGGATGGGCAGGGGAAGCAGAGCTCTAGGACCTCTGAATGGCCTATGGTCTCTATAACCGTGCAATCAGGAACCTGGTTGATATCATTCCTGCCATTTGCCATCTATGCATAGCGAGGTCTCTGTAATAAGCAGACCGCCTTGTGGGACAGGTACCTTGAAAGCCAATGTGGGACAAACTGCCTACATAGAGCTGTGCTCCTTGAGGAAAAACACTGTTGAAGAAACGAAGTAACAATCTTTGGTGGCTGAACACTGACACACTAACCAAGGGTCCACACTAGGGAAGCTTTGATTCTCCACCTTAGAGGGCTTCAAAAGCAAGCAGTTTGGGCAAAGGGGAGGAGTCAAAGATCTACCTTCTAGAAATTACTATAACTCAAGTGGATTCTAGGTTTACAGTCAATCAAAAAGGGGAGGAGAGTAGTCAAAGCCAGGGAACACTGGCCCGCTAACCGTAACTGACAACCAGCAGCAGAAGCATCTAGAGCTCCAGACTACTTCAGAAGTAGGCGTGCAAAGCAAAGAAATTCTAATCATGGGTTGCGTAGAAATTCACTTTTTTGACATATAAAAGTTTATCAGTTATTAAATATAAAATTTGTATTTTAATTAGATGTATATACTTATTTATTTTTACGTTTTAGTTGGGACTGAATGCACAGGATTCTGTGTTATCCTGTGATAATACAGGATGCAGGACATTTTGATGTTTTTCATAACTGATATTTTGGTCTTCTGATTCCGGATGCTGAGAACTCCTCTCCACACAAATACAGAATCTCCAGATACAGAGATGTTGTTGTAAAAATATAAAACTAAAAAAGTATAGGTGTCCTTTATCCTGCTATGTCCGGCACCTCAGTGCCCCAAGATATCTGCTAGATATCTGGGCAGAAACACATCCCAACTCCTCGGCGGCCCAGTGTCTCCTGCCGCCGCACACTTTCCTACACTCAAACCGTCACATAAAAGAACACACAACACAGTAACCTTTGACCCAATTGGTAAGATATAATTGCCCACTTAAACATACAAAGCCCAGTACCATCCATCCCTTAGGAACATTAATAACAACCTGTAAATACACAGAGCGAGATCTTTACGTCAGCCTCCATTGTCCTGCCACAGCTTCTCTCTCTCCTCTCTCCTTCCTGTCTCTTCCTTTCGGTTCTAGTCTCCTCTTCTTCCTTCAAACTTCTCTCCCGCCCATCCTTCCTTCTCCTCCAATGACAGGCCTCCTTCTATCCTGTACCTGCCTCACCTGTGACATCACCCCACACAGAGATACATTTAAAGCCATTCCAGGAACTAGTGGAAATCCTGTGCCAATAGCAAGCCAGAATTCAACACTTCTTTATGAAGCTTCAGTCAGCAACTCAAACACCACTTCTTAAAAAATATTTTTAAATTCTTTGAGACTTTTATATATACAAGTTGTACTCATATCATTTATCCCCATCAACTATTCCCATGTTCCTTCCATTCCCTCTCAAATCTCTTGATATATATATGTTATATTTTTCAAAGTCAAGCAATCTATTATAATAAAATTCAAACCTATACTAATGAGATATTTACATGCTGAGGAACAATAACAGAATAATTTTTTTTAATCTTTGCAGTCATTTAAGCACAGTTTTTTATGAGAACCGAAATTTTTATAAGTATAGTAAAATGCCACAAGCAGTTCATGACATATAATAACCATGAATCTGAGCCAAGGATTAGGTACCATTCATTACTGTTACATTCTGGAGAGGCGTGATAGGGCAAAGTGGGACTCATGGGTATTTAGAACCAAGACACAAAGCCGTACACACAGCGTGAAAGTCCACTGCCAAGCATTGGGCTTTGACTTAATTGTTCTGGTCACTGTACAGTCAGAAACCTACTAAAAAATGTTTTTCCGCCTTCATATTCAGTTCCACGACCCTATGTTTGCTTTTGAGCCACAGTTGGGTTCTAGAAGCTGGTCTCTAGAGGAGAAAGCCACAGTACAAAGTTCAGTGTGGCAAACCCCCAGGAACTTACACTGGTGAGCACTGTCCAAGGTGCTGACCATGCCCAGTCACACTGAAGCTATAGACAAGTTTGGGGATTTGCTCCTGCTCTCGAAAAGTTTTACAGCCAATGTAAGAATAGTCTCACAACGTGAGAATAGTACTTTTCAGAGTCCAGATAAGAAAGGAGACTTCTACACATGCAGGGATAGCATGAATGAGCACAGACGGTAGAAGGTGACAGTGTCCAAGAAATGAGGAAGCAGGTGAGAGTGGTAGGTAGGGCCCTAGGCAAATGAGGGCCCTTCAGGCTGTGGTGCCACGCTAAGTTGCTGTGGGTTGCAGCACTAAAATATCTCTGAGATGACCTATTTCCATGCAAATTCTTATCACTCTACAGTAATACTAGACAAAGAAATCTGGTAGACCCTGGATCCTAGCACATACCCTTCCTGAGTAATTGGTTATGTTGAATGGGGCAATTTATCTTTGTGCTGAGGGCGGACGTTTCTACCACATTAGTGGGATCCCAAGTTCCCAGATTCCAGCTGGCACAACCGATTTTGTGGGGATTTGGATTGATTTCCAGCAGTGATGTCATCTTGCTCTGGTAGGAAAAAGCAGGAGGATGAGAGTTGTTCAAGGTGCCTCACTGGGTTCCACAATGAGTGATCCGTTAGGAAGCTTTCTGGTTTGCTTTTGTTTGCTTTCGTTTTCTGACAAGATCTGTACTATATCACCCTCCCTGGCTAACCTGGAAATCGCTATGCAGACCAGCCTGGCCTCAACTCCCAGAGGTCTGCCTCCTAAGTACTGAGATGAAAAGTGTTCGGACCACACCCTGTTAGTCTATCAATTTAAAAACATAATGAAATTCGAAGACAAAATAGTGAAAAATTGTATGGGAAAGGAAAAGGGAAAGCAGAGAGTTTTATCTTACTGTCTGCATGGGTCATTTAAAGTTAATGTAGTAAAAAAAAAAAAAAAAAGGAAAAAGTTATTCCACTCCCCAAAATATTTGCATTAACTGAATGCGGTGTTAGTCCTAGAGTCTCAAGGTGAGGGAGCCTGGCATTCTGAAGTTGAAGAGAAGGACAAGAAAACTAAATCACAACCCCAAGAGATGGGAGGTTGTTTTTGTCATCCAGGCCCAGAGCTAACTGGGTGGTCTCACACACACTGACGGTGAGTCTCGGTCACTCGATCTGTGGACTCATATGCCACTCTACTCTAGAAACAGACAGGCCAGAAACAAACACTACCGAGTCTCTAAGTAGTAATCCTTTATATGGCCACATTATCATCTACAATTCATCATCTCCCTGTCTGTCACTGCAGCACTTCTGACCTGGGAGTGGAAGGGAGTTGAAGTTGGTCGCAGGTGCAGATGAGGAGTGCCTCCATGATATCTGGCATCTCGATGCAGTTAACACAGCAGATGAGAGTGGATTGAGTGTGGCATCTAGTCCAATTCGGTCCCACTTTTCCACCATGAATCTTAATCCTGAAGATGACAAGGAGAAAGGACTTGTGAAAACATTGCCCTGCTCTTTCAAATGCCAGCAACCAGATAACAGAAGGAGGTTAAACTCCTTGATAGGAAAAAAAAAAATGATGAGCTATTTCGCCCTTAGACACTAAAAGGTGTTTCTACATTCTCAAGAGCTCATTGATGGGGCCTTTACAGCTGATTTACTGTAGACAGACAGCATGTGTACATGCTTATCGAGAATGTCACCACCATGATTTCCATTCTGAAACCAAAGGGCAGCTATTTAATGCTAACGATTCCAGGGTGTGTGTCACTTGGGAAGAATAATAAGTCGTGCTCCCTGCCAGCCTAGATATTCATTTTCCGATACTGCCAGGTGCAGGCATGTAAATAAACAATTATAGGAGTGTGCAACAAGTTCTCTAATGGAGAAATGCTCCAATCTGTGGAACACTGAGAATGGCCCAGCATCTGTCCCCCAGTGTTGTTGTACGTAGGCTTACAATAGCCATCAGAATACCAAATTTGCAATGGCTTAAAATAAAGAGTTTGGCTTCTTGCTTAAAAGCTGTAGAGCATGCAGTTATAGAACTTGCTTCAAAGGTCAGCCATGTGTTGATCTGTCCATCCTGATCACACAACAACTGTCACAGTCTGAGTTGTTCTGTTTCTATTTATGATAGAAAGGTGGGTAGAGTGGGAAGATATCACCAGTTTATCTTAACCTTTAGGAGATCAAATGCTTTCACACCTAAGATTATAGAGGATGATGGATCTGTTGATACCCAGAGCTGCAAGAGTATCCAAGGAAATCATAGTCTGGGATCCTCCAAGATTATCTCAAACCTTAAATGGCTCATGATCTTTTCAGAGCATTTGTAACATCGTGTTCTATAAGGAATGCAGAGTGGGATAGAAAGGGAGATGTGCTATGAAGGACCCCTCGGTCAGGGATACTCACAAAAAGGTTACAGAAGAGGTGTATCTGCACTAATGCTTGAAAGACAACAGACGGACACATACTAAAGAAGGAAGGATGTTATAAGGAAGGGCAAATCTTTGAAGTCACTGAGCCATGAAAGGTAATGTGAAGAGACACCAGAAATGCCGTAAGTGGGAGCCGATGGCATCAAGCTTAACTGATGGTAAGGACACAGTATGCTATTACTTTGTGAAGCATGCAGAGTCATGGAAGTCTTCCTTCAGACACCCGCTTTCCAGCGCTCCATGTCTCTGTATCTTGGAGCACATATTTGTCACCTGTTGTCTGCATTCACCCTCTGACTTTTCTCAGTTCGTGTACCCCATGAATGACTTTTATAAGCTCTCCTCGGTTTAAGTACCTCAGAGCAAAGTGTGGGCTAGATTCTTCCCACAGATTTGCTTTCGCACTGAGAACGTGTTCTGGGCCCTGAATGATGATGGGACTCTCATGTCCCCTTTGCTCACCTTGACTCCTCCCTTCCCAAATGCTGTTTGAGTTTCCTGGACAATACTCACTTTCAGCCAGTTCTTCCTTGGTCACTAGAGTCCCACGACAAATCAGCAGGTTTCCTCAGCCTTTAAAGGTGTCTCAGATCCAATGATATCATATCCTTTAACCTCTATGCTTCAGCGGCCTACCTGACAACTGCCTGCTGTCTCTCTGATGAAAGCTAATGGAAGCTCATCTGCAAGTCCTCAGTTACCTGCAAGCTCAGGTGTGTCCCACGGGTAGGAAAGGAAATACTTCTAATCCCCTCATCTTCTCAAATCTCCAGGCAGATAATAAAGAATAGGCCTTCATAGCTTTTCTGTCTGCTTGAATTCCAGTCTTCTTTTTTTATCCTAACTTCTGATCAAATAGGAAGAAAAATGATCTAGACTTTCCTTACCTAAGTGGAGTATATAATAGTTACTTTTCTCATTGGTCTGGCAAAAATATCTTACAAGCAACGTAAGAAAGGAGGGATTTACTTTGACTCATGCTTTGAGGATATAGTACATTATGGCCAAAAAAAAACCCAAAACAAAAACAAACCCACACACTGTAGCAGGAGTGTTAGGGTGGTTGGTCACATTATGTCTGCAGTCATGAAGCAGAGAGAGATCAATGCTGATGCTCAACTCACTTTACCCGTTTTATCTGATCCTGGATTCCAACCAATGGAGTGATGCTGTCCAGGACAAGGGTGAATCTTTCACTTCAGCCAATTCTTACTGGCATGCTCAGAGATTTGTTTCCCACGTGATTATAAATTCTGTCAAACTGACGATATTAATGCTCACAGGGCATAATTAGGACGGCAGGCATCTTGCAGAAGTATGGTAGAACAAATGAGTTGTGACAAGTGAAGCATTTAAAGCAATATTTGACACACAACAAGTATCAAATCGTGTGAATAGCAAACTATTATAATCACCATTGATATTCTGACTGCAGTGTTAATGTGCCTTAAAAATGGGAATGAGTTATGGCAGGTTCTCATAACAGTCCTTGTAGATTCGATTCTGTTCACCAGCCTCACATAAAAATCTATTCGCAGACACATTCTTTACTGTCAGTCTCGGGTATTGCTACCTCAATGCCAGTAGGGATGGTACTTCCATCCATCAAGAGACCCGGAAATGACATTCCTCACTAGGCAGAGAGTCGTGATTAAAAACATCAGCAGCAGGAATTCTGATTCAATGTGTCAGAGTTTTGAACGTTGATTAGTAGAGAAGCAGTGACCCGGGAAATATAAGTTGGCCCATACACCTCTCTAGCCCTGCTGTGTGACACTGTACAGCTTGATGTGCTGGTCTGGGTCCTAGTTTCTCGTTAAAATGACTGGGCTAGGGGAGGAGTCACTAAGACATTTGCTTGTAAGTTAGAATGGGTGGTGTTGGGGATTAGTTCTAATGCTTTCAATTAATCTAGCCCCCGAAATCAGGAATCTTAAGTGTCCAAATGGTGAAAGTCCTTGTCCCTGTTGGTTTTTGATCGGTCAATAAAGAGACAACAGCCAATGGCTGGGCAGGTAGACTTAGGCCAGACCTTTGAATTTGTGTGGGCTAGGAACTAGAAGGAAGGGGAGGGAGAATTGCCATTATCAGACTTAGAGCTGCAGAAGGAAAATCAACTGAAATGTGAGCCCTGGACGGGCTGCACAGAAACATCTTGGGCAGCAAAGACTAGGGAGCCACCTAGAAGGAACCCAGGCAACACAGATAAAATATAGAATTAGAAGGCCTGAAGCAGATCCACACGCTTCTTTGTTAGGCTGACTCGTCCTTATCCTGCAATTAAGGAAATGACGGTTCCAGGAAGAGAATGGAGTTGATGATTAACAGCTGGTGCAGTCCAAGGAAGACTATAGCCCTGCTGAGGGCCACAGTGCTTGTAGCAGGTCGTACTGTGCAGTTTCTGGTTATAGGTGAAAGTTGGGAAATGCAACTTAAATTAGCCACACTTTGTATTATACAAGGCCATGAAGGAGGTAGGAGGCTTTGTAGAGTTATAGCCAGAGTCAAAGGAAATCCCCTATCTACACCTTCAAAAGAAAAGACAGGAGGAGCCAGGCCATCTTGACCCATCTCCAGCTGTCAGGCTCTGGGCCCTACTGCAGACTCTCTATAGTCAGATTTCAGCATGCAGGGGAGTTGAGAAAGTGGCTGACCTGCAGTGTCTTATGCTGTGCAGAACCATTGGGTAGTGTACAGCCAACCTACATTCATTCTCATCATTCTGGAGGCTTCCAAGTTCCAGATGGAGAAAGATTCAGTTATCTGGTAAGAGCCCACGTTCTGGTTCACCGATAGCACTTTCTGAATGTGTCCATATGTAATGGAAGAGTCCAGGCTGCCCTTGGGTCCTCTTGGTTAAGGACCCTGATTTCTTCTACAACCTAAGCACCCCAAAGACCCTGTCTGCTAATGCCTTCGTTTTGGGGGTTAGAGGAACTTTAATAGGACTGTAGGGAAATAGGAGAATATGGGCCATTAGATAATACTCTATTACAACCCAAAGAGTGAGGCCACTGAGAACTGCAAAGGAGAAAATTGGGACTATGTCTTTCCTCTGCCATCAAAGCAAGAAAAAGGAAGTTGTAACGACCTGATTTCTGTTCTTTGTAGCCCAGAAGTGAGGCTTAGCAATATGACTTCCACTAATCCGGTGGCCTTGGGCAGGTGCCTTGGACTGTTTACCCTTCTTTGTTTGTTGTTCCAGCGATTGTAGGAGTCTAGAGAGTCAACTGTTCTGTGTGTTTAATGCTGCTATAACAGTGTGCTGGAGCCTGGCGGACGGGGGGGGGGGGCTGCCTCTGGCCAGGGTGTTCACGCTGTCTCAGTCCAAGACAGAGGTAGAAAGGTAGGAAAGGGAAAGGGTTAGGAAAGAAGCAAACTCCTGTTATTATATGCCTGTCCCTCCATAAAGGCATTTGCTCTCTTGTCTCAGTCCCCTCTTAAAGAACCCGTGTCTTTTTTTTTTTTTTTTTTTTTCCCGGAGCTGGGGACCGAACCCAGGGCCTTGTACATGCTAGGCAAGCGCTCTACCGCTGAGCTAAATCCCCAATCCCGTAAGAACCCGTGTCTTAAGCTGTCAAGAGATAAATTTTGGGAAATGTTTTCAAGTTACAGTCCCAGCAAAGGCAAACCTGTTAGTGAGCTTTCAGGATACAGCTCCCTTTTGGGGATACATTTTAGCAGTCAGCCCAAGGTCCCTGAGCCCTTTCAGGCATCCCATACAGGTCCCTGTGGGTCTAGCTCTTATTCTCACTCGATGTCAAGGCTGGGTCTTTCTTGCTGTCTTCTGTAGACTATGGGAATGTGACCAGTGATGGGACCCACCATCATAGAACAGTCCCTCTGGAGCCAGCCCTTCCCTGGTCCTGCCATCCTTCATCAGATTAATTTTTCCTGGACCCATTCTCTGTCTCCTGCTGCACTGTTGAAATCTGCTGACACCTTCACCCAGCCTCAGAGGACCTCAGCTGTCCTCTGCCTTTGCAGCGCTCCACATCCAGTTCAGAGATAGCAAAGTCTTGGCATGGGTTGCAAGGTGCTAATTCCAGTTTGTAAGACCATGAGGAAACAGAATCTTCTGGAGCCTCCCTTTACCTTGCTGGACAGGAGTACCCTTCACAGGGATGCCCCACAGACTTGATTTGTTAAAAGCCAATTCATTGTCTCTAGTCACAACATAATAGTAGAAATTATACGTATGAAGAAGTATCAGTAAATATTAATACCTAAAGTATTTAGAATAGTTTTAGTGTAGGTTAAATATTCCAAATACTTATTTACTTTTCTCAATTTTATCCCTTTCATATTTTCTCTTTACAACAAACTCAGAAAGTGTGTACCTTACTGTGTCCATCTTCTCTGGTCAGAGAAGTAGGGACCATGGGGCTTATTGTGAACTTGTACTGAATAGTTCTCTCTTCCATGTTCTTACCTCTACTCTGCCTTCTGATTACATATTGGCAGACCACGAATGTGCTATGGGCAGCTCCCAGGGTGACATGCTTCAAGACATCTCTCAATGTGGGACACTGTAGATGCTAAGGGAACCCACATTCCATAACCAGTGTCTGGTTTTCACATGTTCACACTCCATAGCAGTTCTATGAGACTGGCACTTAGCCCTGGCCCCAATTATTTAAGCAGGGAATTTAATTTTTAGAAGCGGTAATGAGGCAAAAGCTACAGAATTGGCCCTGAAATGAAACATAAGTCAGAAATGGCAGGAGATGGTTAACACTGTGGTGATTAAGAGCAGAGAGAAGAAGTGAAGAGAATGCCCGTCCTTCCTCAGGTCCCAGTTGTCTTTCTGTACTGTCTGCATCACCAAGTAGGTTTCTGATCCGCAAAGCCCCAGCTTCTGTGTTGCAGAGCTGGAAGTTCCCAGAGGTGAAAGTCTAATACAGCACATGAAGGAACTATGGGTGCTCCTGTGACAGAGGGTAAGGGAACTTCCCCAGGATTAAACAACAGCTTAGAACACAGACGGACTTGGATCCATGCCCAGCACTGCTTCCCCACCACTCTGACAATGACATAAAATAAATGAGGGAGAGAATGAACTGCAGACCCACACCTATTTTGTCCAGTCCACGCCGTGTTGTATAGCCCTTGCCATCTGATAGCCTCCTTTCCACCCTCCAGGTCATCCACTGGAACTCCCCCAAGAAGCTCCGTGTGAAGAACAAACATGTGGAATTCTTCCGCAACCTCTACCTGACCTTCTTGGAGTATGATGGCAACCTCTTGCGGCGGGAGCTGTTTGGGTGCCCCAGCGAGACTGATGTCAACAGTGAAAATGTGAGTGTCCCACAGATCTTTGGGGAGATTGGCCATTCTCTTGTTTGTCATGTTGGGTCTTTGTTGGGTACTACACTCAGCTCAGGGCTAGACCCAGAGGAATAAGACACCCTTGCTGCCATATGGATCATCTGGTGACTTCCTGTGGATCACGTTTGAAGCTCTGCTGAGTGGATCAGAGTGAGCTTCCAAACAGAAGACACCATCAGATGTGTATGTCTGTCTCAAGGCAAGGAAACTCCCAAGCACTTAGTGGTAAGGTATCTACAAAGGACCCATGATTCATCTTGGTTTGTGCTTAGGGTGACACAGAAGGAGACTCCCACAGAGACTGCCCTCTTCCCAGTTGGTTTGGATGAAGAAAGCATTGAGTGACTATTTCGAAGCTATGGGGTGTTTTGGTTGTTGGGGTTTTTTTTCCTATTTTTCCGTATGCTGGGGTTTATTTTTGATCATGGCGTCCTTTTACTATGGAAAAATGTTGAAGTAGAGAAATTGAGCAAGTTGCCTGTGTTTACACAGCAAACAAGGAAGCTAGCTGTGACCAATATTGAACTCTTAAGGATATAGAAAAGGAGTGTGGTAGGCACAGGCAGCTCAGACATAGAATCAAGCTGACCCAAGTCTGACTCTATTTGTTTTGTTAACACAAAAATCCACAAGCCTCATCTTAAAGGGAATAAAAGATAGTTTATTCTGGAGGGCCAGGAACACAGATTTATGTTACCTCACATTCAATGTCCCAATGTAGAAGTACTTCCATTAACTTTATACATTTTCAGAATTAGGAAAATCATAAATCAAGGTGAGTTCAAAGTGTATTGGTAGGTATATCAGAGAAGCACATATAGCAAGATGAGGGAAGCTTTTCTGTAGGCTGAAGATGCTCTCTGAACTTTTTGGTTGATGGAAACTAGTTAGCAGTCTGCTAAATTGATAGTTACTAAAAATGTTTTTAATCTATTGCTCAAAATATGTTAGTTCACAGAGTGGGCAAGGAATGTCTGTCCTAAATAGCTAGAACTAGCTCAAAATAAGGCACTTAGCCTCAGGGGCATGTAATATTTTAATATCTCTACTGTCCCTCCACACACCTGAACCTGAACCCGTCTGATTCCTCTCCCCATCCCTTCTTACACCCATGTCCCTTCCTCCATCTGCCTCTTAGCTTCTGTAAGGCAAAGGACACTGTCAATAGGGCAAAATGACAGCCACAGATTAGGAATGGTTCTCAACCAACTATACATCTGGCAGAGGGCTAATATCCAAAATTTATAAAGAACTCAAGAAGTTAGACACCAACAACCCGAATAGCCTCCCTCCCCCGCTTCTATGAGGGTGCTCCCACATGCACCGACCCACCCTCTTCCTGCCTCCCCACCCTAGCATTCCCCTACACTGGGGTATAGAGCCTTCACAGGCAAGGGCCTCTCCTACCACACTTTCTGTATCCATTCCTCTGTTGAAGGGCATCTGGGTTCTTTCCAGCTTCTGGCTATTATAAATGAGTCTGCTATGAACATAGTGGAGCAGGTACCCTTGTTATATGTTGGAGCATCTTTTGGGTATATGCCCAGGAGTGGTACAGCTGGTCCTCAGATATTACTACGTCTAATTTTCTGAGGGACCACCAGACTGATTTCCAGAGTGGTGGTACCAGCTTGCAATCCCACCAACAATGGAGGAGTGTTCCTCTTTCTCCACATCCTCGCCAGCATCTGACTGGTGTGAGGTGGAATCCCAGGGTTGTTTTGCTTTGCATTTCCCTGATGACTAAGGATGTTCAACATCTCTTTAGGTGCTTCTTGTTCATTCGATATTCCTCAGTTGTGAAATTCTTTGTTTAGCTCCATACCCCATATTTTAATAGGATTATTTGGTTCTCTGAAGTCTTAACTTCTTGAGTTCTTTGTATATATTAGAAATCAGTGCTCTATCAGATATAGGATTGCTAAAGATCTTTTCCCAATCTATTGGTTGCCATTTTTGTCCTATTGACAGTATCCTTTGCCTTACAGAAGCTTTGCAATTTTATGAGGTCCCATTTGTCTATTGCTGATCTTAGAGCATAAGCCATTGGTATTCTATTCAGGAAATGTTCCCCTCTGCCCATGTGTTCAAGGCTCTTCCCCACTTTCTCTATTAGTTTCAGTGTAACTGGTTGTATGTGGAGGTCCTTGATCTACTTGGACTTGATCTTTGTAAAAGGCAATAAGAATGGATCAATTATCATTCTTCTACATGCTGACCTCCAGTTGAACCAGCACCATTTGTTGAAAATGCTACCTTTTTTCCACTGGAAGGATTTAGCTCCTTTGTCAAAGATCAAATGACCATAGAGGTGTGTGACTTCGTTTGTGGGTCTCAATTCTATTCCATTGATTTACCTGCCTGTCTTTATACTAATACCATACAGGTTTTATCACTATTGCTCTGTAATACAGCTTGAGGTTAGGAATGGTGATTCCCCCAGAAGTTCTTTTATTTTTGAGAATAATTTTCCCTAGCCTGTGTTTTTTTTTATTCCAAATGAATTTGCAAATTGCTCTAAGTCTATGAAGAATTGAGTTGGAACTTTGATGGGAATTGCATTGACTCTGTAGATTGCTTTTGGTAAAATAGCCATCTTTACTATATTAATCCTGCCAATCCATGAGCATGGGAGACCTTTCCATCTTCTGAGGTCTTCTTCAGTTTCTTTCTTCAGACACTTGAAGTTCTTATCACACTTGCTTGGTTAAAGTCACACCAAGGTATTTTATATTATCCGGGACTATTGTGAAGGGTGTCGTTTTCCTAATTTCTTTCTCACTCTGTTTGTCCTTTGAGTAGAGGAAGGCACTGATTTGTCTCAGTTACTTTTATATCCAGATGCTGTGCTAAAGTTGTTTTTCAGCTGTAGGAGTTCTCTGGTGGAATTTTTGGAGTCACTCAAGTACACTATCGTATCATCTGCAAATAGTGATATTTTGACTTCTTCCTTTCCAATTTGTAACCCTTTGACCTCTTTGTTGTCAGATTGCTCTGGCTAGAACTTTGAGTACTATATTGAATAGATAGGTAGAGAGTGGGCAGCCTTGTCTAGTTCCTGATTTTAGTGGGATTGCTTCAAGTTTCTCTCCATTTAGTTTGATGTTGGCTACTGGTTTGCTGTGTACTGCTTTTACTATGGTTAGGTATGGGCCTTGAATTCCTGATCTTTCCAAGACTTTTAAATTTTGTCAAATACTTTCTCAGCATCTAATGAGATCATCATGTGTTTTTTTCCCTTTAAGTTTGTTTATATAGTAGATTACATTGATGGATTTACGTTATTACGGCATCCCTGCATCCCTGGGATGAAGCCTACTTGATCATGATGGATGATCATTTTGATGTGTTCTTGGATTCAGTTGGGGGGACTTTATTGCATATTTTTGAATTGATATTCTTAAGGGAAATTGGTCTGAAGTTCTCTTTCTTTGTTGGGTTTTGTGTGGTTTAGGTATAAGCATAATTGTGCCTTCATAGAAGGAATTGGGTAGTGCTCCTTCTGTTTCTATTTTGTGGAATAGTTTGGATAGTATTGGTATGAGGTCTTCTAAGAAGGTCTGATAGAATTCTGCACTGAACCCATCTGGTCCTGGGCTCTTTTTGGTTGGGAGACCTTTAATGACTGCTTCTATTTCTTTAGGGGTTATAGGACTGTTTAAATGGTTTATCTGATCCTAATTTAACTTTGGTTCGTGAGATCTGTCTAGAAAATTGTCCATTTCCTCCAGATTTTCCAGTTTTGTTGAATATAGGCTTTTGTAGTAGGATCTGATATTTTTTTAATTTCCTCAGTTTCAGTTGTTATGTCTCCCTTTTCATTTCTGATTTTGTTAATTTGGATACTGTCTCTGTGCCCTCTAGTTATGCTGGCTAAGGGTTTATCTATTTTGTTGATTTCCTCAAAGAACCAGCTCCTGGTTTTCTTGATTCTTTGTATAGTTCTTATGTTTCTACTTGGTTGGTTTCATCTGAGTTTGATTATTTCCTGCCATTTACTCCTCTTGGGTGTATTTGCTTCTTATTGTTCTAGAGCTTTCAGGTGTGCTGTTAAGGTGCTGGTGTATGATCTCTCCAGTTTCTTTTTGGAGGCACTCAGAACTATGAGTTTTCCTCTTAGCACTGCTTTCACTGTGTCCCGTAAGTTTGTCTCCCTTTCTGACTTCTTTATTGTTTCTATTTCCATTTTTAGGTGCTGGATTGTTTCATTCAGTTCTTTCACCTGTTTGATTGTATTTTCCTGTAATTCTTTAAGGGATTGTTGTGTTTCCTCTTTAAGGACTTCTACTTTTTTAACCTGTATTCTCCTGTATTTCTTCAAGGGAGTTATTCATGTCCTTACTAAAGTCCTCTGCCCTTATCATGAGATGTGTTTTTAAATCCCAGTCTTGCTTTTTTTGGTGTGATGGGATATCCAAGACTTGCTATAGTGGGAGAACTGGGTTCCAATGATACCAAGTAACCTTGGTTTCTGTTGCTTATGTTCTTGAACTTGCCGTCTGGTTATCTCTAGTGCTACGTGCCCTTACTGTCTCTGACAGGAGCCTGTCCCTCTGACATTGGTTGTGTCACAGTTCTCCTCAGAGTCCAGCTGTCTTCATGATCCCGTGATTCTGGGATCCTATGATCCTGAGATTTTGTATGTATCAGAGCTCTTAAGAGTCAAGCTGCCTTTAGAATCCTGAAATCCTGAAATCCTGGTGTGGCCAAGCTCCTGAGATTCTGTTGTGTCAGAGCTCCTGGGAGTCAAGATTTTTCAGGGTGTTGTTGGAGTGGGTAGGGAGCCAGAGCCCTGGGTTTGCTCCGGGCACTGGTGCAAGCTGGAAGGACCCCGTACCTCTAGCTGGGTGTATGTTTGTGGTTCCCTGTTTCCTGTAGGGTTCCCAGTTATGCTGGGTGTTGAGGAAGATGTTTGGCCTCAACTGTGATCTTGAGTGTGTCAGAACTTCTGTGCTCCTAGTTGTGTCTGATCTCCTGGGAGTCAAGCCTCCTCTGTGATCCTGTAATCCTGTGATCCTGGGCATTTCAGAGCACCTGGGAGTCGGGCTCCCTCTGGGTATCGTGGGAATGGGTGCTGAGCCAGCACCCAAGTTCTACCATTATCCTCGTATAAAAGTAAACATTTCACTGGAGCTGTTTATAGTTTGAGAGTTTTAATCCATTAGTGTCATGGTAGGAAGTGTGGCAATATTATGCAGATGAGTTGGTAGAGTAGGAATTGAGAGTTCTATGTCTTGTTCTGCAAACGGCACAAAACTTTCAGCCACACTGGGTATCTCATATGTGAGATGTCAAAGACTGCCTCCACAATAACACCCCTAATATTTTCTAATAGCCCCTAATACTGTCACTTGCTATGTGACAAGCATTCAGACACATGAGTCTATGGGAGTCATCCCTATTCAAACCACCACATCTACTTATGTGGACTCAAACAAGATAGCCTGTGCCTCTGTATCTATTTCCTCAACTATAAAATGGGCAAGAAATGACATATACACTCCGGAGGTCAGCATTTGCTATTTATTAGATTAGAAATTGTATGCTGCTTATTCTGTCGTTCCTTGGTCCTCAGTGTCAAACACAGAAGAAACTGTTTTATTCATTCAGTATAGAAATGTATACAGAGGTCTTCTTCTCATTCTCATAGGGTCAGATGAAAGGGGAACTAGAGAAATGGCTCAGTGGTCAAATGCACTGGTTGCACTTTCAGAGGATGCCATTCAGTGTCCAGCACTCACATGGTGGCTCACTACCATCTGTAATTCCAATTTCAGAGGATTTGATGGCCCCTTATGGCTTCTATGCCTCTATAGGCATGTGATACACACATATGTATGCAAGCCAATGCTCATCTACTTAAAATGAAAATAAATGAATCTGTTAAGACAGACAGTAGAGGAGAAGAAGGAAGAGACAATGGTCTCTCCCTCGGGATATGTGTATCCTAGCAGGATAGACACAGCTAGCTAGTTGGTAATCACTCAAGTTGTCAGGAAAAATGATCAGCTTATATCCAGTGCTATATAGCAATGGCTAGTGAGAAGCCAGGCAGATTCTTTCTCTGGGGAACAGCAAGCTTGAGATGAGAAGATAAAATTGACACTGAAACCTGAATGACAGGAAAGCCAGCTGTAGTCGAGCAAAGGATACGTGTGTGTGTGTGTGTGTGTGTGTGTGTGTGTGTGTGTGTGTGTGTGTGTGTATCCATGCAGAAGATGTACTTGGTACAAAAGCACAGAGGCAGGTCCTGTTTGGGAAACAGGGTAGGGACTAGTGGGTGGGAGAAAGGGGAGGACACAGCAGATGGAAGGATGTGAGCTAGAAAAGCATCCTTTGTAAATAAACTAAGTAAAAATGTATCTGAATCTAGAATTTCCCTCTTAGACTGGCAAGGTATTTTTCGCTGTCTTAGATGTCCTGAGAAGTCTTTCTAGACTCTGTGGATGGTCAGGAGCCTTCCTGCCCTTTGATGGACTTACTCTGATCGCAATGCTTCTGAGTCCCAGTGAAGCGACTGTTTGCTCTAGCTCTTCTCCCTCGTCCCCTAGAGGCCTTCTCAGTGTCTACAATTCACTGAGGTATCAGAGAAGGAAATCCCAGAAGCACTTGAAACCCTTGAGCTCTAAGAAGCACTCTGTTTCCGTTCACCCCATTTTCCTTGGCCTTTATTTTTGTTCAAATCAGAGTTTGTTCTCACCACTGAAGATTGGGTGCCTGTCTGGAGTTTTCTTCCAGATGACCAGTGAAAACTCTCTTTTACCTCATTTCCCTTCTGTGGTTGTCTACACCACCAGTCATGTACATCCATGGCTTCTCAGAGTCTTTGAGTTCCTCAAAGGCTGTCTGCCCTTCCTTCCCCTGTGTGTATCCTGAAGGTTGGAGGGGTCACTTTCTGCCTTTCTCAGAGTCAGGGGCTGTGCTTGATTACTCATTGTATATATAAGTAAATGCAAACATAGGCCAGGGCCCAGACAATGGGCCATAAGCAAGCTGCCACTTAACAACTCCTCTGAGACAGAGAGGAAGGATTTCCAGGTCTAAGAGTAGTCTCCTCTAAGAACTCAGCCTCCTAGCCTCTCCCCACCAACTACCATGTGCCTCAGTTTCCTTTTCCATCCCCAGCTCACCGTTAGACCAGTACATGTGTGCTTTGCTACCAGCTAGAATACCTCGTCCCTCCCTGGCATGTTGAAATGATCTCATTTAAATGACCGCCCAGAGTAACCCCTTAAGTCATGTTTTGTGACCTATCTCATTTTCTATCAGAACACACACTACTATCTGCAATTACCTAATCCATTTGGTTTTTTGAGGCATCTATGTTGGAGATTTGGAACCTTTTCTCCCTGGAATTCCCACTCCTAGAACAGAACCTGGCGCATAAATGTTCATGGAGTGAATATATACGCAGTTGTAGAGAGAATACAGGGCCAGTTAGAAAGGAGGGCAGGCAGGTGAAGAGGAAAGGGACAGAGTCGGAAAACATTGTGCTGGTGGCTTCTATTCAACTGTATGATGCCCTGTAAGGGACAGCACAAGGACTTCTGACAGGGTTGGGAATTTGAACTAAATCCTGGTAATTTTCTAGGTATAGTCACATTTACATTTGAGAGAAATCAATTCAGGGAACAGAATGAAAAAGACCGTGTTCCAGCCAGGTGAAGAGATGACAATGCGGTTGAACTTGGCCAGGAGCAGCAGGGAATGGAGAGCTCAGTTGGATGGATGTGTAGCTTTTAAGGACAAGGAAAAGGTATACCTAGAACTCATGAATCAAGGCAGCGGGTTCCTGTATTCTGCCAGACAGGTGTCTTTTCTTGCTAAATTACAGGCTGAATCCAGCAGTGACAGAGGCTGTATGGATGGGGGGTGGAGGGCGGTCTGTGAACATTGCTCTCCCTGTGCCAAGTTCTATAGGAGGTCCAACACCTGGTTCTCTGCAGCAAAGGTGAGGTAAAAACAAAGGCGGAGGGACTGAGTCAAATCCAAGGTCCTGTCCAAAGCCTATGCTTCAAACTCTGGGAAGAGGCCTTCAGAGCTGGCACAGTAAACAGACAGCTAGCTGTGTGTCTAGAGGAAGGAGCCAAATTCTGCTTCATCTGACCTTCTGGTTCCCAAAGGGAATGGTTCCCACGGCAGACTATGCAAGCCTCGAGACCTTTCGGCCGCCCCGCAGATGCTTACTGAGACTCTGAAGGTTTAAGTTTGTCTTTCACAGTGCTTGTCTCCTGGAGAATGCAGACAGGCTTGAGAATGTCACAGAATGACAAATGGTGGTCCATGATAGTAGTTAAGTAGTACATGGTGAGAGTGGTCTGAGGGAGCACAGGACTAAGAGAAAGCATCTTACTGAAGGGGATGCTTACCTTTTCTCCTCAGTGTTTGTAATTGAACCTAGAGTGCCATGCATGGTGCCTCAGTTTCTTTCTCTCCATCTCTCCCTCTCTCCTTCTCTCCTTCTCTCTGCTTTTTAACTCTCATTTTATTTAAAGTTCTGCTAGGTTCCATACTTACTCGGTAGTCCAGGCTAGACCTAAATATGTGGTCCTTTTGCTCCCCAAGTACTAGAATTGAAGGTCTGTACCGCCAGACTTGGCCAGGAGCTCAGATCTGAAGGCTGAGTGTTGCATGTAGTTTTATTAAACAGGCTTGCTCCGGCTAAACTCTGGGACTAGCACTAGCAGCCGCTCACCTGTTCTCTAGTCAGCCCCCACGGCTAGCTAACACTTTCCTGAGATCTCAGCTAAGCTCCGAGAACAGCCGCTGTCTTTATTCCCCATGCTGGGAACAGCTAACAGCTGTGTTACCCAGCCCCCATGGCTAGCTTCACCAAGCTGCTCTGGTCTCAACTCGCTGAGTGCCATCAACATCCTTCTCACCGAGCTCCCTTTAGCCCAGAAGAAGGAAAACACTAGAGACTTTTATATTTTAAAACTGACCAGATAACTTAAAGGCTTGGCAAAGAATATCCTGCCCCATTCTCCTTAGCTTCAGCCGCAGGGGCCTGAGAAACCTACGTGTCTGCAGCTTCCTATCTGTTCCACAGTCTCATCTTACACCCAATCTCTCTTTCCCCTCCTCTTCCTGTCCCGCCTGGAAATCCCGCCTTATCCTTCGCACAGTGATTGGCTTCTGCCGTCTTTATTGACCCAACCAACAATACTGTGTGGAAAGAAGCAGTGGAGACAAGGCAGGCATGGGTTATAAAGGATGCCATGATCATGCCTGCTCAGCTGTTTCTGACATGGTGATGACAAGGGTGTGGGCTCTCTAGAGATGAGCAACCTTCATTTAATAGGCATGACCTCAGCAAAGTCCCATGAATGTTCGTAAACCCTGTCTACCATCTGATCGGTGGGTACCAGGATGTTTTCCTGAGTGTTCCCTGGCTAAATGTTGTGACAGCATCCAACATTTTGGTTTTTAGGAACACACCATGCATTGGGATGTACCTTCTGTCTAAGGTGACTGCCATTATGGTGACTAGACATTAGGTGTAATTAACACTTCTGGGGGACACTTTTAACACTAAGGTGACTGTCACTAAGGTGACTAGACATTAGGTGTAATTAACACTTTTGGTTGTTCCTGATGCTGAAACCAAAAATAAGATAAAATAAAATAAGTGAGTTAGTCGAGGGTATATTAATTAGAGTTACTGTGAAACACTACTACCAAAAGCAATTTGGGGAGGAAAGGCTTTCATTGGCTTGTATTTCCGTCACTGCTCATGGAAAGCAGGTAGAATAGAATTCAAGCAGGGCAGGAGCTTAGAGGCAGGAGCCGATGCAGAGGCTGTGAAGGAATGCTGCTTATTGGCTTGCTCCCCATGGCTTCCTTCTCCTGCTTTTACAGAACCTAGGTCTAACAGCCCAGAGGGGGCAGCACCCACAAGGACCTGAGTCCTCCCCCATCATTCACTAAGTAAGACAGTGCCATATAGGCTTACCTACAGCCCAGTCTTACAGAGGCACTTTCTCACCTGAAGCTCCCTCTTCTCAGTGACTCTACCTTGTGTCGAGGTGACATAGTGGCGTGCCTCAGTAGCAAGGAACTGGGTTA
Source organism: Rattus rattus (assembly GCF_011064425.1). Taxonomy (NCBI): domain Eukaryota; kingdom Metazoa; phylum Chordata; class Mammalia; order Rodentia; family Muridae; genus Rattus; species Rattus rattus. The sequence continues at coordinate 310,748 of NC_046170.1, forward strand.
TAACGAGCACAGTCTCCAGCTAGGGGACTGCTGGAATTACAGTTCACTCAGGTTTAGAAAACAGGTTCCACCAGGAATATTGAATGACAGCAGCTAATGAAGCACAACCACTCCTGTCCAGTGAGTTCATTTACGTAATACAATATAATGCAGGGATTCACACTATGCGTGGCTATCTGTGTTTCCTTATCTGGAATATGAATGGAGATGAAAATTCTTTACCTTCACATCTCTCCCCCTACTCTACTGGCCACCCACCCCTCAGGCCTATACAGACACAAACCCTGGTGCTCCATGGAACCCAGCTGGTAAGAATCCCAGTTGTTCTCTGCCCACTTTCCTATTCAAAGTCCCGTCTCTGACATCGTGCTGAAATCCCCCAAAGACAGGGAGCTCACCACCCCCAGAGCCGGTCCTCCATTGTGGGCCCTCTCTAGGTGAGAAACACTACTCCCTGTTAGTTTGGAAGCAGCCCCTCTACAAGGAACCTGTCAGTCTGAGTCCTGTCCTCCAGAGAAGTGAGAACTAAGGCAGTCTAACCTTGCATTAAGCATACCGTGTCTCCCTGTTGCTTGTCAGTCCACAGCATGCTCTCCCTAAGAACTGGAACACATAATAGAGCTCCCCTATCAAGAAGGCTTTGTTCCACCCAGGGGAGTTTGCTGGTTTAAAAATGCTTGGACTAGCCAGGTGCTACCAATTTAAGTGGAACCCAACAAAGCGTATGCCCTTACTTTAGTAATTAAAGCACACCGAAGTCTATTTATAAATTTTTGGCAAGCCCTTGGAGGCTTAAATGAACAGAGGCCTGCCATGAGGAAGGACACCATATATCCAGGCAGAAAATGGCCTGGGACCAATGGCTACTAGCTCTGCACATTCTTTTCTGACAGCTGTCACTTTCCGTTTATTAGCCTCAGGAACAGATCTTTTTAGGTTCATTTCCCTAGAAGCCAAAAAAAAAAAAATTGTATATGTCTTTATTTCAGAGGGACTCATGGTAAAAAGTTAGCCGCTATTAACAATTAATTATGAAACTTATTAGACATCTGCAAAACAGGAAAAAAACAAGAATGCATCACCAGTGGAGTTGGAGTTTTTATGCAATTGTGAACAGCCATCAGCACCTTTCAGATCAGTTTTTTGTTGTTGGTTGTAGTTATATTTTTTTTTATCCTATGGCCATATCAGACATCACTAATTGATAACTGCACTCTACCCACTTGGTCCCAGGCTGCATACCCTTCCCACCTCAGCACTCTGGGTCATCAGCTTCTGTCTCCTAGCAATGGTGTAAGTATGCAAGCCTTCTGGGCATCCCAGGATTGAATCTTCGTCATTGCAATGGCCCTAGCCATTTGTGTTCCTCTAGGAGCTCCAGCCATGTTCTGCTAGTATTTGGGAGCTGAGATTTTTCCTCAGGGAATGAGAGAGGGAAATACAGTTGTAATCTCTATGACGACATGCCTTGTGAGTCATGTGTCGCAGGAAGAAGCACTGATAAGATTGGAGTCACACAACTCTGAATGATAAGACCAGCACTGTAACCAGATCACCATAGTTCACTTAGAAGTTGAAAAGTAAGACATGTAAACAGATTCTCTAGATGATTTCTGACATCATTCTGTACGGCACTGCCGAAGAGCAGAGCAGATGGCTCTCATGGAAACCTCGGTACCCCAGAGAAACCCCAGGGGAAAACCAGAAAGTGCTGAGCCAGGAGCATGACACCAGCTTTTCAGTCACACAATTGCAACTAAGTCAAGCATGGACAGCGCCTCAGCCCGAAGATGGGCTGAGCAAGGCTCCTCACCAGTGACTCTCTGTGGACATGTTCATCTCTCTGGCCTTGAAAATCAGTGTAGCTTAATCAGGGGAGGAGATGAAGAGGAGGAGGAGCCTGGGGTTAGCAGATTCCGTGGGTCGATATCCAGGTACAGTCTTATCTGTTGTAGCTGACTTCTTGGTTCCAGGTCAGCCCCACCTTGTCCGGAGTCCACGGCCCCAGAGTCCCTAGCTTCTGTTGTCGCTTCTGCATACTCATCCGGTAGTGCTCTGTCTTTTTATGAGTGCCTCATGAAAAATCTGTGGGGCTTATGGTGATCTACTTATTTATTTTTGGGTAATTCTCTGTAAAATGGAATCAGATATATCAACCTGTTAGACTGAAAAGGACAAAGTAAGTTAGGCAATATGGTGGCTAAAGTATTGTCAACTTAATAAAACCAAGAACCACATAGGAGATGGGCCTGACAGCATGCCTTGAGGTGAGACGACTCACCCACCATGACTAGTGCCATTCCATAGGCAGGGGATCCTGAGTTCAGTAAAAATGAGGAAATCAAGTGGAATATTACCAGGAATTCACTGCTTTCTCTTGACTGTGCATGTAATGTAACCAACTGCCTCGAGCCCCTGATACCTCGACTTTCTCAGCTTTATGAATTGTAAGTAGGAGCTAAAATAAACCAGTTCTCCCTTAGGTGGATTTTTATCAGAGGATTTTATAGTAGCAACACCAAAGAAACTAAGTCACACAAGTTGGTAGCTTAGAATAATATGCACTAATACCTGTTCCCCCAAAGCCATGGGTACTCATGATCACACTGGCCTGCAGCTGGGAGGTAGAATGCAGAGTGCTGTCCTAGCACCTGGGAAGCTCTGGGTTCCAGTTCCAGAACCACAAACAAAATGGCAATTTCTGACTTGCTTCTATTCCTCTCCGTCTAGTCTATTGAAATATAGAAACAAGGGCCACAGGTTCATTTCTAGCTTAGAGATTGACATAAATTAAAACCTGTTAATTGTGTGTGATGTAGAAGTAAATACTGGGATCGGGAAAAGAGGAACCTGTGCCCTTGCCTTTTCTCTCTCTGCCAAATCTAGTCAGGGCCTGCAGAATTAGCTTTTCTCGACTTTCACTGAGCATACTGAAGCGTGGCCTCCTTCACTCATGCAAGACTGCAAGTGGCTTTTGGTTTGGGCTACTGAGTAAAAATGCTCTGGATACCAGAACTCGTTGATTAATGTTGCGGAAAATATTTTAAAAGGCTGGAACCTTTTAACTTGCTCTAGCACTGGCACCCATAGGGTCACATGGCACTGTGGGTTATCTTTATCTCAGTGGCCGCACGCTGCCCCCAAGGACTCTCAGACCCAGGCAATCAGTGAGCCGTTCAAGCATGTCACCTTGCCTCGCTGGTCTCTAGTGTTAGTTCCGACACCCGTGGGGCCATATGGAACTAACTATAATTTATCTCTGGTTAGTGTCTCTCTCGGTGGCTCTCTACCAGCCGTGACCTCTCTGGTTCCAGCTACCCAATAAAATCAAGACTCAACAAACTAACCCAACAATCAGATTTATATGTTAAATTCTCAATCCATAATACATCCTCACAATAAACTCACAACCGATTGATAAAGATATAAACCACCCACCTAAATAAGATAAATTGACCTATAGAAATCACCCCTTAAATATTCATAACAACCTGTATCTGTGTAGAAATACACATCGAGGATCATTTACGTCTGCCTCTGTGTCGTCTCTCCTGTTCCCTTCTGCCTCTCGCTGTCCTTCTAAAACCTCTCTTCCCACCTCTTCTCCTTCTCGTCCAATGACAGGCCTCGTTTTATCTTGGGTCTGCTTCACCCACACAATGACATCAACCTACAGATTAATGCTCACAGCAGGTAACCGTGAGGTAGTGGTTTTTCTTTCCCTGTTTCTGTGGCTCAATAAACCTCAACTGCTTCATAGAAACCACAAGAGAGAGAGCCTTGGATGGGATTTCAGGAGAGGAGTGTGGTGCCCCAGGCTCTCTGAGCAAATCTCTGGGGCAACATTTCTCCTCTCTCCCTCTCTCTCTCTCTCTCTCTCTCTCTCTCTCTCTCTCTCTCTCTCTCTCTGTGTGTGTGTGTGTGTGTGTGTGTGTGTGTGTGTCCACGGGTGAGCTTGTGTTTGCCAGAAGAGCACACATGGGTATCCTCTATAACTCTCTACCTTCATCCTTTCAAACAGAATCTCTCTTTGGAGCACAGCTTCAGGGATCCACCAGTCTTTTCCACCACCACTGGGGTCACAGATGGGCACTACCATTGAGCTTGATAGTTTAGTGTTTCTGTTTGTGTGTGTGTATATATGTGTGTGTGTATGAGTGAGTGTGTGTGTGAGTGTGTGTAAGTGTGTGAGAGAGTGTGTGTAAGTGTGTGTATGAGTGAGCATGTGTGTATGAGTAAGTGTGTGTGTATGGGTGAGGGGTATGTGAGTGTGTATATGTGAGTGTGTGTGTAAGTGTGTGTATGAGTGAGTGTGTGTGTGTATCTGTGTGTGTGTCTGAGTGAGTGTCTGTGTGTGTGTATGAGTATGTGTCTGTATGAGTGAGTGTGTGTGTGTCTGTGTGAGTGTGTCTGTGTGTGTGAGTGTGTGAGTGTCTGTGTGTGTGAGTGTGCATGTGTCTGTGAGTGTGTGTGTGTCTGTGAGTGTGTCTGTAAGTGTGTGTGTTGCATACGAAACCTTCTGAGTCCACATTTATTGTAGTGTTGCTCACAGGTACCTGCATTTAGAGAAGAACACTTGGATCAGACAGTCTGCAGATATTGTCTACTCAGCCCTACTGTTGAGATTTCATGGGTGCATCCTGGCCGCAGTAGAAACACCATAGCAGTTTACATCCGTTGCATATGTCGATGCCCAGAGTTAAGAAGCAAAGATGGTGTCTGAAGGCACCAAGTATTCTCCCCGGGAGTTTAAGGAGAGCATCTTTAGCAGTTGACCTCTTAATCATTTCATTGCAGCCTAACTCTTTTCCTCTAAAAACCTGTTTCACTGTGTAGCCCAGACTGGCCTCCAACTGGAGTTCCTCTCCTTGGTGCGCCATCAATCCCAGTCCTTATTCCTTAGGACTGAGAAAACCTGGAAGAGGAAGCCAGAATAACTCTGCCAAGGACGACTTCCAGTGGAATGTCACTGTCCTACAGCCCCAAAACCATTGAGCTGGATGAGTAAAATGTCAGTGGGTGGGAAGGGGGATGGATGGAGAGGGGAACACCCTTGTAGAAGAAGGGGAGGGGGATGGGATAAGGGCTTATGTCCAGGAAACCAGGAAAGGGAATAACATTTGAAATGTAAATTAAAAAACTATCCAATAAAAGAAAAAAAACCTAGAAAATGCCTCAGAGAGCACTTGACTTGACATGATAGTGGCCTGGTGCCTACACAAACTCAGAGGAAATGTCCCTAGGTTCAGTTCTAGCTGCTGTGTTCACTGATCGTGTAACCTTGACCACGTGACTGAACCTTTCAGATGATAAAGCATTCATCAAACAGGCAGGACCGAGAGGCTCCCGACCCTGTGGGGCTAGTAGGAGGATTACATGGAAGCGCCTGCTGAGTGCCGTGTGAAGCCCAAACCCTTTGTTTTTCTGTTCACATGGAACTTGTTCAAGGACACATAGAAAATAAGGGTCAGAGTCATCAAGTCCTGGCTTGCAGTTTCTCCATTATCTCACTGTTTCTTCACCTAGCAGAAGTCCCTTCAGCCAGAGCCAGGGAACTCGCTTCCACTGACCTCTAAGGCATGTCCAGCCGTCATTCCAGGTAGCTCCAAGGCCAATCTAGGGATTGTTCTTAGGGATGGGAAGCAAGAAGAGGAGTGCAAACAGCTTAAGGGGCCATTTTCCCTTGAGTCAAACACTGCCTGTGCCTCAGTGGTTGCTCAAAGAAGCAAGCTAGCCAATGTGTTTCATCTCAGAAGAAATCCATTTTTATAGTTTCTGTCACTCAGTTGTTGGGGAATCCAGTTTTCTCCTTGGAGAACAGGGTGCAGTAGCTTTCAGATCTATCCATGAAAATACTCCCTCCATCCCAGGATCTCCCTGGGGCCATTGCCCAGTCCCTGGGTGAGGAGAACACTGTATTTATCCTGCTGGTGTTTTCCTCTTGAGACCAGCCACGCATTCAGGAATAAGCCAGCCGACACTAGAATTCGGAAAGGTAAGTAATCCGATCACAATCGCATTGCTTAAGTCTGTGGAACACTCTACACTTTACAAAGCACTCCTACGTGGGTTAGCTCATTTGGGAAAATTGCACAGAATTTGCTAACTACAGGGAGGTATACAGAAAGCAATAAAATTTATCTTTGAATCCATCACTCAGAGCAAAATCTATGTTAATCTTGTTATGTTTCCCTCAACTGATTTTCTGGTGGATTTCAGTTGTTTGTTTTTGCCGTGTTGGGAGCTTTTTATCTGTGCCTTTAAAAAAAAATGGCCTTCTTTGTTCAAGGCACATTATGTTGTCTACCATTCCTCTTAGAGCCCACATCCATTCTGGGGATGAGGTCATTGTTCGGTGTGAAATGTTCCGGGGGCTAGAGGTCTGAACCTGGATTTTTCTCCTCTGAATAAGAGATGTGCACTGAGGGATTTCAAAAGGTGAGGGAGAGCATCGGGAAACATTAGTTGGGCACCCAGCAGTCAACACTGAGCACTACCTGTATCAGTGTTGGTGCATCCCATGGTGATGGTGGTAACGGCAATACTAACCTTTCCATTCTATTATCTATTCTAGCTAGAACTAACTATTCTCTTGGTATCTAGGTACCCTGGATCTCACAGGCCACTGTGTTTTAGTTTACCTGTATGGGATTCAGGTGAATCACATACCATGGATACCATCAAGCTCATAAAAGAGGGCATGCACACCCAAGAACTAAAACTCAGTCTTCCCTCCTAGGAAAGCTACACCTTGGTAGTTGTATGGCCACTCCCTTTCTTATGGTCATTCACACCAACCAACTGAAGCTTGCATAGCATACAAGGTGTTCAGGGTGTTAGCATTCTGTTTAAGCTCCACCCACAGTTACCTGGCAGCAGCCAGGTATGCCTGACACTATAAAAGGGGCTGTTTGCCCCCTCCTCACTTTCTCGTTCCTTTCTTGCTGTCTCTTGCTCTTACTCTCTTGCCCCTTTGCCTTCTCTCTCCCCATGCCCATGCCCATGACTGGCCTCTACTCCTCTCCTTCTCTACTCTTCTCTACTCTCACGCTCTCTCTCTCTCTTTCTCCTCTCTACTAGCCTCTTAACTCCCCTCCCCATGCTCTGAATAAACTCTAGTCTATGCTATACCATCTTGTGGCTGGTCCCTCAGGGAGAATGGATGTCTCAGCATGGGCCCTCTGAGGCACCCCTTCCCCCCACACCTCCATAGAACATATTTCCCCCTCTCCTTAACCTTTTAGAAACACAACACAGAGTGTCCAGGGTTTGGGGTTCTAATTTGAGGAGGGTACAGCTCTTGCTGTTAGAGTTTGTTCTATGAGTGATTTCCAAAGTAACCTGTAGAGCCAACTTGATAATTCTTTTCCCCAGCCCATGTAAAGTGAATCCTCAATGCATACTCCTATTTTGTCACTAACATCTTGCCATACTTATTTGAAAATTTATCAAAGGAAGATGTGTCTCTCCACAAGCTTCACAAACAAACATCACATATACCCCTTCTTCCCTTCCTTCCTTCCTTCCTTCCTTCCTTCCTTCCTTCCTTCCTTCCTTCCTTCCACAAAGCCAGAAGCCATGTGCCTTTGTCAACATACTATAGCCACAAAGCAAAACCAAGGAGAGAAAAAGCCAACCCCATGCCTGTAAGGAGTTGGCAGATGTTTCTTTGCTGAATAGGAATCTTGGCAATTCAGAGAAGGGAGGAGGGAAGAAAGCGTTAACTGGTAAAGTTTCCTCTTGGGAGATAACATAATGGTTTCTAGGCATATTCTAGTTTAACTTTGGGTTTTGTTGTTGTTATTGTTTGTCAATACTTTTGACATTTCAAAATCAGGAAGAGGGTCTGGAGAGATGGCTTTGGTGGCTAAGGAAACTAGCTGTTCTTCCTAAGACCTGAGTTCACAACCATCTTCAAATCCCAGGGGATCCAATGCCCTCACCTACCCTCCACAGGCACCAACCATGCACGTGATGCACAGACATGCAGACAAATGAAAAGTATTAAATTTAAACATAATCTGAAGGAGGAGGCTGGGGAGATGCCTTAGTCCTCAGAGTGATCACAAGGCAAGCCTAATGATCCTTTTACAAGTTGTGTAAAAAGCCAGGTGTGGTGGTACACACTTGTAATCCTAGTGCTTGGGAAGCAGAAACAGGTGGATAGCTCACTTGCTGACCAGCCTAGGGAAATCGGCAAAGAACAAGTCCCAGTGAGAGACCCTACCTCAAAAACAAGTTTGTTTGCTCCTGAAGATCATCTGGCTTCTACATGCGCACGCACACACAGACACAGACACACAGACACACACACACACACACACACACACACACACACACACACACACTCATCTAAATCTGACCCTCCTCCCTTATCCAAGCCCTTCCTGCTGTTGTCTTCAGGGTAGCTTCTTGTCTAAAGACCTTAACAGGTGGTTTTGAATCAATCGCTCTCACTCCAAGCACTACACTGTACACACAGCATCTCCCACCATCCCCTGCAGCTACCTTTGCTTATATAAGTGAGGATATTGGAGTTCGGAAAAGTTAATAAAATGCCCACTCATCTAGGGGGAGAGAAGGGATTGAGCCAGTGACCTTATCCTCTGTACCGTATCGGACTCTTCACCGGAGACGAAATCTTCCCTTGAGAGCATGGGTATGACAGCCCTGAGGGACCTCAGGAATTTGAAGCTGCTTTCTTAGCTGTCATGTGAGGTCTGCACGGATCTGCCCAGGGTGCCTGGCAGGGGATGAGCACCTGTACAGAGAGCTCCTTGCTCTCTAAAACCTGTGGAACCACCACACACCCTTGAAGGCAAATAGTGGAAATAACGAGACTAACAATATCGAATTGTTGGTTGCTGTCCATGAATAGAATTAGAGGAATCAAAGGAAAGCTGGAGGGCAGGCTATCACAGCAATGGAGTTCATCATTTGCCTAGTACATGTTATTCATACATGCAATCTGTAGCTATTGAGTCTTAAAAGTTAGATAGAGGGTGGAAAAGAGTCTGGTGAGAGGCAGCTTTGCCAAGAGGGAAAAATGTGATGCCCAATGAATTCAGTCAGAGAAATCCAGAGGGAACATCGAGGCTGAAGAGCATTAATGGGGCCTGCAGTGGATTATATCATGGGTAGGACAGCTGTCTGTGGTCGCCATGAGAGAGCTGCAGGTCTAATCTTATGTAGCAGAAGGGATCATGTGGTGCATAGAATCATTGATGAGTAAGAATGTCATTCTATCCAAGCTGAACTGTCAGGCCCCATAATGAAAACATGTCCCCCTCATCAAGTTCTAATACCACATTATCTGTCACATGTACCTCAGTGGTCTGCAAGAAATATTTGCAAAACAACCCAGTTGAGCTTGGCTAAGTTTGCTCACATGATGTGGTCAACTGCGCAAAGTATACCTGCCATGGGTATCTGTCCTCTCCCCTGAGGCTAGCCTGGGCATTGGTTCCTGTTTATGGTAAAGGATCACACATTGTCTCTTAGGGTTTAGCTTTAGAATAGGAGGATATGGCTTTCCCTCATTTCTAGCAACAAAAGCCTATTCCGTGTCCAACCTAGGTATCCAGGATAGAGACTCACAGCTTTGGTAAGCACCGTTGTACAGAGCGAAGCCATGCCAGACAGAGGAGTGAGGAAAGGAATAAAGCCGTCTGCAAGCATGTGTACCACTGTTACGCTTTTGAGAAATAGCACAGTAGCATAATGTATCAAGACAGTTGTGTTCGATGATGGAGGGCTATACTGAGAGAAACAGGTTAATGTGTACTCCTGTGAATTATACTGTCAGTTTTGAAATGTAAAAGAACATTCAGTTCTTGAAAACCTGTTTATTACTCTCAAACAGGTTAGTAAGTCCAGAAACACATATATATGAAATTGAGGACAAAAATGTCACAGCCAGTTGTATGACCCCTCGGGGAATTTTTTTTAATTTAATTTTATTGAAATGGCAACTCCATGCCCTAAGTCTTCTCTGCCCATAGCTGTAGCTTGCAGGGCATTCACAAATGTTTGTACTCTGGTAAAAATCAGACATCACAGTGATGATGTAGGCCATTCCCATGACCCCAGAAGCTCCTTGGTCTTTTTCTGAGACCCTTACCCCACCCCCACTCGTATTTACCAAGCCCTTTCCATCGCTGTAGTTAGTGTTTTGCCGGGTTATAGATGCTCTTTTATTAAGTTCTTTGAGATTTTAGCTGTTCATCTGTTAAGCAGACAGCATCGTTTACACATCCATGGTACTGTGGAGTTCACTCCAAGGGAATATAGTGGGTTGGGAACTTGTAGCCATGAAAACGTTTATCTACTTGTTAGCAGGTTTAACCACTCTTTTCATTAGGCCAGACAGAAAAGGGAAATAGAACTAAAGATGCTTTTCTGCCAATGAGGAGAGACTTTCAGAGAGTTAAAAAAGGTAAGAGAGAAAGAGGTTGTCTTCAGTAAGTTTAGGTTGAAAAATAAACAAACGGATAGAGCTTTGTGTTATGAATGTTGTCACTTGGTTATTTGTAAGGATTTGCATGGCTCTGCGTTTGTCAGCTAGCATGACTTGTGCGTCTCTTGGCCACAAGGTGGCTCACCTCTCACATGGGAAAGGCGCAAGCCTTTGTGATCTCTTGAAGTTAGCGTGAGTGAGGAGAAATGTCCTTTCTGTTGAACCACCACCAACATGGGAAAGAGACTATAGCAGGCAGGTTTCTGAGACCTTTGAAGTCTTCACTTCCCATCCTCAAGCTTTTTGTTTCCTTTGCAGCTTCAGAAGCAGCTGTCTGAGCTGGATGAGGATGACTTGTGTTATGAGTTCAGGCGAGAGCGCTTCACTGTCCACAGAACCCACCTGTACTTCCTGCACTACGAGTTCGAACCTTCTGCTGACCACACAGATGTTACCCTGGTCGCTCAGCTCTCCATGGACAGGTACGGCCGATGACCTTACCCACCACATGGTCCCCATAACTGATTCTCTTTACCCTGTGGAATGACAGAAGATGAGAGATGGTCTCGTAGGCTTAAAATACTCCTGCACTCGAGGTTGACCTTAATCCCATCCCCGATGCTGAACAGCACTGATGTCCTCTTTTAGTTGCTGGTGTTGCTTGAGGGTTGGCTCATCAGGAGTAAAACAAGACAGAAAAGGCTGCGTGCTGGAGCCTCAGTGGCCGTCTTGGTTACTGTTCTATTGCTGTGAAGAGACACCATAATCAAGGCAACTCTTTTAAAGGAAGGCATTGAATTAGAGGCTTGCTTATAGTTTCGGAGGATTAATCTGTGATCATCCTGGTAGGAAGCACGGTGACAGGAGTGTACACGTGAGACTGAGAGCTTACATCTTCGTCTGCAACAGGAAGGTAGTACAAGAGAGACACTGTGCTCGGCATGGGTTTTGAAACCTCACCTCCTCATTCCCACCATACCTCTTTAGAACACACCTCCTTCAAAAAGGCTGTACCTGCTCTAACAAGGCCACACCTCCTAGTCATTCCCAAACAGTGCCACTCTCTGATGTCTAAGCTCTCAAATACATGAGCCTATGGGGGCCGCCATTCTTAGTCAAACCACCACAGTGGTCACAGCAAAACTGACAATTTCTTTTCCTCACGCATGTGACAGTCCTCCACGGGATGTTTCCCAGTGGCACGGCTATAACACTAGCCTTTTCTTAACTACAGTCTGCTTGCTGGTTCTCCGTATAACAAGAGACAAATTGAGTCACAGTGGGGAGCTTTTGAAATAGGTTACAGGCTCCATAACAAACTAGCCAAGACAGAATCTTTGTCCTGACGCTGTTTTAAGCTTGCAGTGTGTGACCCAGGATCAGGAATGTAGACATCCATAGACAATTTAATAGAATTATAACTGCAGCAAGGGCTTTGAGGGGATTGGGATGGATGGTAGCAGTCAGGTCGGGCGTCTTCTGTAGATAATGTCATGGTGGGAAGTCTGTGAGAAGAGGACATTATCGGTAGATACCTAGAAGGAAAGGAAGAAAGCCAGGCACACCAGTTTCTAAGGTTTGTCCAGACAGATGAACATGGCGGGAATCATGACTTATATATTCCAGAACCTGACCTGAGAAAAGTATATGTAGCTATACAATTTTTGTTGAGTGAAGTTCCCACAGAGGCCAGAAAACGGTGTTGGATCTCCTGGATCTGAGTTAAGGATAATTGTGAGTTGCTGAACATGGGCACTGGGAACCATACTCAAGCCCTTGCAAGAGTGGTGCATACCCTTAACTGCTGAGCCATCCATCTCTCCAGCTCTTGTTTACAATTCTGCAAGCCTCGATGGCTACAGGAAGTGAATGGATTTGAAGCTCCAAGGTCAGTTCTCCAGAGTTAATCAGCTCTCTGCTACACAGAGCATGTTACGCAGCTTCCTGTTTAAGTTACACAGGCCCCCACAGTGGCTGCTCTTACACAGTGTCCTTTGGCCCATGCGGCCTCATTTCAGCAGGACATTTGATTGTCTCTTGAGCTACCTGACATGCCTGCGTGTCCTGTGGGTAACAATGCCTTGGGATTGCTCTAGGAATGAAATGAGTCAGTGTATAAAGAGCAGTACCAGGAGCGCAATCAGTGTTCCATAAAGACCACTGTTGTTAGTCATGAGTGGATGAAGAAGGCGTAAAACTTGAAGAAGCAAGAACCCAGACATACAGAGACTCACAGAGCACCATCTAGAAAGCCCAGAATGACTGGAAGTTTGCACACCATGGCTGTCTGGGAATGACCCTTATTGGGTGTAACTAGTGGAAGTGGGTGCCTTTCTTAAAAATAGGGTGGAGAGAAGTCTTGAGGAAGACACTTAAATTGACCTCTGACTTACATCCACACACATACACACATACATGACTAGTATAGCTATGTACACACTCTGTAATCAGTGGCACTGAACTTCTTGAATTTGACCTTTTTAGACAAGTAATCTTGCCTCCCTAAGCCCCAGTTTTCTTGTTACCTAGGAATAATTACATTATTACTGTAATTATCCCTAAGGTTATAATAATCACGAGAGTATGCAGGCCCGATACTTTGTACTGATATACATACAAAAATCTCATGAACTGGTACCAACATGAGTGACCAGAATTTTCATGTGTGTGCTGTGTTGTGTAGAAGGCACTAGGCCTAAGGACAGAGATTGACCTCAAATCTCATCTGCTCCTTCTTTCTCCAGCTCGTGATTTTTGGCGTTTCATTCAATATCGTAAATTTCTGTTTTCTCCTATTAAATGGGGTTAACATAATGGTTAGGATTGAATGAGAGAACCTGCAGAAGACCTTGTAACATATTTGCCATCCAGAAACCATTGGCTAGGTCTGAATACCTTGCCGGAAACTTGTGTGTTTTCTTTTCTGTTGCTGCGATAAAACACTCTGATCAAAAGCCATTTGTGGAGGGAAAGATTTATTTGGCTTTTTTTTTTTGCAGGACACACAGTTCATCACTGAGGAAAGTTGAGAGAAGAACTTAAAAGCAGAAACCAGGGATAAATACTTCTTCCTGACAGGCTTACGCTCAGCTTTAGTACATAGCCCAGGAGCTCCTGCCCTAGGGATAGTGCCACCCATAGTCTGCTGGTCATCACACATCAATCACCTACCAAGTATAATACCTCAGAGACACGACCATATCATACCTGTTTGATCTAGGCAATTCCTCAACTGAGAGTCCCTCAGATGACTCTCCATTGTGACACGCTGACAGCTGAAGCTAACTGGGACAGGGTGGTTGGCATTTAGAGATAATAACAAGGGAAAAACAAAACCTGTACCTGGCCCAGCTGCACCGTGGCCTAGATATGTGGATCTGAATCAAGTATTTGGCTCTTTTCAGCCTCACCGTGGGAAGTAGTGATGATACTGTCCTGTCAAGTCAGCCTCATTGATTCTTGTCTGGATCTTATACCATAAGAGGATGTAAAGTGCTGAAACCATAATGATATAGGCAAATAGTAGTTACCCTTTCCTCTGTGTGTCTACGTCTACACTACCTAAGACTTGCAGACTGACGGCAGGAGAACGTTTTGGGTTTACAGTGCAGATGCATGTTTTTGTACACACCTGTTGCCCGCAATAATATTGGCCAAGTGAAGCAGCTGCACGCACTGCCAGAAAGTTTCACGTTGGCCCGATCCACAGTAACCAGACAGCATCTTCCCTACCACCCCTTACAGGAAACCCCAGCCCCACTTGCATTAGGAGCAAACACTTAACCACAGAACCATTCCGTCCAAACTGCACACATCCCAAGCGTAGAAGATACAGGGTAGCCTCTAATCCATGATGGCAAGTACTGCTACCCAGACAACACCCTACGGTGTGGGGCAAATGCATCCTGTGCCACCAGACAGGAAAACTGGTGCAGTCGAAGCAGGTTCAAAACCCTGGTAAATCTCATAATTGAGGAAGGTAGGAGTGGAACTAGCTTCCAACAAGTCTCTACTTGTCCTGGAACACATGACCACAACACCCCACTAGAAGGACCATGACAGCACCTGAAGTCACACAAGGGACAACACCTGAAGTCTTTTCCCATGCAAATAAAACAACCCTAACATCCCGGACTGAGTATATGGGAAGCACCCACCCCTGCATCCCACCCTAACCTCCAAATGTTTATAAGGTCTCTATCCACAAATGAGTAAAGTGTATGAGTTATTTACACCAAGAATTGTCAGAGGGTGTCCGTCTTACTGAGCTGTAACACTCCAGGGAAGATTTTCCTTTCCTGAAGTGTCCCTGGACCTAGGCTCTACCTAACAAGCTAGGCTGCTACTTGCATTCACACCTCACCACTTGCCTATTGGCTCCAGCCAGGCCAGAGCCCCACCTGGACGAGGGATCCTCAGATTGCGCTTTGTCTCCCTAGAACAGCCCACCTGCTCCCTCTGTCCATCATGTTGGCCACAAGGTACATGGCCTCATCCAAGTGACACCAGAAGATGTAAGAGATTGTCAAATTCCACGAGAGACGCATGTACCGAAAAGCAATGCAAATTATAATGCAAAGCCAATGCAGAAATGATCCCAGCCACTTCCACCCCACCCTCTCTCTACACCTAGTTAGGACACAGCATACTGAATGGCGTCCCCTGGGTTGAATTTTCATCTAAGAAATACTTTAGTATGCTTATAAACTTTTGAGTCAGAGGTAGGTCCTATGTGAATGACGTAGTGAATTTAGTGGAACTAACCAAGAGACTTGGCAACTCTCCAGAATTACAGTGTCGCCAGCCACCAGTGGGGAACCAGCAGCTTTTTCTGCCCTTTAGGATCTCCTGGCAGAGGATAGGAATGGGCAGAGAGGGCTGAGCAAAATGGTACTTTACCTTTTTTTTTTTTTTTTTTTTTTAGATTTTCAATATATAGCGTTTTTATTTTATTTCATTTTATTTTTACATTTTAAAAAAGATTGCTTTTTTCTTTTTTTCTTGGATTTTTTTTTTTTTACACTTCAAATGTTATTCCCTTTCCCAGTTTCCCATCCATAAACCCTGTATCCCTTCTTCCATGAGGGTGTTCCCCGGTAGTTCACTTCCTATTGCTGTGCCACTGGCAGAGATAAGAGCGGAGGAGGTGGTATGACTTCTGTTTCCCTACCACAATCAATCACTGAAGAAATTCCGGGCAGAACCTGAAGCAGAGACCGTGGAGGAACACTGTTTACGGACCCGCTGCACATGGCTCGCCCAGCTCCCTTTCTGCCCTGGAGTGGCACCTCCCACAGTGAACTAAGCCCTCCATATCAATCACTAAGCAAGCACGAGCCCCTCAAGTTGCCTAAGACCTTTCTGATGGAGGCAGTTCCCCCACTGACCATTCCTTCTTCCCAGTCGACTCTGTCTGTATCAAATCGGCAAAATACAAACCAGTACAATAACATTATCTGGTTAGTGACAGATACTTGATCTTTGTTCTGTTTGTATGTTAGTTTGTTTAAGTTTCTCTTTGACAAGAATGTTGGAGAAGTGACTATGATTGTAACCATCATGGGACGGGTGGGGCTCCTGATGACTTTCTAAACGTGGAAGAGAAAGAACTAGAAATAGACAGCCTCCGCCCTAACCCAGACCCTCCAGAAACACTGTGGAGACAGGAATGTGCTCTGATAAAGTGCCCAAGTGGGCCTCAGGATATTTGTGTTTAAAAGCACCAAGCCCAGTCTGGGGGTGAAAGGTCTTTCCTTCTCCCTGTGACAAGCTCAGTGATCTTTGAGACACAGATCACGTCATTAAACTCCCTAATGACTTCTCCTTATATAGAATAGTATGCCAGCTGCCTAAGAGTGAGGCCCCTAAGAGGCATCTAGTCAACTCCATGATATTTTTCCTCCTTTGTTACTTATTTCCCACAGCGTTCATACTTGTCTGATGTCTCGTTTGGCTATGCTAAGCTGATTTTTAACCCAAAGCTGTTGCTCTCTTGGGAAACCTATTCCCTGGGGCTTCCAAAAAAGTGTGTGTGCGCGCGCGCGCGTGTGTGTGTGTGTGTGTGTGTGTGTGTGTGTGTGTGTGTGTGTGTGTGTGCATGTGTGTCCGTCCTTCCCTCCAGTCTCATGATGTAGCTTTGGTTTATCTGAAAATAAGGAAGTTATAGTTTTCAGGAACTGAGAACCTGCTGTGTGTTCAAGTTTCTACCGCGAACTCCACAAACTCTCTACGGTTATCGCAGCAAACCCAATCACATTTTGTTTTGCTGCTTAATAAGCTCTCCCAAAGCTTTGGACTGGGTGCCTATAGGTCCGTTCAGATGTCTGTTGTCCGCTAAGACGGTCTTCTAAGGGTAGGTGGGACTACTCGGGTATGTGGCTCATTATCAGACTAGGTAATATAGACTTAGTCTCAAGGTAGGGGGTGTTGTGGGGTCCCAAGAGTGTTGGGGATCAAATCCAGGTGCCTGAGTAATTTTTAATGCTGCTAACTTCAATTTCTGTTAATGTTTCATGAACTATATCCCAGGTCGTATGACCAGACCTGACACGTGAGCGAGTGTCAAACAGGAAGTGTTGATAGGGAGAGTTAGCTAGCTTCTGTAATTAACGGAAGATATCCTCATTCCCAGTGAACGTATATGCACACTGACATCAGAATACCATCACCAGTTGCCCACCTATTCTGCACACCTCGAGAGATCAAATCCAATAATATGACAAGATTCTAACCCTGGGCCCTGTGCTCGCTTTCTCCAGGAGAAGGCAGTAGTAGGTTCTGTCTTCTGAGTTGGCTCATCCTTTGTTTGGCAAATACTTACTCTTTAAAACTCAGCTCTTTCACCATAAAAATGATACAATCCCATTTGGGACACACACACACATAGATATAACTTTAATACTTTCCCCAAACTTACAGTAATTTTTTAATTGCCATTTGCCTCTTCAAATGTCTGGCATTGGCCCAGAACCTGGCTGTTCTGGCTACCCCATCACAGACCAAAAAGATGCACGGAGATTAATATCGTTTGGAACTGTATAGGGATGGGTGTTTCTTAAGGACCATGTGTGGAGAACAACAGCCCTGAGAGAATGGTGGGCCTTTGTGACAGAACCAAAGAGGGGCTAAAGAAGGGAAAGGAATGGAGACTACTTGGCAGCATGTAAAGCACGGGTTTGTTGTGGTTTGGATGTAAAACGTCTCCCATTTCTTACGGTTAAACACTGGGTCCTAGCTGTGGTGCTGTTTTGGAAGTTCGTGGAAGCTTTATAAAGTAGAGCCTTGTTGGAGGAAACGGGTCGTTAGAATCAGTAGTTGAAGTTGTCCGGTCCACCTCCATTTCTTCACCCCTCCCTCCCTGCTTCCTGCCTGCAGACATTATGTAACGACTGCTTCATACCCTGCCACTGTGACTTCCCCACCATGATGGACTCCTGCCACCATGACTTTCCCACCATGATGGACTGTATCATTCTGAAGGGGGTGGGAGGAGAATAAACCCTGAGTCCCTTAAGTTTCTTCTTGTCAGCTGTTCATTCACATCAGCCAGAAAGGAAATGAACACAGCATTCTTACGTGGGGAGAGAGGCAAGGAGAGGGAAAGGTTTGGGGGTGTTTGTTCTATTCTATTCCATTCTATTCTATTTCATTGACTAATTACATGGATTCTAGGCTTTGGGGTCAAACAGACTCGAATGTAAAGCCACCCTCCCAATTTAAGGCTGCTTTCTTTAAGAAATCACTTCCCTTTGTAGTCACTTTGAGCATCAAATCTGATAGCAGAAGTCATGGTTGACAGTCATCTAGCAGCAGGTAGTAAGAGGTTCATTAGAGTATCACACTATATGCCACCATTGTCCTTGCTGGGACCTCAGTTTATTGATTCGTCCATCCTTGCTGAATGGTGAGCTCTGTAGAAGAAAAGTTTAGAGGGTTTGTGGCTGATAAAATCCACCAGAAGCAAGCAGTGTAACCCCTTCTATTAGTCCCTCACTGCCGTTCCTGAAAACATTTGGCACCGTCTTCTATAAACACCTTGCTCCTGAGAACCTTAAGTACGTTGACTGTGTTTTCATTCCAGATCCTTAGTGGACCTCAGAGTAAGCCATCCTCTCTCCAGTTAAATACTCCCCCTGCTGCTCATGCCTCAGCAGAGTCAGTCACTCCCGCTCTTCGTTTCCATGTTCCAAAGGACTCGTAGCAATGGCTCTCCATGGCATTGCGGCTCAGAGTCCCTCCAACCCACAGAAGCACAAAGGGAGATCCCAGGCAAAAGCAGGAGAGCCTGCTTTGAAATGGACCCACAAGTTCAGGGGAGCTGTACATCCAGAAGCCTTTAAATAGTGTCTCGTTGCCCATGGTTAACAGAGGACAGAAAGCACAAGGGTATTTTACTCTCACGAGCCTCTCAATCCTCCCCAGTGAAAGAAACATCAGATCCTAGCGGTACCAACTGACAGAATCGTTGTAAGAAAGCTCCGGAAGTTCAAGGGAAAGGCCATTGAACAGAAGCAGGTGCGCCTGCTTCCTTTTTGTTTAGAAACGTGGAAATGCATGGCATTGATTTCTCGGTAATTGCCCCAATAAAGCAGGGACTCTGCCAGGCGACTGTTGTTTATGTGGGTACCTCTTGCTGAGTAAAGGGAAGGGAGCACTGAAATGGGTTTTTGCTCTGCCTTTAGCACGGGCTTTATACACCAGGCACTTCAGATGTCTTTGGAATAGAGGCTTCATGATTGACTGCCAAACCTTCTTGCTGCCTCATTCCGGCTGGAGAAGCCTTTTTGTTCTTTAGCTGGACTTTGCTCCCCCTGCACACCATCTCCTCAGCTCTTTGCAGTAGGCCTGTAAACATGTTTTGTGCTTTTGTTTCTGTTTTTGCCTGTTTTAATTTGTTTTGTTGTTGTTTTTGTTGCTGCTGCTGCTGCTGCTGTTGTTTTTGTTTTATTGGGCAAGCCCATGCTGTCTTGGAACTCATAGCCCAGACTATGGGTACAGCAGTTCTCTTGCCCTGAACAGAGGGCAGGCTTAGCCACCAAGCCCAGCTCAGCCTTTCAAAGCTGCTCGGGATGTCCTAGAGCAGGAAATGCTCAAAACCGAAGATGGTACCACCCAAGGTGCCGAATATACAATTGACTTTTTATTGTTCTTATGGTTTATTTTTTCCTGTTTCTTTTGCAAAACACTAATTTTTGTCCTTTTCTCACCAACTTCAAGACCCCATTAAGGCGCCTGTCTGTACATAGATTGGGCCAATAAGCTCACAGATCAAAGCCAGAGTTGCAGTTTCTTCAACAGGAAGTTGCACAGGAGTGCCACGAGAATTCTGGAAGGTGGCTGGCATACCAGACCTTGACAATAGTTGTAGTTACTTCTCATTTCGTGCTTGTTCGAATGTTCCTTGGGACCAAGCTTCTGGAGGTGGTCAGTGCTTGAGGAGACTTGTGAACTTTTTTAAGGCTTTGCTGAGAGAAAACAGGAGTTTGGGCTGGAAAAGTTCAGCCCTTATACTACAGTCCCGTAGATACTCAGCCCACCTCTGTTACAATATTGAATCTGTGTTGCTGTGGCAAAAATGTCTCAACCTTAGTACTTACAAAGAAAAGAAATGTATTTACTTCACAGTGCTACAAGCTGTAACTCTCAACTGTAGCAACTGATTCAGGCTCTGGTGAGCTGAATGTTTGCTGACAGGAACAGAAATGCTTGCAAATGATAGGAAACAAAGGGTCCCTTGACTGTCAAAACCTGTCAATGAAGCCCAGCTGCATACAGAAAAGGAATCAAGAAAACCCTTCCTCCTCCTCCTCTTCTTCTGTTTCTTCTTTTCTTCCTCCTCCTCTACTTCTTCCTCTTCCTCTTCCTCTTCTCCTTCTCCTCCTCTTCCTCCTCCTGCCCTTGCTCCTGCTCCTGCTCCTCCTTCTCCACCTGCTCTTTTTCTTCCTTCTTCTTTAGGGAAGCTGGGATTTTTTTTTTTTTGAGACAGAGTATCTCTCTGTGTTTTGTTCTGGTGTTCAATATGTAGACCAAGCTTTGAACTCCCAAAGATCTACCTGCTTCTGACTTCTGGCTCCGGGCATCAAAGGTGTGCTCCCTTCTGTCCGTCTTCACCTGTCTCTTCAATGAAAGTCACTGGACTTACAGAATCAGGCAAGACCTCTGGTGAGATAGGAAGCTAAGAGTATTGCTTTATTTTTTTTTTTTTTTAGTAGTCCACACTGATGGGAATCAACTGAGATCCCAGGAGAAATACATTCACTCCTTCTAAGTAAGGGTAGCAACCCAAATGGCCGAACTGCTTTCCCCTCAGTCCCATGTCTTAAAGGTCTCAGCCACACCACACTGAAGAGCTGGCTTCCCTCATGTGAACCTTTGGGGGAACACCCAGCCTATCCATAGCACCTTTGAGGATGAGTGTGGAACTTAGATTTCGTGCTACTGTTGATATCATGCAGTCAGTTGCAAGCAGGAAAAGACTAGCACCAACAAGGTAGTTGTTCTTTGGCCTGCTTTACTGACAAGGAACTGAGTCATATTGAGTTTAAGAGATTTGGTTTCATAGCCAATGAACCAAGAGACGTTGGAGACAGAGGCTGGGAGATGGCCTACTGATGCTGCTTTCTTTACTCTCTCTTCCAGACTACAGATGTTGGAGGCCATCTGTAAACACTGGGAGGGACCCATCAGTCTGGCTCTCTACCTGTCGGATGCAGAAGCCCAGCAGTTCCTCCGCTACGCCCAGGGATCCGAGGTGCTCATGAGCCGGCAGAACGTGGGCTATCACATCGTGTACAAGGAGGGTCAGTTCTATCCCGTTAACTTCCTGCGCAACGTGGCGATGAAGCACATCAGCACACCCTACATGTTCCTATCCGACATTGACTTCCTGCCTATGTATGGACTCTATGAGTACCTCAGGTAAGGAGACCGGGGGCCTTGCTGGTCTTTCCACTCGTCAGGCTGATAGCCACACAGGTTCACAAAAAGCTGGATCTCAAGGCCATCAGAGCCGTTGTCTAGTCTGCTGCTTACCTTTATAGGTAGGACAACCACAACCGAAAAGCAGGCAGGGACCTGCCCAGTGATGGCCGCTGCCTACAAGTTTGGAATGTGCACACTAAGGCCTATTATCCCATGCGCAGACGAGACCCAATTTTCCATAGTTGCATATTATTTTTCTGTTGAAACACCCTCTTGCTTAAAACTTCTGCCTCTTTTCCGACTTTGCAGTAGACAGGCTTCCTATAATCATTCTCAAAAGACCATTGCCTGTTCCTTAAAACGAATCTCAGTAGTAGCGATGCCTAACATGTATTGAAGCACTTGAGCACATGCCAGAAAATGATTGGCAGGTAAGATTTCGTTTTGTTTCCTCCTTGTACATCCCCTGCCATGGGTCATAGTGTCGTCTTCATTTTACAAACGAGAAAGTGCAGAACAAGACTGGAAGATGCTGGCCCTGTCTTACACACCTAGTATGGGAGAAGCTGGGAGTCACAGGAGTCACAACACCGGACCCCCAACCACAGAACCATACGAAGATCCAGTGTCCCTTTCCACCCTTCCTCACATGGCAGAGTAGAAAGCAGTTCTCTCCTTTCAGTGAGGCTGGGCGGCTCAATTAGTATAAACAGTATGAACTGAAAGGTATTGCAGAATTCATACAACTCAGAATTGTACGTGGGAGAAATGTAAAGTCACGTGATCTAACAACATCATTAAAGGGTCCTTTTCCTATTGTCAATTGTCAGCATAGATTTCTTCTGTGTCTAATATAGTGCCTTCCAGGATCCACATGTCCCTAAAGATGGTTTATACATCTTGTCCTTTTAGGATGCACATACCAGTCTGTGAGGCTGCCCTATATGATACCATGGGCCAGTAAGGCTTGGAGAGACAAAATAGCAGGCTTGAGTCCAGAGAGATGAGCCATAGCAGTTGAGGAGTGTCTGGCAGGCCCCTATCTTGCCTAACTGCTCTGGAGTTTCTGACTATCCAAAAACAGGCTGTACGTGAACTCCCAAGATACCTACCTACCTCCCTACCCCCTCCCTCTCGATCTCTCACACTCTCTGTCAAGAGACGGTATCCTAAACTATGTATTCAATCTCATTAGTGTGACATAGTATGCCATCAGTTCTTTCCTACTTAGCCTGGAAGATCCCCATCAGCTGTCAGAGGGCCGAAGGGTGAGCGGCCCCAAGCAATATAACCTTCCACCCACAGAAGTAGGTGGAGCTGTGACCCAACATCCTGCGAATGAATTCCTGACTGCCAGACTCCATTCTCCAATTTTGCTCGAGCTCCAACTGGGTGACAATATCCCAGTATGTAGAACTAGGGCCCCCCAATGTGGTCAGACTGAATCCTCAGCTCTGCCTCATCCCTCACAGCGTGGGAAGTTAGGCAATCAGTGAGATTGTCAGGCTACATAGTAGGTAACATAGGTAAGAATAGGTAAGTAGTCAGGAGCAGCCTCAACTTAGACTGAGAAGAGAGGAGCTGGAGGACTATACTCTGCTGACCCTTCAGCTTCTGTGATTTTCCTCAGAAGCACCCAAGGGATCTTCACTGCAAAAAAAAAAAAAAAAAAAAAAAATGAACAGGCCTGACCCTTGCCTCAGTGGTCTATTCCCTGACTTTACCTTATGGGCAGCATGTTTTACAACATGGCACACAGGAATTCATGTTCATGTTTCCTCCCTGTGTGTTACTGAACGATGACTTAAAATGGCTGATGGAGACCATACTCAGTGACACGTAGCACATGGTAATACCACAAGTTACTTTGCTTAGTTCCAAGGTCACCATAAGAATCTCATCAGGGGCTTTGAAATATTGCATGTTTCCCCTCAAACTGTCTTTGCACACCCTGTCTGAAAGGTACGATTTAAGAGGGTTCAGAGGTCCATCTAAGGAAGAACCATCTCTCCAGACATGGAATCATGTCGCAGTTGTGACAGGACCGCAGTTCCTAATTCTTTATATATTTGCAGAGGATCTGAGTTTTATTATTTTAGTATTATTAAACATTTGGGAGCTGGAGAGATGGCTCAGCAGTTAAGAGAACCCCTTCTTCTTCTAGAAGACCCAGGTACAGTTCCCACTAACACATGGACGATCACAGCTATGCATTTCTCCAGAGGCCTGGCACTCTCTGAACACCAAGCACATGTGTGATGCACATGTACACATGTGTTCAGAATAATCATACACATACATAAAATAAAAATCTTTTTTGAAATGAGCAAATAATTGAAAAATGAGATTTAAGTGTTACGGAGTTAAACTGCACCCCCAGGTTACATTAGCCCCCTCTCACCTGCTCACGATTTTGCAACCTCTGACCTAGGATTGTTTCTAGACACTAGAATTTTGACAACCAGTAAGAATTCAGTCAGAAGGCTAAATAAATAAATAAATAAATAAATAAATAAATAAATAAATCAAACCCGCACTATCATTTTTTTCAAGGTAGACAGTTATACTGACTTGTCTTCCTTAAAAGTTTTCTCAGTGCGTGACAACTGTTTGCTTCTGATGTGTGAGTCACTCATGGCTACCCTTGATTTCAATGCCTTGTTACTGGTTTAGGATGGGCTCAAGGGTGCTCTGAAGAATGGCAGCATAGCCTGGCAGAAAGTCACCTTTTCACACTTACATCTACCAAAGTGTTTTACCCACACTCATTAACCTTCAATAGTAAATGGTGACGGGGATACCTCAGAGGAACCCTTCCCACACACTGGGACTGGCCCCGCCGACTGCTTGGCCCCCTAAATGCTCTTCTCTTTCCTTTAGTAGATGAACATTTCTACAGATGACCGAACTTAGGTCCCAAAGAAGTGAAGGAATCATTTCAGAGAGAGGAGAAATTGGCCATTCATCAGCTTGCTCATTGCACAACAAGACCCAGGTCACCTTCATACCCCAAATTTTTGCTTATGTCATGCTTCTTGAAGTCTTCCCTAAAAAAAAAAAAAAGTGAGCATTGGAACTCACCAAGCAGTTGCTTAGCAACTACCTAAAATACCAAAAATGAGCAGCTCCAATAGAAATAATGAAGTCAGGTCTATGCGTAGGCAAAGCTGCAGAGTGTCACCAAAGTCTCTTTTAGCCCTTACCCGTGTCTGGTAAAGCAGTTGGTAGAGTCACCGCTTTCACCCTTGATTGCACAACTGTTACGTAAGGTCAGGGGTCGTGGAGAAATCGCACAGACCCGCACTTGAACATGTACATGACTCGGGGCAGCTTGATCCATTTCCCAGCCCTGCTTTCTTCTCAGTTAAAGAAGGGGCACTAACAGCCTACCGCTGGGTTATAGAGTAGGAGCTCTGCAGGCGTTAATTCTGTGTCCCGTGGTCTGCTCACAACTCTCAGTGTTGGGCTGGTTTGCCAGCCGTCGACTCGGCACCTCCCCTTGCAAACTCTCTGCCACCTTCAGGACAGTTGGGTAACCGCATGGAACTATCTCATTCTTTTCTGTCATGGACATACAAAACAGACAAATGGTCTCTGATCTATGGTGGTTCAACTTCTGATTATTTCAATGACATAATCATGAGTCCACAGAAACCATACTTAATACTGTTTTTTTCCCAGCTAGCAGGAAGCATATAGTCCTCTCTTTTGACGCTAGCATGAACAGTGACAGAATCTCCCAGACAGATACGTTGTCACGGGAAAACACTGATATGACACCCCCACACTGTGCTGTGAGATTAAGCTATGGTGCCAGCTAGATTAGGTGTAGTAAATGGATTTCCCACATACCATGCTCTCAGCATGTGATGAGTAACTCAGGATTGTCCTCCATCAGGGACTTTTCTGTTGCCATGACACAGGCAGCTTAAGGAAGAGAGGGGTTATTTTGGCTAATGGTTCCAGAGGGATAAGTTACCATCATGGCGAAGAGGCATGAAAACAAATAGCAGGCATGGTTACTGGAGCAGGAGTCTAAGAGTTTACATCCTCTCCATGCACAATGCAGAGAGAGCAAACTGCAAGTAGGTAGGGCTTTTAATCTCAAAATGTGTTCTTCGTCACATATTTCTCCCTGCAAGCCTACACCACATACATCTCCCCAAACAGCACCACCAGCTGGGGGCCAATGCCGGAGACTGGAGATCGTACTTCTCATTCGAACCACCACACCTCCTTAGGGAACATTTACTTGGACTTGGCATCTAACTGCCTTCATGTCCTTTGTCTGTGACGCCTCATCTGGTCTTGGGAAGACCAGAGGTGACAGGACGTTCTTCCCATGAGCGTGCAGTACATATCTGCTATGGCAGGCTTTTGACAAAGAATAGAGTTAGCAGCTTGCCTGCGTGCTTGAGGTCTTTACTCTCTGTGTCTGTGCTGCCCCCTTTGCTGCTATGGTTAACTCTGTCTTTACGAATGCAAAAGGAGGATCCACAGGAACTGAGAGGACAGCAGGCAGGAGTGGTTGGGCATGGGAGGGCTCCGAAAGATCTGGTCGCTGAGATCAGATTGAAAGGGCAATGGGTCTAAAGGCAAGAGACATCAGGACACTTCGGACTCAGAAGCAGCTGCTGAGGCTGATGGGGTAAAGGGCAGAGGTGTTGGAAGGTGAGATGTCAAACTGTTTCATAGCCAGGGCTGCTCACGCCGTGAGACTGGGCGGGCTTCTGTCATTGATCACCTGTAAAGTTCCCACCACTGATCCTTACCTACAAGCCATGGGTGTTTCCATTTCCTTCCCTGTTTGCTTCCAGGAAGCAAGCATGCTTCCCTCGCAGACACTCTTTATCTTGTAGCATGTATACATGAGTAATCAGTATAATTCCACTCTGTCCAAGGGGACAAGTAACTACTTCTCTTCCTATTGTCTTTGGTGTTTAGTGGAGCAGGTACAGAAGTGGTGCCAAGTGAGTCAGACTGGGTGCCTGCCAAGAGACATTACCCAGGTGGCATTTCCTTGGGTCCGTACATCCTTTTAATTTTGCGATATCTATAACATTTAACATTTATTGAGTACCTGCTGTGTGCCAAGGATTGTTAGGCTCTCCCTGCGTGTGTTTATGCAGAACAGCACCTCCGTTCATTTTCCTGATGAGAGGGCTCAGCCCGAGTACCTCAGGGCTCAGCACTGCTACCTGGGTACCTATGAACTTTCCCAGAAGTGCTCTCTTTTTAGCCTGCTGATTGATCCAGATACCTGATGGGCTCGTCTCCAAATTCATCACTGTGACCATAATCATCAGCCTGGCTTGCATGTAGAGAGAGGTCTATTCTTCAGAACTATCTTAACTTTTACCCGAAAAAAAAAATTAACACTAAACCCTACAGAGTACACATTAAGTGCAGATTCTATCCAACCCTGGGGCTCCAGAGCTTGCTCAAGAGTCTTGTGATTACCTAGGTTAAGTCTGGATTCAAGGCACTGACAGCAGAACTTCACTTCCTGCTGTAACCCACAGCCCACATTTAACTCAGTGCACGTGTGTGGTAGGCTTCCCATGATATCTAGCCATTGTTGTTAACACTGAAGAAAAGGCAATCATTTATTGGCGATGCTGAGGATATTAAAAAATGATGAAGAACAGAGGCCACAGGTCAGAGCCATGCTCATGGTCAATGTGCTGTAGCTTATCATCATCATCACCATCATCATCATCATCATCATCATCATCAATTACTGTTTGCTCTTGGGTTCATTCTGAGCCGCTCTCTTTCACCTACTCTTCACTGACAGGCCCTTCTTTGGGTATGACATCAATTAAGAATCTACCCATCTTGCTGGGGCTTTGGAACTCCTACTTCTGGTAAATGACCTTGACTGTCCGACTTGTGGCCTTGACAGTCTGACCTCATTATAGGTGGGTCTTCCGGCTGTCTTCTCTGTGATTTCCTCCATGACTGCATACACAGATATCTGTCTTTATCTCTGCCTCCCTGTCTCCCCTGCCAACACTATACTTACATTTGCTCATTCAAGCTTGGGACTCAATGTCTATGTATCTGGCTTCACTCATATTTATTAGCTGGAGAATATGTTACCTTAGTTCTCTTAATAACCAAGTACATAAAGCATTGGTTATTATAAAGATAAAGTAGAAAAGCTCAGAGAATTAAGAAAGTTGCCTGTGATTATGTAATTACAGAAGTGCTGGAGTCCAAATACAGTAGACGTCATCCGATTCAAAACATTGTGCATGATTCCTGTCTCACAGTTCAGCCTCCCGTCAAACTTTAACCCTTTGTTAAAAACCTTCTTAGTTGTCTCATCTTGAAACAGAAGCATAAGTAACCATAGCTGGAATCAAAGAGTAGCTGCCCCTATGTGCTAGACATGGGCTTCCTAGCATATTCTGTAACCCACTATTATTGATCTTGTTTGCATCCTGCACACCAGCCCCACCGTGTTCTGATAACACTGGCCTGGGCTTCACAGCAGTTTAAAGTCACTCCCTGCCCAGATGGTCACAGACAGATGGATGTCTCAGAATCTGTCTTTTCTGGTTGAAATGCAATAATGGTTCTGACTTTTCTGGACCTCCAAGGTATGTTATTTCCTGATTTTCTTCTTACAAAGAAAACACTAAGCTGGGTTTGTGATAGATGCCTACAGCCATGGCTTTGTAAGGAAGAATCTCTTCTCTCTCGGGTGTTTTAAGTGACTTGAAGGCTTCAGAATAGAGGCTGGAATGAGGTAGTTAATCCTTTGCTGGAAACTGGCGAGTAGCTTGAATCTTTTCTTCAGGAAAGTTGTGAACAGTGTGACTCCTAGAAGGGTCAATTTGCAAACCATGGATCTTCTCTCCTATCTCCTAGCCATTAGGAAAAGGGTTAGCTGCTGTTTATTTCCTGTAAACTGTCTGTTCTAGTCTCATACAGTTACTGTGATAAACACCATGATCAAAAACAACTGAGCAGGCACAACTCAGCTTAGAGCTTAGAGTTTTTGAAGGGAAGTCAGGGCAGGAGTTCAAGATGAACTCCAAAGGCAAGAACTGAAGCAGAGGTATGGAGGAATGCTGCTTACTGACTTGCTCCCAGGCGTACATCTAACTACCTTTCTTAAACTCCACAGGGCCGCCTAACTTGATAGGGACCACCCACAGTAAGGTAGAAGCCGTATCAATCATCAGTCAAGAAAATTCTCCCATAGACATGCCCAAAAGCCAAACTGCTAGATGCAAGTCCCAATTCAGATCTCTTTTCCCCAGATATGTCTAGGTTCATTTCAAGTTGATTAAAAAAAAAAAAAAACAGTATACCATATAAATTTTTGCCACCAATCACTTCATAAAAATAAGTTAGTATCAAGTACCTACTGTTGGACTGTTGGACTGGCCTCTTCATGTATCCCTGCCTCACTCACATCTGTCGTCCAGGATTCAATCAGAATGAATCAGGAGGGGAAGGCTAGGTGGTATGGATTCTCTTCCTAAATGTAATCTAAACCCATCCTTGTTTTGGGTCTGCAGAGTTCTTAGGAGATGCCACTCTAAATAACTGTTGTCCTCATACTCACCCAGTCTTGTGTGGGAGGCTGCTTCCTATTTATTCCAAGAGCTAGTTGTTAAGGAGAAGGTCACTTACACGTTCCCAAGCCCAGTGGACATCCCTAGCTCTTATCTGGCTTCTTAGCAACATCTTATTTTGTTGTTCTTGTTGTTGATTGATGGTGGTGGTGGTGGTGGTGGTGGTGGTGGTGGTGGTGGTGGTGGTGGTGGTGGTGCCTCACTAATGAACATCTTTTTCTGTCATGGTTTATATAAATACAGTCACTCTTTCATATAGAGACACCAACCCCTTAGAGCTCAGACTTTAGAAGATACTAAAATCACTGAATGGGTACTGCATTAGCAGTGATTATCAAATTCATATATATGCTATGTACAATGCTCCAATATACATTACATAGTTTCTGATCTGTAGTAAAATATAAATGATCTTTAAATGGTGGTTGTGCTAGATTGACTGCACATCATAGAATCCTAGTTACTCTTAACTATTGGTCTCTTCCTATAGATAAGTATTGATGTTTAGTCTCTGACAGGCACTTTTAAAGCACTTCTCATGCTTAAAGTCACTTTGTCGCAAACACCTTCAAAACCAAACACTGTCATTACTGTTCCCATCTCATACATACATAAAGTACAGGACAATTAAGTTAAAGAATTAATCAAAATATCAGCTAAGCACCAGAGTCTTTAGCCTTGTCTTCTCTGTGAAGACAATGAAGAGATGACAGGCTGTCCCTTGTTTGTACGAGGTGCTCCCCCCCTTTATCTCATGCTAGAGCCTGAACTGTTTTCCTAGTTACAGAAACACCTGATTCCAAAGTAGAGGATGAAGAGAAAAGGTGGACAGAGAAAGAAATGTACATATGTGAGACCAGCTGCTCGGATCTGGGAATTCTAATCACTGGAAATCCATCTAGCTAGTAGTCACCCTTTCCCATGAATCCTAGAATTTATACTAGGCTTCATGAGCGTATACTCTTTACTTCCTTTGTGGGCACAGGAAGCCTCATTACTCACCCACATTTCTTCCTCTGCTTACCACTTCTTCCAGGGTTAGGGACTATTTGCTTATTCTGTTGAGTTGAGAAGAAGAACTGAAGGGAAAATAAGTCAAAGACATAGAGCGGGGGGTGAAGGGGGTGGAAACATGGGTAAATTGACTTTAATACCCAAGATGTTTTGATATAAGAAGGATGCAGAAGGCTGGCTGGAAACAGAGAGGTAATGCTCTGCATTTCCATAGGCAAGCCAGATATCTGCCATTGCTCTAACAGTGGGCTCCTTTTTGAACTTACCGTGTTCTCCCACTTTCCTGCTTCAAGCTCATTGTAAGTTGAGTTATGGGAGAAGAGGGAACTCACTAATTTCAAGCCAAACACTCCATCCGTCTCTAAAAACCTGAGAGAAAGGAGATAGACTCACTACCTCCATTGTCAGATGGGGACTCTGTGAGTATAATGGTCCGTACAATGTCTTCACAAGGTGAGAAGAGAGGTGGGCAGGCTTTGAAGCCAGTGCCTGGTTTGTACTGTTCTCCATTTTATCAGTAGTACCGTCAGCATTTAGGTAGATCCCTGTGTATTCCTCAACCCAAACTGTAGCATACAAGTTATGAGTATTTTACAAATATTGTGGAAAAGCAGCAAGGTATACTATTCAATGCTCTCCAGTACATGAGAAAAGGTAATGCAAAGATACGGATGGATTGATGGTTGGATGGATGGATGGTTGGATGGATGGTTGGATGGTTAGATGGATGGATGGATGGATGGATGGATGGATGGATGGATGGATGGATGGATGGATGGTTGGATAGATGGATGGATGGATGGATGGATGGATGGATGGATGGATGGATGGATGGATGGATGGATGGATGGATGGATGGATAGTTGGATTGATGGATGGTTGGATAGATGGATGGGTGGAGGGATGGATGGATAGATGGATGGATGGATGGATGGATGGATGGATGGATGGATGGATAGATGGATGGACAGACAGACAGACTGATGGATATAAGAGTATAGAACAAGAGAGACCTTAAGGACTGACAAGACGGTGAGACCTGCAAGCCTGAATGTGAGAGCAGGCCTTCAGCTGAAGTGGCAGGAAGGATCTCTCACAGCCCTGAGATAATAGTCTTCTTTCCTAGAAAAGATTGGGTCTGTTTGTTGTGGAGTCTTACGATGTATCCATTAGCGTTGTTTGGTGATAAGTAACAGGAACCACTCAAGAATGTAATTAAAGTTAAAAGCAAATCAAAGGGCGAATGTCTCTTACGGAATTGAAATAGAATTGGGAAACAAGAGCAGTGATACCAAAGTTAAAGTGAGCAGCCCTGGTCATCTCTGCAGCAGAAGTTCAGAAACCTGCAGAGCCCAACAATGCAAGTTGTGGTCTCCCAGCCTCTGTTTCTGTGCAAATCACCACTGGAAATATTTACTTTGTTGAGTGCCTACCCCTAGACAATATATCCTAGGTAGGGATTCATGAAAGGGGCTGTAAAAAGGAGAATTATTTTTGAGCAAAACATTTTTTAAAAAACAGATTTAACGGTAGCTACAAGAGCTCAGTCAGTAAAGGGGCTTTCTGGAAAAGCTTGAGGACCCATGTTTTATTCAAGAATCAACATGAAAAAGCTCAGTGCAGTAGTGCATGCGACTACACTGTAGTCCCAGCCCTAGTGATGCACAAACAAGTGGGTTCCTGGAGCTTGTTGGCATAACCTACTTTGCAAGCTCCAATTCCCAAGAAGAGACAATGTCTTCAAAAGCAAGGTAGAAGGTAGAATGACACTCTGAGGCTGACCTTGTACTACAAAAGATGCACCAACGTTTATGGAAGGACACCATACATATGGATAACTGTGATTGTAACAGTAACTGGGGCTTATGTGGAGAACCCAATGTTTATATATTGAATATTAATAAATGCCCTGTTCCACTTACAGTTTAGCCCTCCCCACCTCCTACTCTATTTTGATAGAATTCATATCTTAAGCACTCACAGATTCACTCTTAACCCCAATTTAGAGATCTTTATCCTCAGAATTTTAGCAAATTGAGCCATTTATGTCAGCAGGTAAGCACAGTTCAGGCAGTCTGTGGCTGGCGGCTGTATCTCTCTTTAACTGGCATGTGATGGACAGATGCACAGTGACTACCGAATGAGAAGCAATCTCCCACTAACATCTTCCCCATGTCCAGAGTCCCTGGGACCCAAGATTATGTTTTAGATGTAGACTCTTATATCTTATCCCAAGAATAAGTAAGTACACATCTTTTCTAGGAGGAAGGGAAGGGCCTAACACTGTATCTAATGTACGTTTAATATAAAAGCCTAACTATGGATATCTGACCACAGAGGCATTGTGTACATTTGACACCACTCTACAGAGAAACAGGGGAAAGAAGATGTAGGCTGGGACAGACTGACTCACACTCATGGCTCTCAGACTGGCTGAGTACAGTTTGTAGCCATCTACAGTCATCCTTTACAAACCTCTGTAGTAGTGATGTGGAGTTATGTATTACTATAACTAATCATAGTTATAAAGACTCAACTAAGATAATATTTGGGGGTTCTAACTGAGCTTCCACACCACCTCTTGACTACCTCTTACTCACCCTCCAAGATATGGTAAGACTAACAATGGTTACAAAAGACTATTCTTATCTATCCTGGTCCATACTCTTCCTTCTCATTCATTGATATAAAGTCTTGATTATGTTCGTCTCAGCTTGTGCCTCTCTTCTGCTCTCCATTGGCCCAGGTGAGCACAGTGACTAACAGAGAACATGGCTTCTCTTTGAACGTTATCCCCCACTGAGTCCCTGCCTAAGTACCTGCTCTGAGATTCATTAAGTGAAGCTGCTTCATATGGCTATGAAACTTGCTTCTCTCAGAAGTGTCTGCTGTTCCCTTAAACCTTCCAAATGGCTTTCTTTATTGTAACGATAAACACAGAAGGTCCATGGTTGCATCGAGATCCTAAAGTCAGTGTTGTGACTAGAAAGCCTGATGAAATACTAAGGTAATAGCCAAAAGAGATGACATCAGGCCATGGGGTAGTGACAGCCTTGTAAATGATACTTGCCTACCTACACTACTTGCCTGCCCCCTGCCAGGCATGATAATGCCTCACCCATCTCAACACCGGGAGGTAAACATTATTGTCACTATTCTGGGCAGGTGGCACCTGAGGTAGCAAGAAGCTAGCTTACTTGGCCAGGACAAGACTCTAAGTTGCATTGCCAGGATTTAAATGCAGTCTGTATTTCTTAAAGACTTCATGCTAGCTTGCCGTCTTTGAGCCTTTCTCCCTTTATAAGAGGCAGTATCTGAGCTGAAAGTCCAACCCAGGTGGTCAGAAGGCAGGAGACAGGTCCTGAGGAACAGAAGACTGAGTAGGAGTCAGTGAAGTTGGAGGACTCCAATTAATCCATCAGACTCCTGACTCACCTGGCTATGTGCTGACTGTGTGTGAAGAGGGTTTCTACCTACTCTGTGGGGCTATGATTTAGGCCATTTCTGAGGTTAAAGGATCATGGTTCGTCTTTCCTCTCAGTGGCTTCATATCACTGGTCTTCTATAGCCTGCTCCATAGTCCTATAAGTCTTTTCAGACTGCCCTGAAAAGCCTGATGAAATACTAAGATAATAGCCAAAAGAGATAAGCTCTGATATTAGCACACTCTGCAATTTATGGAAAGCGGACCCAGCCTGTATGGTCTAACTTGTGTGGTCAGCCATGGTAACCTGTTGGTCCCTCTATTTGTTCCATGTGAGGGATTTAAACAGTTACTTAGCCTCCGTGGGCTGACAATCAGTTATCCTCACAAGGAAGACCTTTGACCTGACATCAAAGGCACCTGTATCTCTACCTACCTCTCTTTTAGGAAGTCTGTCATCCAGCTTGACCTTGCCAATACCAAGAAAGCAATGATCGTCCCAGCATTTGAGACGCTGCGCTACCGACTCTCTTTCCCCAAGTCAAAAGCAGAGCTGCTGTCAATGTTGGACATGGGGACCCTATTCACATTCAGGTGAGTGACTCTCACAGCAATCATCTGGGGTGCACGAAGGACCTCCTCCCTCCCAGATCACCTAGACGTCAAAGCTGTTGGCCAAGAGATCAGTCAGTTGTATTAATTCACTGTAAAAACCAAAGAAAGATGCTCAGCCCATTGTCCTTGGAACTCTGTCTCTTCTCCCTTTTCTGGCATGTTACTTGCTTTGCTTTATACAGGGATGGTAGGCACTGTGTCCAGATGGAAAGAGAGGCTTACTGTAGCAAACAAACTCCGTTTAGGTCCTGTCGCTATCCCTTGGCTCAGATTTCTGTCTTTGGTATATACATTGCACTGTTCTCTAGAGAAACAAAACTGATAGAATGAGTATATATTTACAATCTATTTATCAGAGTAACTTTTGCAATGTAATCAGATTGGTCCAACAGTGGAGAGTCAAGAATATGGTAGTTGACAGTCCAGGAGGCTGAGTACAATACCAATCCAATGCCGAGGACCTGGTAGGTTCTTATTCTTCATCGTACATTGGAAGCCTGAAAAGGCTGGTTCTCATATCACAGAGGATCTGTTGATGTCAGCAGCGACAGGCTAGATAAATTTGTCAATGACAGTGGAAATCCAGTGAACAAAACTTTTTGTCTTCCAAGTCTGGCCACTGCGAGAAGGTGTCACCCACATTTAGAGTAGGTCTTCCATATCAAATAAGGTAATCAAGACGATCCCCACGGGACATCCCGTGGACCAACCCAATGTCTACAGTCCTACATTGAGACATTCTGGTATCACGTTGACAATGGAAACCATGAAAGTATGCATTAATTCTCCTGCAGGGTGGGTTTTACCCTGAGATCCCTTTTAAGGTCCTTTTCCCTTTTGTGTTTGTGTAAGAAGTCTAATCGCTAAGCTCTTAGGGCATGGACCAGGCATCTAAAGTCATCACCTGCAACTAAAGTCATTCATCTAAAGTCATCACCAGGACTCCAGAGTTGCACTCAACCGATGTTAGAGCCAACTGCCCAGTGATAGCTGCAACCAAAGCCATTGGTTTTCTCATTCCCAGACCCCAGTGCCTTCATATTCAGGTAGCAACTCTGTCCAGAGTATCCCAGCACTCACCCACACAGTATTAGTGAGCTCTAGGCTCTAACATTAACTGTAGCAATCAGGACTAGGGGAGTAGGAATGCTGCTAATCTCATTCAGACGAAACAACATGAAAGGAACCATTGCATCTACCTGTTCCTGCTAACAGTTCACATTCCTCTATTTCATACAGCGTAGTAATGACCCCTCCTTTCTCTGAGTGAGAAGCGTGCAGTTTTAAACAGCCCGAATTATGCACAAATATTTTAAGCATAGCAGCTGGGGTTGTCCTGATACTACAAAACCTTTGAAAGGCATTTTCAGAGTGCTTGTGGGTAAAGATATTCACTCCATGGCGCCAAGTTTGTGCATCTTTGTATTTTGTGGGGAGTGGACGATGTCTGGTAGAGCAAGAACTCAATCTCCAGCCGCCATCTTCCATTCAGAACTCTAGAAAGGAACCTAGAAGAATTCCTCTCCCCATAAATTGCATATTTCATATGGACCAGGCATTGGGATGAACATAAACCTTATAGCAAAAACACTGATGTCAGTAATAAAATAATCTGCTAGTGACACATGGCTGATAAGTGGCAGAACATGAGGAACCGCCAGGCTGGTCTTAGCTGAATAGCATTGGGCTGCTGACAAGCCCTTGATTGTCATATCAGTTCTTGTTTGAAAACACAAAAATCGCGAATCGGTGACATTGAGATTTGAGGCCAGACCTTCGTCTGCGTCTCCCACGGTTTCTGTAGCTCAGTAGCCAAATATCTATCAAATGTCCAAGGTGTTCTTTCTGCCACTTCTACCCCAGGTGATGTGAGAACTCATTTCAAGGCCCTATCTCTAGGCATGAGAGGTGGGACCTAGCCTGCTGGATCCATGATTACTGCTCTGGCCAGCAGCTTGCAAGCCACCATGCCAAGTGCTAAATTACAGAATTCGCTCTGAGAAATTGCTTTTTGTCACGTGCTCTCCAAAGGAACCTACCCCTCACCACATCTAGCATGAGAAGCTTCTGTACCCCTCTGCATCCTCCAGGAACAGGAGTATGTATGGCCCCTAGACCAATAGTATCACATTGCCTGGAACCTTCTTGTGAATATAGTCTTAGGTTTCATCCTGGACCATAAACCCTGGTATTAAAACTAGTCCTTCTTATGGCTCTAGCATATATCAAGTTTGAAGACACTGCTCAGAGAGCCTGAGGTTGCCTGGTGTGGCTAGACCCTGTGGCCCAGTGTCTACTGAACCAACAGTAGACAGAAGGTTCCCCAGGCAGTCTGTAGGTTGTAGTGTGAGTGTGCATTTTGGGTTTGTGGTAGTAACTTAACTGCATGCTCTTCTGCCCATCTATTTGTCATTCTGTCAGCAGGCCAGACTGAGTGAATGGAAACTAGTACTCTATAACCAGATAAGCAGACGTGGCCATGAGTGCTTTGTGAGAATCAATCTGCTTCATGTTAAAAGTTGATATTATCTCTTGCATTGCCAGGAGAAAGGAACAAGGCAGTTAACCTGTTCACACCGCTAAACCAAAGGATGCAACCCCAGGCAGGCTGCTGTCAGTAGCCATTATTAGTAAACATTTTAACTGTCTGGAGAGCTGTTGCTTTCACATCCGCTCTGCCACAGGGCTTGGCCGCTTGGGGAGGCAGGACAGGGTAGTTGACTGCGCTTACCCCACATTGTCTCCAGGAGGGTATTGGGCCATAGGGAAGCCCCTGGACACTGATTGATCAGGAGTAGGAAAACTCAGTCTGAGGTCCAGGACAGCTGGAGCTCGTTCAGGGGTCCCAGGGCCTGTGACAAAGCTGGTGCTGTCTGGTTCTCAGGCTCTTGGACACTTAGGTGCCACAGGAAGCCGTGGAAGAGCTGAGAACAGAATGGATATAGACTGGATCTAGCTTGGGGACGAAGGGGAAAAGAGGGGGAAGCTGGTCCCGTGGGGAGAGAGTCTTTGGCTTCAGTCATGACTGGGAGCACAGAGAGGCCTTCTACAGCAGCTCTATACACAAAGGCATTCTCCGTGGCTCCCACAGCAGATCCCCAATGAAAAGAGGCAGTCCACAGTTTAAAGGCATTTATTGTCATGTCAGAAATGTAAAATCATACCCCACTTCTCAGGGTAGGCCTGAGATTAAATACCTTTTGTAGGAAGGAAAGCTTATTGGCTAAGCCCTCCAGGCCTTTAGATACCTCATTGAAATGGAGATCTCTGTCTTGAGCCTATATGACCTGTGGTCAGGTCCTTTTCCTCATCTACATGTGGAGGAGCTTAGGGCATTGCCCT
The DNA here is from genome assembly GCF_011064425.1 of Rattus rattus. Taxonomy (NCBI): domain Eukaryota; kingdom Metazoa; phylum Chordata; class Mammalia; order Rodentia; family Muridae; genus Rattus; species Rattus rattus. Next base: position 348,108 of record NC_046170.1, read on the forward strand.
TACATGACTGATGACCACAAATCTATGGGGGCCATGGCTAGTGAAAGGGTCCTGGTGCCTGCGAGCAGAGCCCCTACCGTCCCTTCATGGTCTCTGGGGCTTCTAGCCTTGGCTCAACTGGGAACCAGGCTACCTTTCACAGTCTCATAACTGTCTAGTAAGGAACCAGCATCTGTGGAACGTCTTCTGCATGCTGGCCCTGTGCCAGTGTTTCTACCATTGTCTTGTTTAAACTCCGGGACAGTTTTTCATGATAGGTATGATTTTCCCAGCTCACGTGAGAGGAAACTATTAAGTACTTGATTGTTCAGAGTCTGCTGTTCATAAGTGGTAGCAGTGAGCTTTGAACCCTTGGCCCAATACTTTGCTGTGCTTGGAACTCAATATGAATTCACGGTATGCCCATTTTGTCAAAGGTACCAGGTATCACAGCTGCCTGTTCAGCAAATTCTCAGATAGGAAATCAGTTGTTCCATGGCCTAATTTTTGGATTAGACCTGTCCCTAATATCTTGCAATATTCTTTCCAAGCCCCACTAAAGTAACAGCCCCCTCTCCTTTTCATTTCTATAACTGGCTTTGGTGGATTCTGTCTCATTGATGGTATTGAACCTCAAGTCCCTGCCTCTACCCAACTGCTTGTCCTACCCAGCAACACGTTGAGTCTGATGGATTGAGATTGTATTCGGGTCTGGCAGAAATCCAGTCTCTCTGATGAAACGAGAGTTTTAGGGAAGAGTTTTAGCCACTGGAATGCTACCTGCCAGGGGGCACTCGCTTTCACAGCCTTGTTCCCCTTACAGAGCCGTTCCCAGGCTACCTGGGATTCTTTACTATTTGCAACCCAGTACCAGGAGAATTTTTAGAATTTAAAACAATATGCATCTGCAGCATTTAAAATCATCCCAGCGCAGAGCAAATGCCCAACAAATACAGCCTCCTTAGAGAAACCCATTAACTACTTCTCCTGCAGCTAAGCCACTGGGTCCTACCCGTCCTACCTTTCTTTTTTTTCAGGAAGCCTTTCTCTCTACCCCTAGTAGACATCTTTCCTAATCCCTTTCAGTTATCTTCAACTGTCTCTTCATTTCACTCCCTGCATTCACCTCCCCCAATACTTGCAGTGACAATATCCCACCCGACTCACTGGTCACCTTCTCTTTCTGACACCTCACAAGTTTTAGATTATTTATCCTCTCATTTTCTCAACGTACTTTCCTCATAGCCTAAAACTGAACACACCAGTAAGAACAGGGCACCAACCTAGTGCTGAGGGGGGAGAAAGCCCTGGATCCTAAAGCTGAAAAGAAAATGTTCAGATGAGGTGGGAAAGAGGGATTGAAAAGGGATTGTAGTGCATTCAGAAACACAGAGTGAGAACAGAGTCCTGATCTGCAAGTCTTTCTGCCTCGCCCCCTTGGCTCCTTCTATCCTTGTGTGCATATTGAGGACAGTAGCACAAAAGCTAGCCCTTGAGACAGACTACTTAGGGTTCATTACTATTTGCAACCCAGTATCGGAATCATTTTTAGAATTCAAAACGATATGCATCTAGACCATTTAAAATCATCCCAGCACAGAGTAAATGTCTAAAAATATACAACCTTCAGATTGTTACGTGGGTCATTTCTCACTGATAGATATCGTAAAGCAAGGCAGACTCCCAGCTTGACTGTCTCGTTCTGCTTGTGTGGAGTAGGCAACTCTCTGTCTAGGCTATCACTGTGTGGAAAACAAATGTCTGAAGGCATGCTGGTCTTCCCTAGTGCCCCAGGATCCTCTTCCTGGTTGCTGGGTACTGATAGGGTTTCTTTTCTTGTTACCACAGGCTGAAGTCTTCGTTCTGCTAGTTTTTGGACATGTACCCCATTGGCTCCTGGCTCCTCCTGCTTTTCACCCTGACTTTATAAACAGCTCACAGTGATTCTTTCCTTCCTTCCAGATATGAAAGATTATGAATCAGATCATACCTACCTTGGTAATCTCAATTTTCATTAACTTCAGAGGCACCTGCTTAGTAACCTTTTATATCTATAAAAAAATCCACCCTTGCCTCAGAATATAATGTAATCAGAGGAGTATCCTGCACCTATATTCCGCCCCATAATTGAGGATCGAGCAGGATTACCAGTGGGCCCTGGTAGGAAATACCAGATAGAGATTTCATGGAAATGATAAGTGCTCAGAAGTTCGTTGATCTTTCTAAGGGGTCTTCTCATTAGTGATGGATAACTCTGAGAGACTGCATTAGTTTCCTGGGGCTGCTGTAACAAAATGCTACAACACAGGGGGCTTAAGACACAGCTGTTCATTATCTAACTGTTTGACAAGTCAGGTCCCAGTAGGTCTATGGTTTTCTAAAGGCTCTAGGAAAGATGCCTTCCTTGTTCCTTTCTGCCTTGGTTTTTTTGGTGATTGCCAACAGTCATCAACATTACTTGTTTATTAATGGGTTCATCGTTGTAGCTCTGTCTGAATCTGCACATGGTTTCTCACGTGACTTGAGTATACTTATCGAGCTCCTGTTCCCTATCAGGTCCCATTTACAGGCACTGAAAGTTTGACCTTGAATGAGGGTTTTTCAGGGACACAGTCCTGTCTCACCGGGAAGACCATATCGACATCATGTATTTCTTCTTCCTCTCCATCGCCAGGGTTGGGAGAATTTCAGCTTTCACTCAATGGCTTCTCTCTCCGTGTCCCAGGTATCACGTATGGACGAAAGGCCACGCACCCACAAACTTCGCCAAGTGGCGGACTGCCACCACGCCTTACCAGGTCGAGTGGGAGGCCGATTTCGAGCCATACGTTGTTGTGAGGCGGGACTGCCCCGAGTACGATCGGAGGTTTGTCGGGTTTGGATGGAACAAAGTGGCTCACATCATGGAACTGGACGCGCAGGTGAGAACAGAACACCAGCCTCATACTGTGTGGGGAGAGAGAGGGGTACAGATATGAGAGCTGAAAGAGAACCTGGGAGACAGGAACAACAGGGTTTGAGGAACTAACACATGTGAGTCTCTTTTCTAGACTTTCAGCCTCAAACCTTTGGTCTTCCCCTGAATAGGAATTAGTTTCCTGGCCAGGATTAGGCAAAGATGAGCTTCCTACCCCCTCTATCTGGTGAAGAAAATAAGCACAGGATGACTGGACTCCAAATTGTATGACTGTCTCATTGTAAGTGGCACAAAACCGAGGCCACTAAAACGTTGCTAATTATCCTGCCCAGCAATTCAAACAGCAGTGATTTTTAGACTGTGTTCCAGCTGAAAATGTTCGTTCATTTATACGATACTTAGCAAGCATCTACTTCAGAAGAAACCTGCAGAGTTTTAATAGGCTGAGCTGGGTACTGTACACTTTTGCAAAGGATTTGCAAACTTTGTGAGACCTTCAAGTCGCCCTGCTTGGCTCTGCCACTGTTGTTCCTCCATAGATGTTCTCCAAACAGATATTCACGGCCAGGTTTCAGAACTGCTTCGTCTATACAACCGAAGCAAACCAGACAGGCTGTAGTCTCTCACCACCATTTGCTATATTCATGAGGCACATGTTCCCTTGAGTCTGAGCCAATGCCGGGTAACTGAGAGCCAGTGGTATTGGCAGACTGCGTGGAATAGTGTTCATGTTGAGCGAAACAGAACACGTTATCCATCCATTGGTACCCATGTCATGGCCGACATACCTGCCTACAACAGACCGTAAGTCTTAGCCTATTTTTGCTGCTACCAGCAAGGACAGTGGTATTTCTGGGCCCAACAGTGTTTTGTGGTGACCATTCAAAAGATAATTTTTCCCCCTGTCACAAAGGCCTCGCCTTTGTTTAAGACTCACTCACAGAGTTTTTGCAAATGGACCATACACTTTCTTGTATTTGCCTGTAGCACTCATCAGACACAATCTTATCCATTCATTCCAGTAACTTAAGATAGTGAGGCACTCACAGAGCCCCAGCTATAGGGGCTGGTGGATGGGGTAGCCCACTCCATCCCTGTGTAAAATGCCCAGTCAGGTGGGTCTTGCATGTTCTTCTGATTTTTTTATTTTACTGTCAGCTTCTGTCTTCTGCCTGTCCTGTCCTCGGTTTGCCTTGCTAAGTTTATTCTTGTCGGCCCTGGGCTGAGAAAGTGGATGGCACGAATCCAAATTGGAACAAGGATATAGACTGTGCATGTGCTGGGTTCTGTCTTTGTTACATGTCCTAAATTTTTGTCCACTGCGTTGGCTGTTCAGAGATGTGTATTTGACTGTATCCTGCCGTGTCGAGCATATTCTATAATGCCATCACTTATAAGAAGTTGGGGAAATTTTTATCCTTCTTAAGCTTCAATGTAGCTAAGCATTTTATTTTTTTTATTTAGGTATTTTATTTACGTAATATTTATATATCTATTTTTAAGACAGGGTCTTATACTATAGCTTCGACTGGTCTGAAACTTCCTATGTAGCCCAGGTTGGCCTGGAATTCATGGCAGACTTCTTATGTAGGTCACAGATCTGAGCCACCACGTTGAACTTTAATACTTGCTTTTTTTTTTTTTAACTTGCCTTTTATTTTTGTTTTGTCCCCTCTTTTTGTACTTTTTGTGGAGACTGTCACATAAATAGATGGTTCAAAAGAACATTGCATAGTAGCATCATTACGGCTTGACTGTGTGGTGCATGGAGAGCCTTTGGGGGGGCGGACATGTGTTCTGTTCCCTTCTTCCCATAAAGTGTAAGTTTCACCCTTGTAATCAGCCTTCAAGATAGATTTTTTTTTTTCACTCTCACTTTGTATATGAGCACAGCAAACCTCAGATGACTGAGATATTTTTTTACAAGGTCGTGGGCAGAACCCTGACACAAGTTATTCTGGAGCCGCTGTGCCCCCTCCTAGTGTTCTCCCCTTCAGTCCCTTGACTCAGAACCATACGAGACCCAAGGCTCTTACAAGACCTCTCCTTACTCTTGTCTTCCTCCTTCTAGGAGTATGAGTTCACCGTGCTGCCCAATGCCTACATGATCCACATGCCCCATGCTCCTAGTTTCGACATCACTAAGTTCCGCTCCAACAAGCAATACCGAGTCTGTCTCAAAACCCTGAAGGAAGAGTTTCAACAGGACATGTCCCGACGCTACGGCTTTGCTGCCTTGAAATATCTCACGGCTGAGAACAATAGCTAGCACCACGGAGGCCACCACTAGGGAGAGACATGCCACAATGGAAGAGCCACTTCCTTCCTGGGGCCCAACTTTTGAAGACTCCAACACTGCTTTTCTTTGGTTTGTTTCCCTTTGTCTCTTTGGCCCCACAAAGCTGCTCTCTTCCGAGATCTTGGACAGAGACCCAGCCCACCACGAGTGCTTCCAGAATGGGACATAGAAGGTGTGGAAGCAAATGAAGAGTTAACAGTTTACCACAAAGCCACAGACCAAGTCAGGGTTTCTGGATGTTCCCATTGCTCTTTAACAATCATGGGTCAAACCTTAGCTGTTGATGAAGTAAAAGCAATAAAGTTCCCTACGATGGAAATTTACCCTGCCGCCTAGCTGGATTCCCATAGGGAGAGCAACTCAAGGAACAAAACAAACTTCTGGAGACTCTCATAGGGACATTAGACATGCAGGGACCTGGAGGAGGGATGGATTGGTTCTTTATTCTCAAAGTCACTCTTGTTTTTGTTTTGAGTTTTTGAATTTGGGGGATTTTGATCTAGTAATTCAAGTTTTTTTTTAAAAAAAAATGTAATCCTTAAAGCTCTAAAAGAAAAATTAGCTCCCTCAATCAACAACCCTCAACATCAGTGGCCCTGCAAAGACAACCATCCTCAGAGAACGGTCGCGTGTGAGCAGCTTCCTTCATGATGAACCCTGAGAACAATCTGATTTCAAGTTTCTACTCACTAGATCCAGGGCTATCACAGGGACTACAGAAATATGAAGCCAAACACTATATGCAAGTCACATTTTCTATGGACCATGACCAAGTCACAAGGAAAGGGCTTCATGGAACTACTTCGACACTCACAGAAGGTATGATCCCCTTCTTAGGCCTCTAGAGGAACTTGAACAGTTCGCAGAAGTCCAATTTGAACACCCATATGACTACGTTGAAGCCACTGGAAGAAGTGGGTCAGGTATCTCCGTGTTCTTCTCTGCCTCACTGTTGGAAGTGAGAGAACTGATGAACTTCGTTTCCCCTCAGGACCTGTCCGAGTGTTGGCAAGCACCTCCTCACTGTTCATATGGAACAAACACTGGACCCATTTTCTTTACCCTTCACTATTACTGCTGTGTTTACATTGATGAGAACAAGAGTTAATGGCCTACCCTCTACTGGGCTGTTTATATTGAGTTGCCATGTGACCAGCAAAAGCTGCATTCAATAAATGAAAATACAGACTGTTTCTTCCTCTTCCGCCTCCCTCCCTCGTAAGAAGCCACATGACACACTTGGTCTAGAGGGCAAAGTCAAATCCGTGCTCAACACCTTACACTCTCTGTGTTCTTAGTACAGCTCATCTTTCCTGTTGTTTGAAATGTCACCTTTGTTTCCCTCCCAATTCAAGGAAAATTCAAATTTTCTTTTGTGCACCTGTCCCAGCACTGTAGCCAGATGTTTTATATTTTAACTATGCAAATTATGGTAATCGGTATCATTCAATTGAATAACCTGTCCCTCAGGGCTCTCTTGGCCTGTGGCGCCCCATAACAGTCCAATCAATGAGACCACTGCATGTGGTGCGTTCAAGGGTGTTTCTCCTAGATTAGTACAAAATGAAGAAAGTTGTAATTAGAATTAATTGACACAGAGATACAGACAAGCTGTGTCTTTATTAGTTACTTCTTCTATTACTAGGACAATATCTGAAAAAAGGGCTTATGTTGGCTCAGAGTTTGAGAATCCAGCCCATCTTGGTAGGGAGGGCATGGTAGTAGGAACCAGAAAGAAATGAGGGACAGCACTCAGACTGCTTTCTCCTTTTTTGTTCAATCAGGGACCCCATCCAATGGGGTGATTCTGCCTGCCCGTAGGTTGGGCCTTCTCACTTCAGTTAGCCTAATGTAGATAAACTCCGATATGTTTAGAGGTTGATTATCCTAGTTAACTCTAGATGATTCTACATAACTAGGTGATTACCCTAGTTAATTCTAGATCCTATCAAGTTGACAATTTTAACTATCACATTGTCGGTACAGATATATTACATATAACACATAGAGGAAGTCCTTGCATGTATAGCATATATGCCGGATTTATCATTATCAAGGTAATGCGTGAAAGGAACCCATGAACACCATTACAAGAAAACATGACAAGAAAATGTTCAAAGTCATATTAAGTTGAGTTTCTTCAGTAATGGTGCTGCAGCCACCTCTCACAGGCTTACAACATTTACCGTGTCCATCTCTTTCCACTTGCCATGTCCTCTAACCCTCATGATTGGCTATGAAATACTTACCTTTAGCACTGACTGCTTTTTTCCTTTCTTCATACACATGTATGTGTACACACACCCAGAGGCTCACAAAAATTCTTCTGCTTTCCCCCAGATTAGCTATCGATGTTGATATTGATATATTGATCTGAACTAATCATTTCCAGCTACTTGAGTCAAGCTGAACATTAGCTGGGAATGCCGGTTCCTCAGTAGTAAGCATAAAATTTTAATTCCCTAAAGATTTTCTTTAAACATTTATCCTGGCACATGAATCAGGCCCAGATACCTTGTTTCAATTTGCATATTTATAGGAATAGCCAATGACCATATAATTTGCTAGTCAAATACGGTCACTCCTGAGAATGACAGAAGATGCTAATTACTTTGCTACAATACCCATAAACTGGAAGATAATGAACCTGCATATATATAGAATCAATTAAAGCCAGAAGCTGACACTCCATACCAGCATGAGAAGCATTCTATTTCCTCAAATATGGCTGTCTGACACTGTCATTTAGTCCCATCTAAAACGAAAGTTAACTGGTGTCCAAATTCAAACAAGAAGTTGGCAGCTGGTGGAGATTGATATACTTGAATCCAACGAGTGAGTCCTTAGCAGGGACCTCAGGAGTCATCACTTGGTGCTAGCACAGGCCCAAAGTGGGGAACAGGGCCATTTGAGACAAGGTTGGTGATTCCTCTGTATCAGCTTCTTAAGATCAAACAAACTTTGGGATAGGTCGTGCTGATGTCATGCCAATCCTATCTCGACTTTCAGTTGAGAGGAAGGGCAGGATCTCTCATTACCTCCATTATGCTCAATGTCCAGAAGAACTGCTTATTAAATAATGAACCACTTTGTGCAAGAGCATTTTGTAGATGTTAGCACATTGAGTAACTAGAGCAAAGCCAAGAAGTGGGTTTTGCTGATTATCAATGAGGATATGGAATACATTCCAATGAAATAACTTCCCACCAATTCCCTGAGTTCAGATATCACAGAGTCAGATTTTAAACTCAATCCTACTTAATTAACCCAGAACTACATAACTTGCAATACTCTTATTGCTTCCCCAGGTAAGGAACAACTGAGTGAATAAGAATTGAGAGGGGAAAGATTCGAACCCACAGGGGAAATGATTAACCTTCCTCCTTCAATATCTGTCCAGTAACATAGCATGAGCTACAGACATTTGTCCATTCTCCAAAGCTAGCTGTGCCCATGGACTTCCTGAAGCTCTTGTCAGTCTGTGACCACAGGTGGATTCAATCTAAGGGGACAGAAATGGTCTCTTCAAATGATAAACTTTCAGGTAAAAGGGTGAAGTTTTCAGTTCTTCCTTAAGTCTCAGCCCATCAAGCTGCTTCATGTTGAACTTTCTTATAGAGTGCCTATCTACCAAGATTCTTAGACTCCTCTCGTGCACAGACACTATGTTAATACTGTTTCTCTCAAAGTAAAGGCTGTGTTTGTTACCAATCCTTTAGGAAACTTGATGTTGGTAGAGAACTATGATAAAAATGCCCTTGCAGAGAGTCTCTGCACACTACTAATGAACATGGTAAGAGCTATGTTATCAAGCCCGGACTTCAATGGTAGTTGGCGGTGCTAGATCTTGTTAGCTATGCAGTTTTATGATCCCTCATACTTAGATGGCAGAAACACATTTCAGAAAATTTACATGTTCTTCCCAAGACCCTATAGATAATAATGAATCCTTTGGGATTAGAAAAAGATCTGACTGGCTTCAAAAACCTGTCCCTTTGCACTAATGTATGCCGTGACCTTCCTGTGTGATGCTGCAGGTGCCCACTAGGTTTCTAGTCATCTTTGGGTGTAGTTCCTGGTGACATGATATATTTTGCTTTCTTTTAATCCTAAAGATCAATTCTTCAGTTTTCTGACACTATCATTTATAAAAAACAACAACAACAAAAAAAAAACCCACAATCATCTGGAGTCATCTCAGAGGTTCCAGGCCCACAGGATCTGACGTTGGAGATATTATGACCTTTGTTTTCATTCACTGAGCAAAACAAATTATGTCAAAAAGTGACATTTTGTTTAAAAATGGTATCTAAAAGTAGGTAATGGGCTTCTGATTGTGGATTTGGTCATTGATTTGTTTCAACATTTTAAATGGTCTTCAGAGACACCGTAACTTCTAAAATATAAGAATGTCCTCAGTCTGGGAAATAATTTCCCCGTAGGGTGCACCACTAATTTAGCTGTTTCACTGCCAAACAATGAGAGTGGCTGTTGAAGTACTTCATGTGTAGGGATAGATTAGAATCTAAGCTTTTTCACATGGTTGCTTAACATGGACATAAACTACTCTGGATAGCATAGGCACTGGTGAGTCTGGGACTGTGAAGCAAGGGAGAACAAAGGAGCTGAGAGATGGACATGCTTTTAGTCACAACTACACTGAAAGCATAAGGCAGGAATTATCTCTATTATAAAAATAAGGAAACAGATATTCAGAGGGGTTATCTATGAGCCCTAAAAATCCATTCTAGGCCTCTACATCTCCCAGGTTTGTTCTTTTGGTTGTTCAGTTTCCCTGGGATTCATATAAGTGCTAAGTTATAAAATTGTAATAAGCAAAATAGGCCTAGCCTCTGGGAATTGATCTTATCTTTTACTCCCACTTGTATGTCTAAAATCTTCCCGTCTGTAGGAATAACATTAAGGTTCTCATTAACATCAAGTTTATTTAGTAGACCCAAAGAGCCTGTATTTCTAACAACCCCAAGTGGTGCGAGGCTGCTGTTACATGGTCTCTTGGGCCTTTGACCATAGGCTCGTTTCCAAACATTTGTGGATCTCTGACATCAGGGACGGCATTCATCAGATACAATGGCATCAATAGCAAATCTCCAGCAAGTTGTCTTAGTCACTGTTGGATTGAGGTGAAGACACGCATGGCTACAGCAACTCTTAGAAGTGAAAGCATTCAGTTGGGTCTATTTATAGTTTCAGTCCGTTGTTATTACAGTGGGAAGTGTGGTGACACACAGGCAGACACAGTGTTGGAGAAGGAGCTGAGAGCTCCACATCTGGATCCACCGGCAGCAGGAAGAGAGAGACTCTGGGCCTGGCATGGGCTTCTGAAACCCCAGATCCCACCCCTAGTGACAATTTTCCTCGACAAGGACATACTTCCTAATCTTTTCAAATAGTGCCACTCCCTATGAGCCTCTGAGAGCCATTTTTATTCGAACCATCATATAAGGAATTAATTGATTTTTTTTAAAGATAGGTACTGGGATTCAGCAACTGGGCTAGTTGGTAAGAATTCCAATATTCAAAAACAAGTATGAATAATACATAATTCCTGCCATCAAGGAGTCCCAGTGGCTTGATGAAGACAGACAGATAGGTCAGTAACAACATCTGAGTGGTGTTGGGACACCTGGATTAGGTGGTATCTGGAAAAGCAGCACTCGCTCCAGCCTGGAGATCATGGAAGGCTTCCCAAACAGTTGATACTTGTTTTGAAGAAAAAAGTTATTCTAACAATTGATAAAATGATATGGGACACTTTAGTTAAAACCATCGCAATAGATATGAAGGTTGTCTCACTAAAGATGTGATGAGTCTCCATTCAAATAGGCCAGATACCTGGATATAACCCAACAAGAAGAGTGAGGTCAGCTAAGGGGATATTATCAAGGGTAAGACATTCTTGCTAAACTAACTTGCAAGGACTTTTCTTTTCCAGATTAATCATATATATTTATTGTATTACCGTATGTAGCCATATTTTGATAGAAATGCACATAGGTCGATGAGGAATGATTGCATCCAAATAGTTACCATAAATATGACCACACAGTACATCATTATTATCAGAGAGGAAGTTCTTAGCATATATCTCTGCCTTTTCCCAGAGGCCATTATGTCATCATCATCAACTGTCACCAGCATGTTATACATTGCTGAAAACAAACCAAGGACATTAACTCCAAAGGCAAAGAGTAAAGAACTTAATCCGATATGAAGTTCACCTAAACTGATTTAGCTAGTTTCTCATTAAAACTAGACTTAAAAGACTGAGTAGACTTAGTCAAAAGGAAGGCAGAGATACTGTTCTCCTGGAAAATGACTGAAGAACCTGACTGCAGACACACACACACACACACCCCTGCCCAGTACAAGGGCAACTACCTTGTTTTGCTTGACTATAAATTCTTTTGAGTGCACTTATAATTAGGCTTTTGTCCCATGGGTGCAGGTTTAATTCACTTTGAAAATTTATTCCTTTCATATTAAAAAAGACTCCTAACTTCTTATCTGAGTTTTCATCCCCACATAGACCAGCACTTGATGCTTGTAAATATAGATCCCATTCCGTTTTTGATTCATAATTGTAAGAAGCACTTGAGTAGGGACTTGCTATGCCTATCATAAGCAATTTTCATATAGTGATTTCAATAGCGGGCTCGAATAGTAATCTAAGATAGGTTGAGTAACAAACCTGTTTACAAAGGGGAAATCGAGGCCCAGAGAGAATAAATCAGGTGCCCAAGTTCCCAAATTAATAGACCTAGGATTTGAGCCAGGAAAGTCAGCTGCATAATTCTTTTAAAAGTATTCTATTTTACTGAATGGGTGTTTTGCCTGCATGTTTTTCTGTAACCTTATACATGCAGTAGCCACAGAAACTAGAAGAGAGTATCAGATCCCCCTGGAAATGGTTGTAAACTTCCTTGTAGGTATTGCTAATCATACTCAGGTCCTCTGGAAGAGCAGCCAGTGCTGTTAACTCCTGAGCCATCTCTCCAGCCCCTTGTTCACATTCTTATCTGATATTCTGGTTCCCTGTAGAAGCACGAAATGGACTACAACTACAACATCCAGTGTTTGTGTTTAATCTCTTTGGGAGTGTATTTGTATAACAAATTACCACAAACTAAGTAGCTTAACCATATTGTCATAGTTTCTTTAGATTAAGAGTCCAGGTAGAGCTATACTCTGCCTATACTCTCATAAAGCTACCATCAAAGTGTTAGCCATACTATAATTCTTATCTAGGCCTTGAGGGCTTCTCCCAACTTCACTAGATATTGGAGGATGCTGTCTCTCCTTTCTGGTGATTGAAGGGCCAAGAAAGTTGGATGTTTGCCCAGGACTGATCTCTGCCAGTGTCCTGTCCACTATGGGATATAGTATTTCTTCAAAGCCAGCAAAGACGGTCTTTGAGCACAGTCACAGAGTGATGCCCTGTTGCCTACCCACAAAGGAAGGACATTGTACAGGAAATGTACACCAGAGTATGGGAATCTGGGAAATCCTCCCAAAAGTCTGCATACCAGATAGGAAATTGTGGGAAGAGAGTGGGTTTATACAGAGTGCCTGTTGCTGCTGAGAGAGAAACAAACAGGACAGCAGGCTAGTGTGCCGATTCACAGGCATTAGGCACTGGGGGAAGCAAAGAACAGGGCCCGAGCAATTTAGGTTAGGCATTAATTGAGGATGCCAAAAGGGGAGGGGCTTGCACTCAATGTTTATGGGGGTTAGGACTAACAGAGCTATGACAGAATGAGCTTCTTTCACAGGGAGGAAGATAGCAGCAGCACTGGGAGTGCTTAAAACTTGCGGTCAAAGACACAAGGCAATGGCTTTGTGGCCTCTGTAGGGTCCTCGAGACATTCTGTAACACATGAGAAGTAGTGTCAGCAACCATAACAATGGCTAATGAAAGGGCCTTCAACAGCAAATGATATTCCTGAGCCCTGCCAAAGCCCCCGTGGCATCTGGGAGTTCTCGGCCTGTCAATCCCATGACAGATCGTCTAGGTGATAAATTTAGAGGCAGGTAAGACCATTGTCATCTCTGTGTCATATGTCAAACTCTTTATAAGGAATAGGTAGCAAAATATACCTCTTCCTCAGTTCTTTGTATCCAGTAAGATCTTGGGCATTTTTTTTTTAAAAATATGATTTTCACATGTCCACCTGTCCCTACAATTGTAATTTCCCCTGACAAGTTTTAGAGTGAAATCTTTCCTACTCACAGGAAAAAGTCATTATCAGTCTCTGTTGCATGGGTGCCATGATATAGACGGTGCTGCTCACGTGTCCACTCAAGTTCAGAGCCATCTTCTATCCCCAAAACGTATTAAAAATCTGCTCGTAAATGGAACCTTTCAGGGCAAGGTACAGTTTGAAAAACCCCAGGCTGGAGCAACTTTGGACAGGCACACCAGATCATAACAACGTCCACACATACGTGCAATGTAATAATCAGACTCCGTTCTGTGCTCCCCTTTCTTATTCCCACCACCTTTCCACTTCTTCATTCCTATTAGTCCCTCTTTGATTTTCATGCCTCTTGTCCCATGGATTTCATGTACAAGAGAAAATATATATACAGCTCTTTTATAAAATTGGTTTGTTTCACTTAGCAGACTAGCCACAGTTACCAGGATTGTCAAACACACTACCTTTATGTAGGTAAACTTAACTAGAGCCAAGAAAAACCCATGGCTCTCAAATAATACACATCATTATGATTCCAAACTGGCTTTCTACACACCTCACCACAATGACTGGTCATTCCCCAACGTAAAAGCAGAGGCTTTTGTTTCTTTGGTGTTTATATCTATCTATCTATCTATCTATCTATCTATCTATCTATCTATCTATCTATCTATCTATCTATCTGTATCTATATCTATATCTATATCTATATCTATATCTATAGATATATATCATCTATACCTACCTGTCATCTAGCTCCTTGTAAAACAAGATGTTCCCTGCTTTTGAGAGCTGCTGGAACATGACAAATAGCTTGCATATTCTTATTTTAGTAAAAACAAATAGATTCTATAAAGAATAATGACACTGGGTGGTGACAAGTAGAGCAGTATGTTGAGATTATATATGCCATAGTAAACTATGGGAATATTCCAAAGGATGAGAAAAGAAAGAGCTTTTAAAGACAGAAATAAAGGCAAATAAATGTATTAGTGTTTCCTAGCTTTTGGGCAAATATCGCTAGTCCCACTCTGTCTTTGTACTATAAAGACCTAAAAGGGCTTCTCCATTCAAGCAGTTACAGGGCTGGACTATAACTCAGGCACTCTTTACCATACCAATTGCTCGCTATTGATTTGTTTCCAGGTCACAAATCCCTGATAGTCTCCCTGCAGAGCCTGATAAAAAGGCTTGAAAATGACTTCAAAGTTGGGAATCCATTTCTTCCAGAATATAGCTATTCCTAAGAATAGCTGCTTTTCATGTGTAGAGAGTGAATCTTAAAGACACTTAGACCAAATCATGGGAAAGAGCTTTCATTCTAGGTGTTAAAACAAGCCTACAAGTAATGGATCTGCTAGCAGAGAATTGGGTGAGACTAAATTACCTCAGACAGCAGGCCTATGTGCACTCACTCCCACTGAGGCCAGACAAGAAAGCCCAGTTAAGAGAACTTATTCTACAGGGAGGCAAAAGTTCTTGGGGGAAGACTAAACTATGTATCTGCTACATATGTACTGGGGACCTAGGTCCAGCCATATATGCCCTTTGGTTGGTGGCTCATTCTCTGAGAGCCCCCAAGGTCCAGGTTCATCGACACTGTTGGTCTTCCTATGGAGTTCCAATCCCCTTTAGGGCCCTCAATTCTTGCCCCAACTCTTCTGTAAGGGACCCCGAGCTCCATCCAATGTTTGACTATGGGCCTCTGTATCAGTTTCACTCAGTTTCTGTGTGGATCCTGTCTGCAAGCCTAACAAGACTATCATTAATACTGTCAAGGATTGGTGCTTGCCCATTGGATGAGTCTAAAGTTGGGACAGTTATTGGCCGGCCATTCCTTCAGACTCTGCTCATCTCCTATCCCTGCATTTCTTGTAGACAGGATAAATTTGGGATCTAAATTCTGTGGGTGTGTTGGTATCCCTATCACTCTACTGGGGTTCTAGCCTGGCTGCAAGAGGTGGCCCCTTCAGGTCCCATATTCCAATTGCAGTGAGTCTCAACAATTGTCATTCCCACTGATTCCTGGGAGCCTCCCACATCCCAGGCCTCTGGCACATCCAGAGGATGATATTCTCAAGTTGTCTTTTTTTTTCCGCCTACAAAATCCATGATATCTTCGTTTTTAATAGCCAAGTAGTATTCCATTCTTCAGTTGAAGAACAGCTAAGTTGTTTCTAGTTTCTGGCTATTATGAATAAAGTCGCTATGAACATCACTGAGCAAGTGTTACTGTGACATAGTGGAGTATCTTTTGGTATATGCTCAGGCATGGTATAGCTGGATCTTGAGGTAGAACTATTTCTAGTTTTCTAAGGAACTGCAAGATCGATTTCCAAAGTGGTTTTACCAGCTTGAAGTCCCACTAACAATGGAGGGGTGTTCCTCTTTCTCCACATCCTTGCCAGCATGTGCTGTCACTTGAGTTTTCGATCTTAGCCATTCTGAGGGGAGTAAGGTGGAATCTCAGGGCTGATTTGATTTGCACTTCCCTGACGACTAAGGATGTTGAACATTTC